>NW_027509190.1:2210000-2315000 GCF_051911475.1 Siphateles boraxobius
TATTAGACTGATGATAATAGTCATTAAAGGAAAATAATGCTAGGAAAAAGAACAAAAACTCACTGCTACTTGTCTGGAAAGCCTCTTCACACGCTTCAATGCTGTTGACTTGCCGCGCTCTTATCGTTATTGTAAACTTGTGTCAAAGGCGCAGTTGTTTGTAGCAAATAGCAAGCCCGCGGCACTCTAGGTAACAGCCAGCGAGTGTACTGACACCTAGCGATTAGAAAATATACACGCACCATATTCTCTCTGAAACAAGATTCTTCCGAAATCAATAGGAGCGTTTCGTTTTCAGTCTTTTCTCTAGGGGTTCGAACCTGAGAACTCATGCTTTCAAAGAAGGTCCCAGTTTCAATTCACTCGAACATCCAGAGCACATCAAGGACACGCGCCGTGCACAAAAAGAGTAGTTTGAAGGACGGGGTGAGGAGAGGTGGTGACATGGAGCTCAATTTTAATGGCACCCAGAAAACTCACCGGATTCGAACCGGGGTTGCTGCGGCCACAACGCAGAGTACTAACCACTATACGATCACAGCGAGCTACCGGTCTACCCGACATGTCCCAGACTACAAAGGGGCGTTGTCACCTTTAGCTTGTAGACAAAACTGTTTCTTACCAACATAACTCTTTACAAGGGTAATCCTGTAACAGTGACTTTTTTTCCTTTTATAAAGTTTAAGCTAGGCCTCCAGAAGGTTACAAACTAAAGCAGGCGCATGCTGTCAATGCTGGAAAGCATCTTCACATGCTTTTATTGTTACTGTAAACTTGCGTCAAAAGCCATGTTGTTTGGAACAAATAGCAAGCCCACGGCACTCTAGGTAACAGCCAGTGAGTGTACTGACACCTAGCGATTAGAAAATATACAGCGTATAATTAATGTTTTATTATTGTTTTGAAGTTATTTTAGTTATTTGAAAATTACTTATGTTGCCTTTGAAATTAAGGCACAAGAGATGTAATTCTAGTATATAGTGTGAATATATACATTTATTGTGTGAAATTCTAGGAACTCGCTTTAAGAATAAAATTAAAAGGCAGACACGTGAGTGAACTTTAGCAACTGTGGCCCATCCCAAATCGACAGGAATTTTGACAATTACCGCATGATAGTTACCAAATTTGTAAATGATTCAGCAGCAGTAGAAAAAATAACTATGTTTGCTTTCTCACTATTCTACTCTTTCTTGCTTTTTACAGAGGTTAAAAGTAATAAAGGAGAGATTTCCCCTTTAGACTCTCGGTTTGGAGATAGAATTTCACAGAATCTATCTTTGAGACCGACTGTACCTCATCCTACACATAGTTCCACACTACCCCTGCCTGGAAAAGAGCCCACATTCTTTACAAGTAAGTTAATGGTCTTTATACATATACTATTTCAAATGAAGTGACCGAAAAATGTGTTTGGACATTTGTTTGAATGTTCTTGCCTTTTATTACAAAATATAAACCGAAGTGGCATTTAATTTTGGGTTCATGTGCACAATACATGTTGTTACTCTGCTAGGACACCCATGTGGACTTGAAGATGAAGATGAGCTGATTTAATTCATTATTTAGATGTTAGAAGATCTTTAAAGAAGGAGCTGCATTATGACTGGATGATTATAAATGAGTAAATGAATGAAGTAATACTTAAGTCATGCTGTCAGAACTATACTGACTGAATATGAATTTAACAGAATAAATTAGTGACGGAATAATGTTATTTGACTTGTTAGGTGAGCATTGTTCATGAAATACATTTACCAAAGGGTATGCAAATTGCAGACACATTTTCCCTCAGGTGACCGCATATACATTATTATTCAAATATTTGTATCATTTAAATTGCATGTATATTGTCATGTAATCGTATTGTTATCGTGTTGAATGGATTGTGACGATAAGAAACAGTACACCTAACAAGTCAAAGAACATTATTCCGTCACTAATTTATTCTGTTAAATATATGCTTAAAATATATGTTAACAGTGCAGTAAGATGTAATGTGCAGTAGTATGGAGGACCAAACCTGCAATTAAAAATGAATCAATAAATGAATTAATAAATAGATAGATAAATAAATGTGATAATAGGAAAATAAATAAAGGAATAAAAGACTTGATAAAATAAACATGATTCATTTTAATCAAATGTATTTTTGTATATTTTTCCCCTAATTTATAATTTTTTGCTTTTATATTTTAATGTATTTGTATTATTTTTAATTGTATTTATTTATTATTTTATTTATTTGTTTGTTCCATTTATTCTTATATTTATTTATGCATTCATTTATTTGTTTATTTATTTATTCCAATATGTATTTATTTCCAGATTTATTTATTTTAATCTTTATTTATTTTTAATTTTCTGTCTTTAGTTTTATATCTATTCTTACATTTTTTTGATGTGCATGATAATTAGGTTGGTTGGTCTTGCTTACCAAATATAAATATTAATTAACAAATAAATAAAAGCAGAAAATAAATTAAGGGAAATAATACAAAAATTAGTTTGATAAAGAATAAATCATATTTATTTTATCAAGTCGTTTATTCCTTTATTTATTTTCCTATTATCAAATTTATCTTTTTATTTGTTTACATGTTTATTTATTAATTTTTAATTTCTGCGGGTTTGGTCCTCCTATTGTCACGTCCTCGGGTGGATGAAGAAAATGAAGGTAGGCGAAGTTACAAAATAGCAAAGGTTTTATTCCAATAAGTAAATACCCAAACAAACAGAACAGTGTGCTAGTGCACAAACAATAACCAGCAAAGACAAGCGTGAGAGGGGAACTTAAATACACAGATAATGACAAGGGCAACAGGTGACGGTGATGATGATGATGAGGGTGATGAGGCGCAGGTGCAGGTGATGATGACAGGGGATGCTGGGAAGTGTAGTGCAGACAAGGACAGACAGGTGCAGACGAGGACTGTGACATTACTCCCCCCTCCCGGTAGGCATCCTGGAGTCTGTAACGGGAAGGCGGACCGGGTACAGGAGGATGGACTCCAGGATGGACCAGGCGGCCATGGCGGAGCAGGACGTGGGCGTGGCCATGGCAGAGCAGGACTTGGGCGTGGCCATGGCGGAGCAGGACTTGGGCGTGGCCATGGCGGAGCAGGACTTGGGCGTGGCCATGGCGGAGCAGGACTTGGGCGTGGCCATGGCGGAGCAGGACTTGGGCGTGGCCATGGCGGAGCAGGACTTGGGCGTGGCCATGGCGGAGCAGGACTTGGGCGTGGCCAGGGCGGAGCAGGACTTGGGCGTGGCCAGGGCGGAGCAGGACGTGGGCGTGGCCAGGGCGGAGCAGGACGTGGGCGTGGCTGAGCAGACGAAACCTCGGGCGTCCAGGGTGGAGCTGTCGGCCCCTCGGGCATCCAGGGCGGTGGGGACCCTTCGGGCGGCCATGGCGGTGAAGACCCTTCGGGCGGCCATGGCGGTGAAGACCCTTCGGGCGGCCATGGCGGTGAGGACCCTTCGGGCGGCCACGGCGAGGGCCTATGGCCCCCCCCAAAAAAATTAAAGGGGAGAGTGACAGAGTCATTACCAGTCTCTGGGCTGGACGGAACCAGCGGTGAAGGGGTCTCTGGGCTGGACGGGACCAGCGGTGAAGGGGTCTCTGGGCTGGACGGGACCAGCGGTGAAGGGGTCTCTGGGCTGGACGGGACCAGCGGCGAAGAGGTCTCTGGGCTGGACGGGACCAGCGGCAAAGGAAGCTCAGGGCTGGACTGGACCAGCGGCAAAGGAAGCTCAGGGCTGGACTGGACCAGCGGCAAAGGAAGCTCAGGGCTGGACTGGACCAGCGGCAAAGGAAGCTCAGGGCTGGACTGGACCAGCGGCAAAGGAAGCTCAGGGCTGGACGGGACCAGCGGCGAAGGAAGCTCAGGGCTGGACGGGACCAGCGGCGAAGGAAGCTCAGGGCTGGACGGGACCAGCGGCGAAGGAAGCTCAGGGCTGGACGGGACCAGCGGCGAAGGAAGCTCAGGGCTGGACGGGACCAGCGGCGAAGGAAGCTCAGGGCTGGACGGGACCAGCGGCGAAGGAAGCTCAGGGCTGGACGGGACCAGCGGCGAAGGAAGCTCAGGGCTGGACGGGACCAGCGGCGAAGGAAGCTCAGGGCTGGACGGGACCAGCGGCGAAGGAAGCTCAGGGCTGGACGGGACCAGCGGCGAAGGAAGCTCAGGGCTGGACGGGACCAGCGGCGAAGGAAGCTCAGGGCTGGACGGGACCAGCGGCGAAGGAAGCTCAGGGCTGGACGGGACCAGCGGCGAAGGAAGCTCAGGGCTGGGTTCATGGGCTGAAATGAATGTGTGTGCTGCCCACACACACACAACAGCCATGGATCCCACAAGTAGCACTGCGTCATCCAGAGCTGGCTGGACGGTCTCTGGCTGGACGGTCTCTGGCTGGACGGTCTCTGGCTGGACGGTCTCTGGCTGGACGGTCTCTGGCTGGACGGTCTCTGGCTGGACGGTCTCTGGGACTATAGCCTTCCTGGCAGCACGTGCTGATAGAAGTGGGGGATCGGCGATGCAGGAAACCAGTCCTGGACGTCCATATACCGATCCGGTGGCTGGTTTGATGGTGGGCGTGATGGAGATGGCTGGAGACGGTGATTGTGTGGCAATGTCATCCACCTCACCAATGGTGAAGGTTGAGCCACACAACCACAGCACATGATCTAGGTAACTGGCAAAGGTTCCTGGAAAAGCTGCTGCTGGGGCTTGCTGGTACAGATGACTGTCTAAGCCCAACCAAAAGACAGTTTTAAAGACATCATCTGACCAGCTTACCCCAGCAGAGAGTTCCAGGAACTCGGCGATGTAATCCTCTATAGACAATCCATTTTGGAAAGTGGTGAGTAGAGAGTGAGCTGGGTAAACCGGGTAGAGAAGAATTCCCATGCTGACTCCTTGTTGGGCTGGTTATTCTGTCACGTCCTCGGGTGGATGAAGAAGATGAAGGTAGGCGAAGTTACAAAATAGCAAAGGTTTTATTCCAATAAGTAAATACCCAAACAAACAGAACAGTGTGCTAGTGCACAAACAATAACCAGCAAAGACAAGCGTGAGAGGGGAACTTAAATACACAGATAATGACAAGGGCAACAGGTGACGGTGATGATGATGATGAGGGTGATGAGGCGCAGGTGCAGGTGATGATGACAGGGGATGCTGGGAAGTGTAGTGCAGACAAGGACAGACAGGTGCAGACGAGGACTGTGACACCTATAATGTAATTAATATCAGACACACACATATATTACATTTAAATTAGAAACAAATATATATATATATGTGTACAATTTAATGGTATAATTTAACGTTTTTAATTAGTTAACTTGTTAACTTTTTATATATACATATATACATTTTTAAAGCAATTTAAATAATGAATATTAAATAATGCAAATTTAATAAACAGTACGTGCTCTAAGGCTGCATTTATTCAGTTAAGAAACAGTAATATTATGGAATATTATAGCATTGTAAAATAACTCTTTTATGTATATCACTGATGCTTTAGTATTAACTGTCTTATTTCATTTTGTTACTGTAAGTATTTAAATGCTTATGCTGAGACACTAATGAATACATTCTGATTTCAGAACAGAATCATGAAGAAAACAGTGTTCTTCCCAGGGAAAGTCAAAGTGTCTTTCAGGAAAGGCCCGTCGGGCCATTTACGCCGGGACCCATCAGAAGAGGCAAAAAGAATTAAAGACAACCCTTCACTGCAGGACAAGTCAACACCTCAAAGAGAAGATCTGGTCAAGTTGAACGCTTGTGTTCTCTTGTGTTACATAGAGGAGGGGATGTCTCTGACAAGCAAGAGGTGTTGGGAGAATGCATTCTTCAGTTCGGCAAGTACAAGGGCAAGTCTTTCAAGTTGTTATTAGAGAATGATGTCAGCTATGCTTTGTACCTGTCCGATAAGGTTGAGGAAGAAGAACAGGCTGGGCAGTGCAACCCAGAGGGTCCATGCAAGGATAGCCTCATTTCCTTTCTTGAGTATTCAAGAAGCTTCAAGGAAATTGAAGATCTTAAACAGTATCTGTCTCAAAGGCCAGATCCAGTGCCAGTTTTGACAGAGGATGACAATACTGTTGGATTTGGATCCAGAGCACAAGACACTTGGAGGAAGATTTGGGATACCAGGGCAGACGGAAATGCTTTCTTTATAATGAGGCAGAAGTGTGTGCCAGGCAGCAAAATGTACAATTTGCAGCAGTATCTTTTAAAACAGCAGCAAAAACAGATGACCAAAAACACTCCTCCGATGCCCTCACCATCAGCTTCCGCTGCAAGATGAAGGGGGTGGATTGGAATCCACTGCTGCTTCAATGTATATGTAATGATTGATTATAATTAAGGTATTAATCAATATTTTTCCTTCTAAATATCAAATGAATTGAATGACTTCTCTGGAGATTTTACTTTATTTATATAAGTTACCAGTGTGATTACTGAAATGTTCTTTTCATGTATTCTTTAATGTCTGTATTTGATATCTGAATGCAGTGCTTGCTTATTTAACACAGCTTCCAGAAATGAAATAGGGACTTGTTTTGTGTTTGAGAAAGGTCTTCAATGTGTTTAAACATATAGGGGTCATTGAAGCCAATCGTTTAAGTGGCCATTTCTTTGTTAAAGCCTTTCTTTCCAGTTAGACTAAAGTTTAGCTATCCTTGAGAGAAAGAAGGTTACCCTTAATAACAAACTATCATTTAGATGGAAGTGAATCAATCAAAACTAACTTTAGCTGGAAAAAACATTTTTCAAGAGCCACTATAAAACCAAACCAATCTCTGTTACCTTAAATTATATCTTTATCTCTGTAAAGCTGCTTTGAAACAATCTACATTGTTAAAAGCGCTATATAAATGAGGATGACTTGACTTGACTTGACTTGTATTGTGTTTGAGAAAGGTCTTCAATGTGTTAAAACATATAGGGGTCATTGAAGCCAATCGTTTAAGGGGCCATTTCTTTGTTAAAGCCTTTCTTTCCAGTTAGACTAAAGTTTAGCTATCCTTGAGAGAAAGAACGCATTATCTTGATGTTTTGAGAGGACTCTCCTGTTTATAGTGAGAGCCTGGCCAAATCCAACCTTGGAAAAGCTGTGTGTCGGTGTGTGTGTGTTAGTCTTCTTGGTTACAGGTTAAGGAACCACTGGCATTATTGGAGATTGACTGAGTTGTTGTTCTGGACATGCTGGCGCCCAGCAACCCAAATCTGCGACCTGGAAGGTCATGACGTGCCTAACTTCAGCTGCGTAATCGATGGAGATATGCTTCAGTCTATCTGTATATGTGTGGAAAATTACTGTGTTTATCTATTTCATAGCCAATGAGAATCATTCATCCTGTAAGCAATGACGTAGCTTAGACCTTGGAAATCGTATAACTGCTGTGATCTTTGTAACTGTAAGCGGGGCGGCCTACGAACTCCTGTGCGAGTATTGAAGCTGACTTCTGCTGATGAAACTGCAAACTATCTTCAGTAAATATTTTCTTTAATTTTTTATAATTCTGACTCTGGGTCTTCATTCTTCATATCTGGTTCTGGGTCTTTAACTGTATACCCCTTACAGTTTGGTGGAGGATGCGGCGGGCAATCATTCCGTGGTGACATCTCTGGCAAATCAACACACAAGGTAGTAAGCTTTTATTAATTGTTAGGGCTGTCAGACTGGAAGAGATTTTGAAGGAGAGCGGGAGAGCCTTCACTCCGATGAGGCGAGTGGAGGAGTAAGTAGCCTTCACTCCGATGAGGCGAGTGAAGGAGTAAGTTGTAGGCCTACTGCTGAGAGGATAAGAAGTCGCTGAGAGCGTCGTTAAGGGTAACGGCAGCAGACAGCGCAAGCGAAGCGTGCTCTGTGTGGGCCCCGCTGGGCATTAATGGTGTAGCACCACCCCAGCAGAGTACGTCCCTGGACGGGAGGTCCAGTGGCACCGTAAACCTGCTCAATCTCTTCCATCTCAGATAGGGGATCCCCGAATTTAGTGAATCAGGCAGTTAGGGATACCAACAAAAATAGGGTTGTTTGCCAGGGATGCATCAGGAACGATCCCGAGAGAGAAAAAAAAAAGAAAAAAAAAGTTGTGACCCAAATTGGCATGGACCAGTATATGTAACTGTGATTTTGGAGTATACTCTGCAGTTTCATCACGGAGAAGCCAAGCTGTGTTGTTCAAAGATCGCCGCCTCCATTTCTGCAATGACTTCAGGTGAGTTTGAACTGTTATTAAGATATGGCAGACAAACTGAGTAACTTGATCAGTAACCTGAACAGTCCTGAAACTAATAGTGAGACAGAAAAGAGCGAACGCTGTAAGCAGCTGTGCTCTGAAGCCCTCACTTCAGAGAAATTTGCAGAAATTATTAAGTAAATGGTTGTCTTGATAAGTTTTGCTTCTGTTTGGAAATTTAAACAACAACTTGACTGGCTACAAACAAACAAAGAAACTGAAAAATTAAAATGTTGAGCCTTGTATTGCTTACGATGATTACAAAAAGCAAGTATATTAAATTATGGGTCGAAGATCATTTCCTTGGACAAGTGTGACTAAAGTTAAACAGACACTTTGTGAAAACAACTTAGAATATTTTGCAGCTTATGACAATTAATGTTCTGCCAATAATAATGATGAAGATTATGATTGGGCTATTATGATTAAATCAGCCACTGCTGGACTGTAAAAGAATACAGAGAACTGCTTATCAGCTCGGTTTGGATTCCTGAATGGGACACACTGCTTCAAGGGTGTGCAGTAAGTTGGAGCCGAGAGTGTTTTAATGGTGGTCATCAGGACCATTTAATACGTAACTGTAAATGCCCACCGAGAAGGTGTTTAAAATGTGATAAAATGACAACACATTTTTGGTAATAATATTGGTTTGAAAGTAGATCAGTGTTTAAATGACGACAGTGACATTTTTCGTCTGAGAAATAAGAGATAAAAAGGTCAAAAGATTGAAGTCTTAAAGTGAATCCTTTTGAAGAAAATATCTATAATAGTAATTTCTATAATAGTAATTTTTATAAGTGAATTGATGAATACAGGTTGATGTAAAATTAATGACTCCAACAGATGTGAGTTGCAAAATATATCAAAGTAACTAAAAGGATGATTGTGTTGTAATTAAACATTTTAAAAAGGTTTTAGATGATATAGAGAGACTAATCTCACAGATGATTTACAATAACTGCAAAAGTATCACAAGCAGAGAGTGCTTGCCTCGTCAAACTTATAGTGTGAATCCTAATTGGAGATTGATAAACTCCAAGAGAAAACTAAAGTCAAATATTAAACTATGGTTGAGAACTTGACAATTAAAATTGAGATTGAGAAATGTGAAACGTTATTGAGAACTAGAATAATTATTTTTATGTAAGAACAAATAAGCAGAAGTAGTAGGCTACTGAATTAACAGTTGCTAAATGTAAAATGTGTAGAAAGGCATCTGATTAAACAAACAGCTTGAAAAGTTGACCATGAAAGAGCTAGAAGCTGATGTTTTGCTTTCAAAAGATAAGTCTGCTATTGGCTGTAATGAAACAGTTCGCTTATCTAAATCTGATGTGTGCTGTGGCTGAAACAGCCAGTGCGACAGAGACTCAATCTGAATGGAAATTTGTAATGTCTAGATTCCCTGACGTGGGCAAAAGACAACTGTAAAACTATGTTTATTTGAAAACACATGTAATTTCTGGCAAAGATGCCTTAAGCTGGGATAGAGTTAAAAGATGGTAGATAAAAGTTTGATGTTAGAAGTATATGAGAGAGCAGTGTACCAGTCTTGAATGCCTCTCTCTCATTCAATGTCAGCTAAAAGCTGTTATCTGAGCCTGTGTCATAAGTGATAATAAGCTATTTATAGTAAAGCACAGTGTTTCAGTTGAAAACCATAGACACAGAGATGTTAAAAGAAATCATTACCATTCAGAGGGCAATTTGTATTTAAATGTTAAAAATGTTAAAAGTAAAACTGAATTACTTTAAAGAAGTCTTTAAAATAATACAGACCTTAAACGATAGAGGTGACATTTTGATTAGCGTATTTTAGGACCAGTAACAACTTTGTCTCATTTAGTCTCCACCATTCAGGACCGATGGCTCCGGCTACAGATGAAGTACACTGAATGTACGGCTGTGATCTAAATTCACTGAGTATAGTCTAAGTAGCTAGGTTGCTGCTTTTAAGATAGTTAATGGATTTAAGTGATTAAATACTGTTGTTATTAACCTGTCTCCCTGTGAACACTATTAGGCAATCGGAATGGCTCTGGTGACTCTTGAACGTGCCTTTCCTAAGCTCCAGAAAACAGCTGAGTTCTGTTGAAGAAAACTGATTGTATTGGGAAAGAGCGGTCACCAGTGTGTACGTGTGTACGAGTGGCTACTCAATGACGGGATGATCTTCCTGGCCAGGGGACAGCCTAACGCAGGGGGTCACGAACATTGGGCACCTCCGGATGGAGGTGTTATTTGTGAGAAAGGTATGAGAGTTGAGCGCTGATTACTGGAGGCCACCGGGGTCAGCAGAGCATTGAGAAGTGAGATGCGCTGTGAGGTTAAAATTAATGTTACGGCAGTCTGACCCAGAAATGTGAGTTCCTCTATACCACTCACCAGAAACCGCATTGATTGTATGGCTTGTTTTTCATTGTGACAAGTGTCTGCAACTATGCCAGGGGACGACACCCTGAAGAGAAGAAAATTAAAGATAAATAGCTAACGGGAGTGGGCTTTCAGGAGCCAGCTGATTCCATGAGTTGATTGCCATTATTTGCTGCGGAGACAGTAACAAAACTTAATTATATGAGGGACATGATGTTGGTTGCCATATGGGCAAGTAAAATGTATAGAAGAGTTAATGTTGAGCTAATATGTCTATAACATAGTTTTAACTCCTGAAGGTCGTTAGGCATGGTGGTGGCTAAAGATGAAGACAGGCTTTTGTAGGTTTGAGAAGAGTCTGGATAACAAAGGTGAATGGTAAAAGG
The DNA here is from genome assembly GCF_051911475.1 of Siphateles boraxobius. Taxonomy (NCBI): domain Eukaryota; kingdom Metazoa; phylum Chordata; class Actinopteri; order Cypriniformes; family Leuciscidae; genus Siphateles; species Siphateles boraxobius. The sequence goes on from NW_027509190.1 coordinate 2,221,014, forward strand.
TTAATGTAATAAATTTAATATTACATTTTGTCTAAATTACAGTCTTAGGAGGCTGTTGAAAAGATTATTTGTTTATGGCGCTTTTCCATTACCAGTACCAGCTCGACTCGGCTCGACTCGCCTCGGCTCGCCTCGACTCGGCTCGCTTTTCGCTCCGTTTTCCATTGCAGATAGTACCGCCACAAATAGTACCCGGTAGTCATAGCGAAGCGGCAGGAAACTGCCGTGACGTATTCTTATACGCGACACACATCCGCTACCCACACACACAGGACAATGGGGGAAATCGAGTATATGCTGTTTTTGATCCTCGGGATGTGGCTGTTTCTCACAGCAAGAAGACAAACGTTGTTTCATGAGAGGCTGAGGGCAGAAAAACGAAACACTGCTGAAAAAAACAGGAGAGTTTGGGAATTACTACAGAGTTCAGACTACGAGACGAATCCGGTTGTTCAAAGCCGACGCAAGAGGGTAAGTTATGCTAACATAGCTAACGTTTGCATATGTGTAAATACTATACTATATGCAAAGTATTTAATCAACTTTATAGCTACCAGTATTACGTACTAAAATGTGCATGGTTTATGTGTTTCAGATCTGTTTAGCTTTGCAAAGTCGCCGCGGCAAACCGTCTGTTTGGGCTTTCAACCGAGCTACCGAGTGGTGGGATGTTATTGTTCCTGGTTTCACAAACGCGCAGTGGGTTCAGAACTTCAGAATGTCGGAAGAAACATTCATATATTTGTACAACAAACTGCGTCCAGTGATGGAGAGACAAGGTCCTTCAAGGTGTTGTAGATGGAAAAGGACTGTTCTGGAACGTGTTTGCAGGACTGCCTGGCAGCTTGCATGATGCTCGTGTTTTAAGACTGTCCACATTGTGGGAGTTGGCCAGCCGTGGCAACCACTTTCCAGCTTACACCAGGAATATTGGTGGGGTGAATGTTGCCTACTACATCCTGGGAGATTCTGCCTATCCCCTGCAGAACTGGCTCCTAAAGCCATTCACTGACACTGGACGGCTGACAGTAGAACAGCAGATCTACAACAAGAAAATATGTCGAGCACGGGTAGTGGTTGAAAACGCTTTTGGTAGATTGAAGGGAAGGTGGCGTTGCCTCATGAAAAGAAATGACTGTGATGTTACAATCGTGAAATCTATGATTCTTACTTGCTGTGCTTTGCATAACCTTTGTGAGAGTCATGGAGAGGACTATGACGATGACTGGGATGCACCTGCAGCAGCAGAGCCTGTGGTGCCAGTGGCACAGGGTGTTGAGGAGGAGGGCAGACATGTACGGGAGGGTCTGATGCGTTATTTTAATTGCTAAATAAATACATTATCATTAAATATGTTGTCTCTACTGTTTTTCATTAAAGGTTATCACAGTATAAAATCTGAAAATACTTGTTTAAACCCTTGTAAAAAGGCAAACCATCCAAAAAATACATAATGATCTGGATGATCATACGATCTGGATGAGCTCACAGATACTGTAACATCATATATAAGTTTCTGTGAGGATACATGCATTCCTACCAGGACATTCTTATCATTTACTAATGATAAACCATGGTTTACTGGGAAACTCAAACACCTTCGTCATGCCAAAGAGGATGTTTACAGAAGTGGGGATAAAATCTTGTATAACCAGGCCAGAAACAGACTGACAAAGGAGATCAGAGTTGCTAAAAGGAACTACTCTGAAAAACTGAAAAACCAGTTTTCATCCAACGACCCATTATCAGTCTGGAATGGCCTGAGGAACATCACCAACTACAAGTCACCATCCCCCCGATCTGTGGACAATCAACACCTGGCTGACGATTTAAATTCATTTTATTGCAGGTTTGAAAAGCCCTCATTCACACCACACACCGGCTCTAACCTGCACTTCACACATTCACCATCACCTCCTGCAATCCCACTCCCCCCTCCTGCCATCCAACCTGAGCTTAAGGTCTGTGTGGAGGACGTGAGCCGAGTCTTCAAAAAACAGAAGACTAGGAAAGCCTCAGGCCCAGACGGCATCTCATCTGCTTGTTTAAAAGCCTGTGCTGACCAACTGGCCCCGGTCTTCACACAGATCTTCAATAGATCATTGGAGCAGTGTGAAGTTCCCTGCTGCTTCAAACGCTCCACTATCATTCCTGTCCCCAAAAAAACCAAAATCACTGGACTTAATGACTACAGACCTGTCGCTCTCACGTCTGTGGTCATGAAGTCGTTTGAAAGACTGGTGTTGGCCCACCTGAAGGACATCACTGGACCCCTGCTGGATCCCTTTCAGTTTGCTTACAGAGCAAACAGGTCTGTGGATGATGCAGTCAACATGGGACTGCATTATATCCTGCAACATCTCGACAGACCTGGGACTTATGCAAGGATCCTCTTTGTGGACTTCAGTTCTGCCTTCAATACCATCATGCCTGATCTTCTCACAGCCAAACTGACCCAGCTCTCCATACCATCCTCGATCTGTCAGTGGATCTCCAGCTTCCTGACGGACCGGCAGCAGCGAGTGAGACTGGGGAAACACACATCCAGGACTCTCACCACCAGCACTGGCGCCCCTCAAGGGTGCGTTCTCTCCCCACTGCTCTTCTCCCTGTACACTAATGACTGCACTTCTAAAGACCCCACTGTCAAGCTCCTGAAATTTGCCGACGACACCACTGTCATCGGTCTCATCCGGAACGGTGACGAGTCTGCTTACAGACTGGAGGTTGAACAGCTGGCTGTCTGGTGCAGTTACAACAACCTTGAGCTGAACACGCTCAAAACAGTGGAGATGATCGTGGACTTCAGGAGGAACAGCCCAGCACTCCCCCCACTCACCATCATGAACAGCACTGTGGAAGCAGTGGAGTCATTCAGGTTCCTGGGCACTATCATCTCTCAGGACCTGAAGTGGGACAATCACATTGACTCCATTGTAAAAAAAGCCCAACAGAGACTGTACTTCCTTCGCCAGCTGAGGAAGTTCAACTTGCCACAGGAGCTGCTGATTCAGTTCTACTCAGCCGTCATCGAGTCTGTCTTATGCACTTCCATCACTGTCTGGTTTGGTTCAGCTACCAAATCAGACATCAGGAGACTACAACGGACAGTCCGGACAGCGGAGAGGATCATTGGTGCCCCCCTGCCATCCCTCCAGGACCTGTACTCTTCCAGAGTGAGGAAGAGAGCAGGTAAAATCATCACTGACTCCACTCACCCTGGACACCACCTGTTTGAACTGTTACCGTCAAGACGGAGACTCAGATCACTGGCCACAAGAACATCTCGGCACAGGAACAGTTTCTTCCCACAGGCCATTTCCCTTCTGAACAGTTAACACACCTCCCAAGGCATATGCCTTTAAGTGCAATACTCCCACTGTTTAGTGCAATATCCTACAACTCAGGTGATACTTATACTAAGTGATACTTAGTATTATGTTTCATGTTTCTTGTTGTATTTGTATATGTCCACTGGAAGCCTCAGCACCAAAACAAATTCCTTGTGTGTGCAAGCACACTTGGCAATAAAGCTCTTTCTGATTCTGATTCTGATTCTGAAAAAAGACACTGTTTGTAATAAGTTTCAAAAAGGTTTTATTTAAACACGCATACAAATAGAAAAAAATATAATATTAATATAAATTCACACATCCAACTATATACATATGTTACATGTAGTGCAAACATTAAATTAAAATAAACAAAGGGGTTTCAGTCCAGGGGCGGTGGAACAGCATCCCGCCGGTTCAGTGCCTGGACAAGCTGGCTCAGGGTTCCCAGAAAGGCCTGGTTGAAGGACGACATTGCAGCCATCTCCTCTCTCCTTAAAGCCGCTTCTAGTTCTCGGGCATGTGCTGCATCATCGAGTGCCATCTGTAAATGGCGCTCCCGCTGTGCCCGGTTCAATTCCAGCTGCTCGACATCCGATGTCTGCATCTCCCTCAGGACAGTCAGATGCTCCTGTTCCCTCTTTCGTTTCCTCCGTCCTGGCCAAAAAAATAATTACAATGAATGAGTTATAAAGAAAAACGGACAAGTCACGTTTCATTCAAAGGTTGTGTGTGTTGTAAATTGTTCACATGTATTATCATTACAGCTTCTACATAAAAAAAGACAAGCCCACAACTTACTATTACTTATATAGTATATAACGACTTAACATCTGAGTAAATGTATTTAATGTATTTATTAAACATCTATTTTAGTAAATGTCAACTTTAAAATACCATGTGTACAGTATAGGTGTACGTCTGGAAAGTTATAAAAATACTGAACAGGTTTATTAATGAATCCTGCATTCCCATAACTGGGAATGCTTCCTGTTGTTATTCAAGTACGTTTACGTTATATTAATGAGTTATTGATACGATTAATGATATATTAAAAAGTGTGTACAGATTCACAGACAACAGGCTAGAAGAGTTTACTTTTTCTCCAATTATACTAACCGGTTGCCGGTGTCGACGCTGCTGCGGGTCTCGGTGTACCAGTCTTGAATGCCTCTCTCTCATTCAATGTCAGCTAAAAGCTGTTATCTGAGCCTGTGTCATAAGTGATAATAAGCTATTTATAGTAAAGCACAGTGTTTCAGTTGAAAACCATAGACACAGAGATGTTAAAAGAAATCATTACCATTCAGAGGGCAATTTGTATTTAAATGTTAAAAATGTTAAAAGTAAAACTGAATTACTTTAAAGAAGTCTTTAAAATAATACAGACCTTAAACGATAGAGGTGACATTTTGATTAGCGTATTTTAGGACCAGTAACAACTTTGTCTCATTTAGTCTCCACCATTCAGGACCGATGGCTCCGGCTACAGATGAAGTACACTGAATGTACGGCTGTGATCTAAATTCACTGAGTATAGTCTAAGTAGCTAGGTTGCTGCTTTTAAGATAGTTAATGGATTTAAGTGATTAAATACTGTTGTTATTAACCTGTCTCCCTGTGAACACTATTAGGCAATCGGAATGGCTCTGGTGACTCTTGAACGTGCCTTTCCTAAGCTCCAGAAAACAGCTGAGTTCTGTTGAAGAAAACTGATTGTATTGGGAAAGAGCGGTCACCAGTGTGTACGTGTGTACGAGTGGCTACTCAATGACGGGATGATCTTCCTGGCCAGGGGACAGCCTAACGCAGGGGGTCACGAACATTGGGCACCTCCGGATGGAGGTGTTATTTGTGAGAAAGGTATGAGAGTTGAGCGCTGATTACTGGAGGCCACCGGGGTCAGCAGAGCATTGAGAAGTGAGATGCGCTGTGAGGTTAAAATTAATGTTACGGCAGTCTGACCCAGAAATGTGAGTTCCTCTATACCACTCACCAGAAACCGCATTGATTGTATGGCTTGTTTTTCATTGTGACAAGTGTCTGCAACTATGCCAGGGGACGACACCCTGAAGAGAAGAAAATTAAAGATAAATAGCTAACGGGAGTGGGCTTTCAGGAGCCAGCTGATTCCATGAGTTGATTGCCATTATTTGCTGCGGAGACAGTAACAAAACTTAATTATATGAGGGACATGATGTTGGTTGCCATATGGGCAAGTAAAATGTATAGAAGAGTTAATGTTGAGCTAATATGTCTATAACATAGTTTTAACTCCTGAAGGTCGTTAGGCATGGTGGTGGCTAAAGATGAAGACAGGCTTTTGTAGGTTTGAGAAGAGTCTGGATAACAAAGGTGAATGGTAAAAGGTTAATGTAATAAATTTAATATTACATTTTGTCTAAATTACAGTCTTAGGAGGCTGTTGAAAAGATTATTTGTTTATGGCGCTTTTCCATTACCAGTACCAGCTCGACTCGGCTCGACTCGCCTCGGCTCGCCTCGACTCGGCTCGCTTTTCGCTCCGTTTTCCATTGCAGATAGTACCGCCACAAATAGTACCCGGTAGTCATAGCGAAGCGGCAGGAAACTGCCGTGACGTATTCTTATACGCGACACACATCCGCTACCCACACACACAGGACAATGGGGGAAATCGAGTATATGCTGTTTTTGATCCTCGGGATGTGGCTGTTTCTCACAGCAAGAAGACAAACGTTGTTTCATGAGAGGCTGAGGGCAGAAAAACGAAACACTGCTGAAAAAAACAGGAGAGTTTGGGAATTACTACAGAGTTCAGACTACGAGACGAATCCGGTTGTTCAAAGCCGACGCAAGAGGGTAAGTTATGCTAACATAGCTAACGTTTGCATATGTGTAAATACTATACTATATGCAAAGTATTTAATCAACTTTATAGCTACCAGTATTACGTACTAAAATGTGCATGGTTTATGTGTTTCAGATCTGTTTAGCTTTGCAAAGTCGCCGCGGCAAACCGTCTGTTTGGGCTTTCAACCGAGCTACCGAGTGGTGGGATGTTATTGTTCCTGGTTTCACAAACGCGCAGTGGGTTCAGAACTTCAGAATGTCGGAAGAAACATTCATATATTTGTACAACAAACTGCGTCCAGTGATGGAGAGACAAGGTCCTTCAAGGTGTTGTAGATGGAAAAGGACTGTTCTGGAACGTGTTTGCAGGACTGCCTGGCAGCTTGCATGATGCTCGTGTTTTAAGACTGTCCACATTGTGGGAGTTGGCCAGCCGTGGCAACCACTTTCCAGCTTACACCAGGAATATTGGTGGGGTGAATGTTGCCTACTACATCCTGGGAGATTCTGCCTATCCCCTGCAGAACTGGCTCCTAAAGCCATTCACTGACACTGGACGGCTGACAGTAGAACAGCAGATCTACAACAAGAAAATATGTCGAGCACGGGTAGTGGTTGAAAACGCTTTTGGTAGACTGAAGGGAAGGTGGCGTTGCCTCATGAAAAGAAATGACTGTGATGTTACAATCGTGAAATCTATGATTCTTACTTGCTGTGCTTTGCATAACCTTTGTGAGAGTCATGGAGAGGACTATGACGATGACTGGGATGCACCTGCAGCAGCAGAGCCTGTGGTGCCAGTGGCACAGGGTGTTGAGGAGGAGGGCAGACATGTACGGGAGGGTCTGATGCGTTATTTTAATTGCTAAATAAATACATTATCATTAAATATGTTGTCTCTACTGTTTTTCATTAAAGGTTATCACAGTATAAAATCTGAAAATACTTGTTTAAACCCTTGTAAAAAGGCAAACCATCCAAAAAATACATAATGATCTGGATGATCATACGATCTGGATGAGCTCACAGATACTGTAACATCATATATAAGTTTCTGTGAGGATACATGCATTCCTACCAGGACATTCTTATCATTTACTAATGATAAACCATGGTTTACTGGGAAACTCAAACACCTTCGTCATGCCAAAGAGGATGTTTACAGAAGTGGGGATAAAATCTTGTATAACCAGGCCAGAAACAGACTGACAAAGGAGATCAGAGTTGCTAAAAGGAACTACTCTGAAAAACTGAAAAACCAGTTTTCATCCAACGACCCATTATCAGTCTGGAATGGCCTGAGGAACATCACCAACTACAAGTCACCATCCCCCCGATCTGTGGACAATCAACACCTGGCTGACGATTTAAATTCATTTTATTGCAGGTTTGAAAAGCCCTCATTCACACCACACACCGGCTCTAACCTGCACTTCACACATTCACCATCACCTCCTGCAATCCCACTCCCCCCTCCTGCCATCCAACCTGAGCTTAAGGTCTGTGTGGAGGACGTGAGCCGAGTCTTCAAAAAACAGAAGACTAGGAAAGCCTCAGGCCCAGACGGCATCTCATCTGCTTGTTTAAAAGCCTGTGCTGAACAACTGGCCCCGGTCTTCACACAGATCTTCAATAGATCATTGGAGCAGTGTGAAGTTCCCTGCTGCTTCAAACGCTCCACTATCATTCCTGTCCCCAAAAAAACCAAAATCACTGGACTTAATGACTACAGACCTGTCGCTCTCACGTCTGTGGTCATGAAGTCGTTTGAAAGACTGGTGTTGGCCCACCTGAAGGACATCACTGGACCCCTGCTGGATCCCTTTCAGTTTGCTTACAGAGCAAACAGGTCTGTGGATGATGCAGTCAACATGGGACTGCATTATATCCTGCAACATCTCGACAGACCTGGGACTTATGCAAGGATCCTCTTTGTGGACTTCAGTTCTGCCTTCAATACCATCATGCCTGATCTTCTCACAGCCAAACTGACCCAGCTCTCCATACCATCCTCGATCTGTCAGTGGATCTCCAGCTTCCTGACGGACCGGCAGCAGCGAGTGAGACTGGGGAAACACACATCCAGGACTCTCACCACCAGCACTGGCGCCCCTCAAGGGTGCGTTCTCTCCCCACTGCTCTTCTCCCTGTACACTAATGACTGCACTTCTAAAGACCCCACTGTCAAGCTCCTGAAATTTGCCGACGACACCACTGTCATCGGTCTCATCCGGAACGGTGACGAGTCTGCTTACAGACTGGAGGTTGAACAGCTGGCTGTCTGGTGCAGTTACAACAACCTTGAGCTGAACACGCTCAAAACAGTGGAGATGATCGTGGACTTCAGGAGGAACAGCCCAGCACTCCCCCCACTCACCATCATGAACAGCACTGTGGAAGCAGTGGAGTCATTCAGGTTCCTGGGCACTATCATCTCTCAGGACCTGAAGTGGGACAATCACATTGACTCCATTGTAAAAAAAGCCCAACAGAGACTGTACTTCCTTCGCCAGCTGAGGAAGTTCAACTTGCCACAGGAGCTGCTGATTCAGTTCTACTCAGCCGTCATCGAGTCTGTCTTATGCACTTCCATCACTGTCTGGTTTGGTTCAGCTACCAAATCAGACATCAGGAGACTACAACGGACAGTCCGGACAGTGGAGAGGATCATTGGTGCCCCCCTGCCATCCCTCCAGGACCTGTACTCTTCCAGAGTGAGGAAGAGAGCAGGTAAAATCATCACTGACTCCACTCACCCTGGACACCACCTGTTTGAACTGTTACCGTCAAGACGGAGACTCAGATCACTGGCCACAAGAACATCTCGGCACAGGAACAGTTTCTTCCCACAGGCCATTTCCCTTCTGAACAGTTAACACACCTCCCAAGGCATATGCCTTTAAGTGCAATACTCCCACTGTTTAGTGCAATATCCTACAACTCAGGTGATACTTATACTAAGTGATACTTAGTATTATGTTTCATGTTTCTTGTTGTATTTGTATATGTCCACTGGAAGCCTCAGCACCAAAACAAATTCCTTGTGTGTGCAAGCACACTTGGCAATAAAGCTCTTTCTGATTCTGATTCTGATTCTGAAAAAAGACACTGTTTGTAATAAGTTTCAAAAAGGTTTTATTTAAACACGCATACAAATAGAAAAAAATATAATATTAATATAAATTCACACATCCAACTATATACATATGTTACATGTAGTGCAAACATTAAATTAAAATAAACAAAGGGGTTTCAGTCCAGGGGCGGTGGAACAGCATCCCGCCGGTTCAGTGCCTGGACAAGCTGGCTCAGGGTTCCCAGAAAGGCCTGGTTGAAGGACGACATTGCAGCCATCTCCTCTCTCCTTAAAGCCGCTTCTAGTTCTCGGGCATGTGCTGCATCATCGAGTGCCATCTGTAAATGGCGCTCCCGCTGTGCCCGGTTCAATTCCAGCTGCTCGACATCCGATGTCTGCATCTCCCTCAGGACAGTCAGATGCTCCTGTTCCCTCTTTCGTTTCCTCCGTCCTGGCCAAAAAAATAATTACAATGAATGAGTTATAAAGAAAAACGGACAAGTCACGTTTCATTCAAAGGTTGTGTGTGTTGTAAATTGTTCACATGTATTATCATTACAGCTTCTACATAAAAAAAGACAAGCCCACAACTTACTATTACTTATATAGTATATAACGACTTAACATCTGAGTAAATGTATTTAATGTATTTATTAAACATCTATTTTAGTAAATGTCAACTTTAAAATACCATGTGTACAGTATAGGTGTACGTCTGGAAAGTTATAAAAATACTGAACAGGTTTATTAATGAATCCTGCATTCCCATAACTGGGAATGCTTCCTGTTGTTATTCAAGTACGTTTACGTTATATTAATGAGTTATTGATACGATTAATGATATATTAAAAAGTGTGTACAGATTCACAGACAACAGGCTAGAAGAGTTTACTTTTTCTCCAATTATACTAACCGGTTGCCGGTGTCGACGCTGCTGCGGGTCTCGGTGTCGACGCTGCTGATCTTGTTGGTGTCGATGGTGCCGCTGGTTCCGGTGCCGACGTGGCATCAGTGGGAGTCACTGAACCATTCTCGCTCGTCGAAAAGGAATCTAGATAGAAAGATCATACAAAAGTCAACACAATACGAAAATAGCAATGGCAGATAGTTAGCGGTAGCAGCAATTGTTATCTGCGACACAAGTTTACAGTCTTCGATGTTATAAGTGAGCTTCAGCTTTTCAAAAGCCAGCCTACAGAAAACAAAACTCTCAAGCAGAGTGCGCCTACATGATTAATGTAATGTAAATTTTAAACACTTACCATCCTCCAACAGCGACTCCAACAAACTGGTGGCCGAGTCAAGTCCACCCTCCCTCCCGTTGCTCGGTGGTCTATGGCCGTAGATACCGTCCATCTGTTCGTACCACTTCCAGCTTTTTCGGTTTGAACCACTGCGGCCGTTGTGGTCCTTTACAGCTCTGTAGTCACTTTTCAGTTTTTTTAACTTTTCCCTACATTGCTGGAAAGTCCTGTTGTAGCCATGTGGGGACAGCAGTTCGGAGATTTCTTGATAAACTTTTTCGTTCCTCGTTGCCCCATCTAGCTCTCGCTGGATCCTTTCTTCGGCAACCAAACATAGGAAAGTCTGCACCTCCTCGTTTGACCACGGCGTATTCTTCCGAGTTGCCATAATAGTAAGTTTAGAATATCTGGGCAAACTATTTAAAAATGGCGGGGTTATTCTCTGGTTATTCTGGATACTCCGTCTGCCGCGTGCAATGATGACGCAGTGAATAGTGACGATTCTCTCTGACCAATCAGCAGTCGGCATTGTATTACGTCACATTTTAGTATCGCCTTAGCTCGCTTAGAACCTCGCCGGAGGTGGTACGAAAAAAAGTACCCGAAAGCAGGTACAGGTACAACTTTTACACAGTGGAAAACCAAACAAAGGCGAGTCGAGTCGAGCCGAGCCGAGCCAAGGCGAGCTGGTACTGTGTAGTGGAAAAGCGCCATTAGAGAGAGAGAGACTGTCTGAGTGGAGGCAGGGATGGTAACTGTGTCTGTCTTTCTGTTATCGGCCTGCTAGAGCAAGCTGAAGCAAAATAGTGATAATGAACCAAAATCCAGCTGACTTTTCTAAGATCAACTGAATAATGAACAGACATGCTTTGAAACTGGTTAAGAGACCATGTAAAATTAGGTAAAAGCTACAGTAAAATGTGAAGTTTAAAATCTTACTTAAAATTTAAATCTTTTTAGAGATGATATAATGAAAAGCGAACATTAAAAATGAACAGTTAAAATATGTGTCTAATATGTGTGTGTGTGATGGTGACTGCACTCTATGTCTTGTATGTGTTAGTTTGGGGTACTATTATTTCCTGATTTTGAGGATATTGTGTCATTAACCTCTTGTTTTTTAATATGGTGCCTGGTAGGTCAGGTCAATAAGTTCATGCAATTTTTTTAAGTGCCAGGTCCAAACAAAGAGAGTTTCAGTTCATCTGCACCTGCCAGCTGCTAAAGTATTGCAAAAATTATTGCTGACCGCAGAACAGGGCTTCCGGTCTACATCCAACAGTCTTGCGTTGGTGGTATAGGGGTGAGCATAGCTGCCTTCCAAGCAGTTGACCCGGGTTCGATTCCCGGCCAACGTATCACATTTGTAAATTAAAGACCTTGATTACGAGCATTCTTGCTATGGGTTCGATTCCTGGGTCTGTCCATTCTTGCTGTATGCGTTGATTCCCGGCCAACGCATTGCATTTTTCTCAACCTGTCTTTAAAACAGTCGTCCGAGGCCCCTTGCCAACTTCTCCTGCAACTCGTTTGCTGGAGCAAAACATTTGTTAAGGTCTTTTGGCAGCAGTACAGGACTGGATCTCCCCGTCGGGGAATCGAACCCCAGTCTCCGCGTGACAGGCGGAGATACTTTCCACTATACTAACAAAGAGTTGCAGAGACAGGTAGTTGTATCCGATCAGCACGGCTTCCAGGAACAGCGTCATGCGTCATTTTAGCTCAACGCTTCACAGAAGCCAGTGAATCCAAAAAATAATCTAATACCGTTTAAATATGAAGTGTCTGTATAAAACGTGTTACATTATTAAATTAGAGACCTTGTTTTTTAATATGGTGCCTGGTAGGTCAGGTCAATAAGTTCATGCAATTTTTTTAAGTGCCAGGTCCAAACAAAGAGAGTTTCAGTTCATCTGCACCTGCCAGCTGCTAAAGTATTGCGAAAATTATTGCTGACCGCAGAACAGGGCTTCAGGTCTACATCCAACAGTCTTGCGTTGGTGGTATAGTGGTGAGCATAGCTGCCTTCCAAGCAGTTGACCCAGGATCGATTGCTGGCCAACGCATCACATTTGTAAATTAAAGACCTTGATTACGAGCATTCTTGCTATGGGTTCGATTCCTGGGTCTGTCCATTCTTGCTGTATGGGTTCGATTCCCGGCCAACGCATTGCATTTTTCTCAAGCTGTCTTTAAAACAGTCGTCCGGGCCCCTTGCCAACTTCCCTGTAACTTGTTTGCTGGAGCAAAACATTTGTTAAGGTCTTTTGGCAGCAGTAAAGGACTGAATCTCCCCGTCGGGGAATCGAACCCCAGTCTCCGTGTGACAGGCGGAGATACTTTCCACTATACTAACAAGGAGTTGCAGAGACAGGTAGTTGTATCCGATCAGCGCGGCTTGCAGGAACGGCGTCATGCGTCATTTTAGCTCAACGCTTCACAGAAGCCAGTGAATGCAAAAAATAATCTAATACCGTTTAAATATGAAGTGTCTGTATAAAACGTGTTACATTATTAAATTAGAGACCTTGTTTTTTAATATGGTGCCTGGTAGGTCAGGTCAATAAGTTCATGCAATTTTTTTAAGTGCCAGGTCCAAACAAAGAGAGTTTCAGTTCATCTGCACCTGCCAGCTGCTAAAGTATTGCGAAAATTATTGCTGACCGCAGAACAGGGCATCCAGTCTACATCCAACAGTCTTGCGTTGGTGGTATAGTGGTCAGCATAGCTGCCTTCCAAGCAGTTGACCCGGGTTCGATTCCCGGCCATCGTATCACATTTGTAAATTAAAGACCTTGATTACGAGCATTCTTGCTATGGGTTCGATTCCTGGGTCTGTCCATTCTTGCTGTATGCGTTCGATTCCCGGCCAACGCATTGCATTTTTCTCAAGCTGTCTTTAAAACAGTCATCCGAGGCCCCTTGCCAACTTCTCCTGCAACTTGTTTGCTGGAGCAAAACATTTGTTAAGGTCTTTTGGCAGCAGTACAGGACTGGATCTCCCCGTCGGGGAATCAAACCCCAGTCTCCGCGTGACTGGCGGAGGTACTTTCCACTATACTAACAAAGAGTTGCAGAGACAGGTAGTTGTATCCGATCAGCGCGGCTTCCAGGAACGGCGTCATGCGTCATTTTAGCTCAACGCTTCACAGCAGCCAGTGAATCCAAAAAATAATCTAATACCGTTTAAATATGAAGTGTCTGTATAAAACGTGTTACATTATTAAATTAGAGACCCTTTTTTTTTAATATGGTGTTGTAGGATTACAAATTTTATTTAAATATTTAATTTAGATTTCCAATACAAAAGTATTTTATATTGAGAAAGTTTATAAATGATGAGACCAGGAAATCTCTGCAAACGGTAGGGGTTCCCAGCAGGATATTCCTGACTGTCCCATCTCAGTGCGAGAAGGCTAGGCTTTTCCTGTTCTCATTGTTTTACCGGGTGAAGAGTCATGCTGAGCAAGTTTGAACACCTGCTATTTTATTACTGAGACCATTTGTCTTGGAGTTCTTATCTCAGTGCGAGAAGTCCTGCACCGTTCTGTTCTCATGTTTCAACTCATTTACAAGCTTTGTTCCTCACAATGTAATCCCTCCCCCTTGAAATGTATATAAACTACAATGTAAAGTTCCCTTAGTTAGACGATGTTGGAATGACTGCAGCTACCGACAAACAATAAAGAACTTCTGCTTGGAAAACTTCTACTGTCTCCTGGTCTGAGCTTCTAACTTTTCTACAAAGAAAAAGATCACTACAGTGCCTGGTAGGTCAGGTCAATAAGTTCATGCAATTTTTTTAAGTGCCAGGTCCAAACAAAGAGAGTTTCAGTTCATCTGCACCTGCCAGCTGCTAATGTATTGCGAAAATTCTTGCTGACGGCACAACTGGGCTTCCAGTCTACGTTCAAAGGCCTGCGTTGGTGGTATAGTGGTGAGCATAGCTGCCTTCCAAGCAGTTGACCTGGGTTCGATTCCCGGCCAACGCATCACATTTGTAAATTAAAGACCTTGATTTCGAGCATTCTTGCTATGGGTTCGATTCCTGGATCGATCCATTCTTGCTGTATGGGTTCGATTCCCGGCCAACGCATTCCATTTTTCTCAAGCTGTCTTTAAAACAGTCGTCAGGGCCCCTTGCCAACTTCCCTGTAACTTGTTTGCTGGAGCAAAACTTTTGTTAAGGTCTTTTGGCAGCAGTAAAGGACTGAATCTCCCCGTCGGGGAATCGAACCCCAGTCTCCGCATGACAGGCGGAGATACTTTCCACTATACTAACAAGGAGTTGCAGAGACAGGTAGTTGTATCCGATCAGCGCGGCTTGCAGGAACGGCGTCATGCGTCATTTTAGCTCAACGCTTCACAGAAGCCAGTGAATCCAAAAAATAATCTAATACCGTTTAAATATGAAGTGTCTGTATAAAACGTGTTACATTATTAAATTAGAGACCTTGTTTTTTAATATGGTGCCTGGTAGGTCAGGTCAATAAGTTCATGCAATTTTTTTAAGTGCCAGGTCCAAACAAAGAGAGTTTCAGTTCATATGCACCTGCCAGCTGCTAATGTATTGCGAAAATTCTTGCTGACGGCACAACTGGGCTTCCAGTCTACATTCAAAGGCCTGCGTTGGTGGTATAGTGGTGAGCATAGCTGCCTTCCAAGCAGTTGACCTGGGTTCGATTCCCGGCCAACGCATCACATTTGTAAATTAAAGACCTTGATTACGAGCATTCTTGCTATGGGTTCGATTCCTGGATCGATCCATTCTTGCTGTATGGGTTCGATTCCCGGCCAACGCATTCCATTTTTCTCAAGCTGTCTTTAAAACAGTCGTCAGGGCCCCTTGCCAACTTCCCTGTAACTTGTTTGCTGGAGCAAAACTTTTGTTAAGGTCTTTTGGCAGCAGTAAAGGACTGAATCTCCCCGTCGGGGAATCGAACCCCAGTCTCCGCATGACAGGCGGAGATACTTTCCACTATACTAACAAGGAGTTGCAGAGACAGGTAGTTGTATCCGATCAGCGCGGCTTGCAGGAACGGCGTCATGCGTCATTTTAGCTCAACGCTTCACAGAAGCCAGTGAATCCAAAAAATAATCTAATACCGTTTAAATATGAAGTGTCTGTATAAAACGTGTTACATTATTAAATTAGAGACCTTGTTTTTTAATATGGTGCCTGGTAGGTCAGGTCAATAAGTTCATGCAATTTTTTTAAGTGCCAGGTCCAAACAAAGAGAGTTTCAGTTCATCTGCACCTGCCAGCTGCTAAAGTATTGCAAAAATTATTGCTGACCGGAGAACAGGGCTTCCGGTCTACATCCAACAGTCTTGCGTTGGTGGTATAGTGGTGAGCATAGCTGCCTTCCAAGCAGTTGACCCGGGTTCGATTCCCGGCCAACGTATCACATTTGTAAATTAAAGACCTTGATTACGAGCATTCTTGCTATGGGTTCGATTCCTGGGTCTGTCCATTCTTGCTGTATGCGTTCGATTCCCGGCCAACGCATTGCATTTTTCTCAACCTGTCTTTAAAACAGTCGTCCGAGGCCCCTTGCCAACTTCTCCTGCAACTCGTTTGCTGGAGCAAAACATTTGTTAAGGTCTTTTGGCAGCAGTACAGGACTGGATCTCCCCGTCGGGGAATCGAACCCCAGTCTCCGCGTGACAGGCGGAGATACTTTCCACTATACTAACAAAGAGTTGCAGAGACAGGTAGTTGTGTCCGATCAGCGCGGCTTCCAGGAACAGCGTCATGCGTCATTTTAGCTCAACGCTTCACAGAAGCCAGTGAATCCAAAAAATAATCTAATACCGTTTAAATATGAAGTGTCTGTATAAAAAGTGTTACATTATTAAATTAGAGACTCTTTTTTTTATATGGTGCCTGGTAGGTCAGGTCAATAAGTTCATGCAATTTTTTTAAGTGCCAGGTCCAAACAAAGAGAGTTTCAGTTCATCTGCACCTGCCAGCTGCTAAAGTATTGCGAAAATTATTGCTGACCCCCAGTCTCCGTGTGACAGGCGGAGATACTTTCCACTATACTAACAAGGAGTTGCAGAGACAGGTAGTTGTATCCGATCAGCGCGGCTTGCAGGAACGGCGTCATGCGTCATTTTAGCTCAACGCTTCACAGAAGCCAGTGAATGCAAAAAATAATCTAATACCGTTTAAATATGAAGTGTCTGTATAAAACGTGTTACATTATTAAATTAGAGACCTTGTTTTTTAATATGGTGCCTGGTAGGTCAGGTCAATAAGTTCATGCAGTTTTTTTAAGTGCCAGGTCCAAACAAAGAGAGTTTCAGTTCATCTGCACCTGCCAGCTGCTAAAGTATTGCGAAAATTATTGCTGACCGCAGAACAGGGCTTCCAGTCTGCAACCAACAGTCTTGCGTTGGTGGTATAGTGGTGAGCATAGCTGCCTTCCAAGCAGTTGACCCGGGTTCAATTCCCGGCCATCGCATCACATTTGTAAATTAAAGACCTTGATTACGAGCATTCTTGCTATGGGTTCGATTCCTGGGTCTGTCCATTCTTGCTGTATGCGTTCGATTCCCGGCCAACGCATTGCATTTTTCTCAAGCTGTCTTTAAAACAGTCGTCCGAGGCCCCTTGCCAACTTCTCCTGCAACTTGTTTGCTGGAGCAAAACATTTGTTAAGGTCTTTTGGCAGCAGTACAGGACTGGATCTCCCCGTCGGGGAATCGAACCCCAGTCTCCGCGTGACAGGCGGAGGTATTTTCCACTATACTAACAAAGAGTTGCAGAGACAGGTAGTTGTATCCGATCAGCGCGGCTTCCAGGAACAGCGTCATGCGTCATTTTAGCTCAACGCTTCACAGAAGCCAGTGAATCCAAAAAATAATCTAATACCGTTTAAATATGAAGTGTCTGTATAAAACGTGTTACATTATTAAATTAGAGACCCTTTTTTTTAATATGGTGCCTGGTAGGTCAGGTCAATAAGTTCATGCAATTTTTTTAAGTGCCAGGTCCAAACAAAGAGAGTTTCAATTCATCTGCACCTGCCAGCTGCTAATATATTGCGAACATTCTTGCTGACCGCACAAGAGGGCTTCCAGTCTACATCCAACAGTCTTGTGTTGGTGGTATAGTGGTGAGCATAGCTGCCTTAAAAGCAGTTGACCCGGGTTCGATTCCTGGACAACGCATCACATTTGTAAATTAAAGACCTTGATTACGAGCATTCTTGCTATGGGTTTGATTCGTGGGTCTGTCCATTCTTGCTGTATGCGTTCGATTCCCGGCCAACGCATTGCATTTTTCTCAAGCTGTCTTTAAAACAGTCGTCGGTGGCCCCTTGCCAACTTCTCCTGTAACTTGTTTGCTGGAGCAAAACATTTGTTAAGGTCTTTTGGCAGCAGTAAACGACTGGATCTCCCCGTCGGGGAATCGAACCCCGGTCTTGCGCGTGACAGGCAGAGATACTTTCCACTATACTAACGAGGAGTTGCAGAGACAGGTAGTTGTATCCGATCAGCGCGGCTGATCGGATACAAATACCATATTAGTTGTATCCGATGATCGACACCATATTTTTAATATGGTGTTGTAGGATTACAAATTTTATTTAAATGTTTAATTTAGATTTCCAATAAAATAGTATTTTATATTGAGAAAGTTTATAAATGATGAGACCAGGAAATCTCTGCAAACGGTAGGGGTTCCCAGCAGGATATTCCTGAATGTCCCATCTCAGTGCGAGAAGGCTAGGCTTTTCCTGTTCTCATTGTTTTACCGGGTGAAGAGGCATGCTGAGCAAGTTTGAACACCTGCCATTTTATTACTGAGACCATTTGTCTTGGAGTTCTTATCTCAGTGCGAGAAGTCCTGCACCGTTCTGTTCTCATGTTTCAGCTCATTTACATGCTTTGTTCCTCACAATGTAATCCCTCCCCCTTGAAATGTATATAAACTACAATGTAAAGTTCCCTAAGTTAGACGATGTTGGAATGACTGCAGCTACCGACAAGCAATAAAAAACTTCTGCTTGGAAAACTTCCACCGTCTCCTGGTCTGAGCTTCTAACTTTTCTACAAAGAAAAAGATCACTACATTGCCTGGTAGGTCAGGTCAATAAGTTCATGCAATTTTTTTAAGTGCCAGGTCCAAACAAAGAGAGTTTCAGTTAATCTGCACCTGCCAGCTGCTAATGTATTGCGAAAATTCTTGCTGACCACACAATACGGCTTCCAGCCTACATTCATCAGTCTTGCCTTGGTGGTATAGTGGTGAGCATCGCTGCCTTCCAAGCAGTTGATCTGGGTTTGATTCCCGGCCAACGCATCACTTTTGTAAATTAAAGACCTTGATTACGAGCATTCTTGCTATGGGTTCGATTCCTGGGTCTGTCCATTCTTGCTGTATGGGTTCGATCCCCGGCCAATGCATTGCATTTTTCTCAAGCTGTCTTTAAAACAGTCGTCCGGGGCCCCTTGCCAACTTCTCCTGTAACTTGTTTGCTGGAGCAAAACTTTTGTTAAGGTCTTTTGGCAGCAGTAAATGACTGTATCTCCCCATCGGGGAATCGAACCACGGTCTTCCGCGTGACAGGCGGAGATACTTTCCACTATACTAACGAGGAGTTGCAGAGACAGGTAGTTGTCCCCGATCAGCGCGACTTCCACGAACGGCGTCATGCGTCATTTTAGCTCAACGCTTCACAGAAGCCAGTGAATCCAAAAAAAAATCTAATACCTTTTAAATATGAAGTGTCTGTATAAAAGGTGTTACATTATTAAATTAGAGACCTTGTTTTTTAATATGGTGCCTGGTAGGTCAGGTCAATAAGTTCATGCATTTTTTTTAAGTGCCAGGTCCAAACAAAGAGAGTTTCAGTTCATCTGCACCTGCCAGCTGCTAATGTATTGCGAAAATTCTTGCTGACCGCGCAAGAGGGCTTCCAGCCTACATCCGACAGTCTTGCGTTGGTGGTATTGTGGTGAGCATAGCTGCCTTCCAAGCAGGTGACCGGGTTCGATTCCCGGCCAACGCATCACATTTGTAAATTAAAGACCTTGATTACGAGCATTCTTGCTATGGGTTCGATTCCTGGGTCTGTCCATTCTTGCTGTATGGGTTCGTTTCCCGGCCAACGCATTGCATTTTTCTCAAGCTGTCTTTAAAACAGTCGTCCGGGCCCCTTGCCAACTTCCCTGTAACTTGTTTGCTGGAGCAAAACTTTTGTTAAGGTCTTTTGGCAGCAGTAAAGGACTGAATCTCCCCGTCGGGGAATCGAACCCCAGTCTCCGCGTGACAGGCGGAGATACTTTCCACTATACTAACAAGGAGTTGCAGAGACAGGTAGTTGTATCCGATCAGCGCGGCTTGCAGGAACGGCGTCATGCGTCATTTTAGCTCAACGCTTCACAGAAGCCAGTGAATGCAAAAAATAATCTAATACCGTTTAAATATGAAGTGTCTGTATAAAACGTGTTACATTATTAAATTAGAGACCTTGTTTTTTAATATGGTGCCTGGTAGGTCAGGTCAATAAGTTCATGCAATTTTTTTAAGTGCCAGGTCCAAACAAAGAGAGTTTCAGTTCATCTGCACCTGCCAGCTGCTAAAGTATTGCGGAAATTATTGCTGACCGCAGAACAGGGCTTCCAGTCTACATCCAACAGTCTTGCGTTGGTGGTATAGTGGTGAGCATAGCTGCCTTCCAAGCAGTTGACCCGGGTTCGATTCCTGGCCAACGCATCACATTTGTAAATTAAAGACCTTGATTACGAGCATTCTTGCTATGGGTTCGATTCCTGGGGCAGTCCATTCTTGCTGTATGCGATCGATTCCCGGCCAACGCATTGCATTTTTCTCAAGCTGTCTTTAATACAGTCGTCCGAGGCCCCTTGCCAACTTCTCCTGTAACTTGTTTGCTGGAGCAAAACATTTGTTAAGGTCTTTTGGCAGCAGTAAAGGACTGGATCTCCCCGTCGGGGAATCGAACCCCGGTCTTCCGCATGACAGGCGGAGATACATTCCACTATACTAACGAGGAGTTGCAGAGACAGGTAGTTGTATCCGATCAGCGCGGCTTACAGGAACGGCATCATGCGTAATTTTAGCTCAACGCTTCACAGAAGGCAGTGAATCCAAAAAAGAATCTAATACCGTTTAAATATGAAGTGTCTGTATAAAACGTGTTACATTATTAAATAGAGACCTTGTTTTTTAATATGGTGTTGTAGGATTACAAATTTTATTTAAATGTTTAATTTAGATTTCCAATACAATAGTATTTTATATTGAGAAAGTTTATAAATGATGAGACCAGGAAATCCCTGCAAACGGTAGGGGTTCCCAGCAGGATATTCCTGACTGTCCCATCTCAGTACGAGAAGGCTAGGCTTTTCCTGTTCTCATTGTTTTACCGGGTGAAGAGGCATGCTGAGCAAGTTTGAACACCTGCCATTTTATTACTGAGACCATTTGTCTTGGAGTTCTTATCTCAGTGCGAGAAGTCCTGCACCGTTCTGTTCTCATGTTTCAGCTCATTTACATGCTTTGTTCCTCACAATGTAATCCCTCCCCCTTGAAATGTATATAAACTACAATGTAAAGTTCCCTTAGTTAGACGATGTTGGAATGACTGCAGCTACCGACAAGCAATAAAGAACTTCTGCTTGGAAAACTTCCACCGTCTCCTGGTCTGAGCTTCTAACTTTTCTACAAAGAAAAAGATCACTACATTGCCTGGTAGGTCAGGTCAATAAGTTCATGCAATTTTATTAAGTGCCAGGTCCAAACAAAGAGAGTTTCAGTTAATCTGCACCTGCCAGCTGCTAATGTATTGCGAAAATTCTTGCTGACCGCACAATACGGCTTCCAGCCTACATCCATCAGTCTTGCGTTGGTAGTATAGTGGTGAGCATAGCTGCCTTCCAAGCAGTTGACCTGTGTTTGATTCCCGGCCAACGCATCACTTTTGTAAATTAAAGACCTTGATTACGAGCATTCTTGCTATGGGTTCGATTCCTGGGTCTGTCCATTCTTGCTGTATGGGTTCGATCCCCGGCCAATGCATTGCATTTTTCTCAAGCTGTCTTTAAAACAGTCGTCCGGGCCCCTTGCCAACTTCTCCTGTGACTTGTTTGCTGCAGTAAAGGACTGGATTTCCCCGTCCTCCCGCTTGACAGGCGGAGATACTTTCCACTATACTAACAAGGAGTTGCAGAGACAGGTAGTTGTATCCGATCAGCGCGGCTTCCAGGAACAGCGTCCTGCGTCATTTTAGCTCAACGCTTCACAGAAGCCAGTGAATCCAAAAAATAATCTAATTCCGTTTAAATATGAAGTTTCTGTATTAAACTTGTTACATTATTAAATTAGAGACCTTGTTTTTTAATATGGTGCCTGGTAGGTCAGGTCTATAAGTTCATGCAATTTTTTTAAGTGCCAGGTCCAAACAAAGAGAGTTTCAGTTCATCTGCACCTGCCAGCTGCTAATGTATTGCGAAAATTCTTCCTGACCGCACAACTGGGCTTCCAGCCTACATCCAACAGTCTTGCGTTGGTGGTATAGTGGTGAGCATAGCTTCCTTCCAAGCAGTTGACCAGGGTTCGATTCCCGGCCAACGCACTATACTAACGAGGAGTTGCAAAGACAGGCAGTCGCCCCCGATCAGCGCGACTACAGCTCGCTGCAAACAGCCTTCCCACTTCCAGGAACGGTGTCATATTAGCTCAACGCTTCACAGAAGCCAGTGAATCCACAAAAACAATCTAATACCATTTAAATATGAAGTGTCTGTATAAAACGTGTCACATTTTTAAATTAAAGACCTTGATTACGAGCATTATTGCTCTATGGGTTCGATTCCTGGGTCTGTCCATTCTTGCTGTATGGGTTCGATTCCCAGCCAACGCATTGCATTTTTCTCAAGCTGTCTTTAAAACAGTCGTCCGGGGCCCCTTGCCAACTTCTCCTGTAACTTGTTTGCTGGAGCAAAACTTTTGTTAAGGTCATTTTGCAGCAGTAAAGGACTGGATCTCCCCGTCGGGGAATCGAACCCCAGTCTCCGCGTGACAGGCGGAGATACTTTCCACTTTCCACAAGGAGTTGCAGAGAGAGGTTGTTGTATCCCATCAGCGCGGCTTCCAGGAACGGCGTCATGCGTCATTTTAGCTCAACGCTTCACAGAAGCCAGTGAATGCAAAAAATAATCTAATACCGTTTAAATATGAAGTGTCTGTATAAAACGTGTTACATTATTAAATTAGAGACCTTGTTTTTTAATATGGTGCCTGGTAGGTCAAGTCAATAAGTTCATGCAATTTTTTTAAGTGCCAGGTCCAAACAAAGAGAGTTTCAGTCCATCTGCACCTGCCAGCTGCTAATGTATTGCGAAAATTCTTGCTGACCGCAGAACAGGGCTTCCAGTCTACATCCAACAGTCTTCAATAGTGGTGAGCATAGCTGCCTTCCACGCGGGGGCCAGTCGCATGTAGGTTTAGAGCGTTGCTAGCCAATAAGAACGCAGGAAATCCCAGGGAGGGCCAGTCGCATGTAGGTGTAGAGCGTTGCTAGCCAATAAGAACGCAGGAAATTCCAGGGAGGCGGGCCTGAAAAAATACACATTACAGGTTCGAGTCTCGTCTCGACCACAACTACCATAAAGTGTATCTAGATTAAAAAATGATTAGAAACTCATGTTAAGTACGATTTACATATAATAAACTAACTTTGTGCACAAAAATAGAATAAAACGTGTAAGATTTGTTGTTGTGTAGAATGTACAAAATGTGCAACTACCTTAATAAACATTTATATTATAATAGGGTTTAGTTTTCTTTAATATAGAAAATATTTGAATGTGAATAATTGTAAAGAACATTTTGATAATGTTTTAGACCTTTACATTTTACATTGAGATATTTACATTATATTTGTTTAACTATGTACAGAAATCCAATATATATATGAAATATAACCAGTAAACACCAAATAGTAAGTTTCTCGTTTTATTTATAGTACAGAAATATACATATTATTATGTAAAACTGAAAAGGTAATGTATTAAATACTTATAGATTAAACAACAATAACATTAATAATAATAATAATAAAATATAAAGCTGTGGAGAACATAGGAAAAAAACAAGATTTTTTTAAATCAAATAATTATGTAGTGTTTAATGACAACAGTTATTAACATTTAGTGTTTACACATCTGAGCAAGATAAAATAATGCAAGTCAATAAAATTTACTTTAAAAACACTAAAGTACAATGCAAACAAGGACACAATTGTTTGATTTTAATGAACAATGGAAATAAATGTAACAATTTAAAATGATAGATTATAGATTAAACAACAGCAATAATAATATCTAAAGTTGAGGAGAACAGGAAAAAACAAGAAAAAAAGTATTTTAAACTAAACAATTATGTACAGAGTATAATAGTACCAGTGCTTAACATTTAGTGTTTTTCAAATCTGAGCAAGATAAAATAATGCAAGTCAATAAATGAACTTAAAAAAACACTAAAATACAATAAAATACAATACTTTTGGTATTTTAATGAACAAATGGAAATAAATTAAATATTTAAAAAAATAATATATATATATATATATATATATATATATATATATATATATATATATATATATATATATATATATACATTAAAAGTGCAATAATATGTATATACATATATGCATAAGATTGTGCAAGGAATGTCTTTGAGCTATAAACAGTATTTGAGGTCTGGGCATGTCATTTGTCAGTGAAGTCATTTTTTCTTTTCCTCAATCCACCTCTGCTTCTCAGCCTCATAAAATGGAGACTGCTGAAAGTCTTTCCATGAAATTTCATTCCCTTAGCCTGATAAAGGGAAAACACTTTAGCAGGACAGTAAATGTATTTGCCTGCCACTGCAGGGAAACCAGTGTGAATATGAGGACTGTTGGGTCCTTGTTTCAGTGGTAGGTGGCAGAATCTGCACAGACGACCAGTAGGATGCTCCATTACTGACTTTCTCTTGCTTCTCTCCTCAATCACCCTCCTATTTTCTGCCCCTCTCTGCTTCGAGGACTCCAGTTCTCGCTGAAAAAAAGGAGTCTCTGCAAAGTCTTCAAAGGGCATTCTGAAGTTGGTCAGGCCCTCTGCGGAATATGTGTCAAAAACTTTCTTGGAGCAGGAGAAGTATTTAACATCACCACCTTGATAAAAGAAATGTATTGAGGTGCCATCACCCATGTATCGAGAATTAGGCTGACCACAGGCTAAACAGGATCTAGTGTGCTTTTTTTGCAGCATATGCTGTTGTTGTTGCTGCTGAACTGCCTGCTGCTTCTCTATGATGTCCTTCACCATCTTCTCAAGCGCTGCCTGGTCCAGAAAGACAGTCTCAGGAACACTCTTTGCGGGAGGATTGACTGGGGCAGGTGGCAGTACTGTCACTGGGACACTGATGGTTTCACTGCCTGAGTGAAGAAGCTGCCATAACTGCTGTGTCTCCAGGAGCTTTTCTGGGCTGGTGTTGAGTGAAGCATTAGTGTTCTTTTTTTTAGCAAGGTTTTTTATGTACCTGCTCATGTGCTGCTTTGTGGTTGAGTGCAAAAGGCTGCTTGGGTCAGTGCAGGCACTCTGTACCATAGCAGCATATTCACCATCCACCTTTGTCAGGAGGTCCTTGCTCCCATGGTGCTTGGCCAGCAAACCATCAATGGCATTTCTCATTGGATCTGTCCATCTGTTATGGTCCAACACAAAGACTCGACCGCCTGTCTTAATGGGTCCAGTCCGAGCAGCACAGGGAGAAGCAGCTAAAGGCAGTGGTGGTGTGCTTGGCAGTTCTAAAAGAGATTCACAAAATTATTAAACGAAGTATTTGTTTTGTGTGCATAGATTAGGCAAACAGATTACACACATTGGTGCCTGTATGAATAATATAATTACCTGCATCTAAAAGAAACTCCTCAGATGTTTGTTCCTTCACTGTCACAGCACTCGGAGTAGAAAAACATTGAAAATGAGAGTCTGGGGGGTGGCCTCTGGTTCAGGAGCAAGAGGGGTCTCAGCAGAAGAGGAATCCTCTAAGCATTTCTGAAATTCAGCAAAATTAGTGTTATATGCGAGCGAGAATTATTAACTATTTGTTTTATAATAAAAAGTTTGTTATCAAAGAACTTTAAAGGCTTACCTGAGTTGGAAATGAGAACTCAGTGCCAGATGAAGACTCTTCTTGCATCCCTAGGTCTGTCTTCCTGCTTTTGTGTTTGTCAAAGTCAAGAGGCACAGGTCGACAGCCTGGCTCCACATATTGTAGGCCAAACCTCTCTCTTGTGTCCCAGCTGGAGATGTGGAAGGCTGGATATTTGGGTTACCCAGTCTCTCTTATAGATGCCCTGTTTAACTCCATCATCAAAACAGGGTCAAACACTCCAGGTAAGACAAGCCCAGGCTGCTTCAGGTCCACCAGCCGCTGATAATTCCAGCGTGTGACACCAGTCATACCCTGCGCCTGGAACAGCTCAGGAGAGACGCGATTACCCGTTACTCACTGAGCCTGGTGGAAATGAAACCCCTCTTGCTGTGAAGTGCCTCTGACAGGGATCCCGATGGGCACAGCAGCTCCTTCACCCTTGACATGATTCAGTTGTACCGAAATTTTAGCATCGAGGGTTTAAAAAGGAAGATGTTGTTGGGATCCTTTGCAAGATGGAAATGGTGAAGTACTTCTTCCACTCTTTGGACCAGCTCTCTAGGATGTGGCACTTTTGTCCTGCAGTGCGCTCTGATGTGCTGCTTTGTGGGATTAGCAGGCTCAATTCCACAGAACTTGTATGCGTTCCTCAGTTTCTCCAGGTCACTCTGATCTACTACGGGCAGAAGAGAGGAACTGGCAGAACGAGCTATACAGAGGATGGTGCTCCGAAACACATTCCCTGGTGAATCGCCGCATACAGTGAAACAAGTCTAGTTTAACCACCATGTCCTCATTGTACTTCTGGCAAGCGGCATTTACATTCTTGAGGTTTTCTGATGTAACCTCTGCCACAGTAGCTTCAGTGGTCCTCCAAGCTTCCCACTGCTGGTGCTCATACGGTCCTGGGTCCATCACTCTGAAAGCAGCACAGCAGTCCCTAAGTACATAAAAGGGAAATACATTTTCATTTTAATGTATTCATTACCTTTGCTTACACATCTTGATGTGATGTGTGATGAGATGTGATTATTCTTACCTGTCCACCCACTGGTACTTGGCCTTGGGTATGCTAGCAGCACTGTAGCGATTGGCCATCCCACAGTACATTGAACTCAAGGATTGCTCACTCTCAGACTGCAGCATCACCCAGGACAGGATCATCCAGTTCTCGTTCATCACAGCGTAGGATGACATTGTGCCAGATGAGAGGGTCACTTTTCTAGCAACTTTGCGTGTGTGATCTGATCTGAACACCTGTCCAAAAGTTCCTTGAAGGAGCTGAGTGAGAGCTGCCTCTTGCCGGTGATATTCCTGAAGCAGGCACTCCACCAGATAATGTGCAGACACAGACACCCCATGCCACCCATCAGTATCTTCGTAACCCCCAAACGAAGCTCCTTCCTCAATGCTCCTGTGATGGTTTTCTGGCCATACAGCCCTGCTTCAGCATCCCTGACGTTCTGCACAATGAGAAGGTATGCAAGGTGGGCTCTTTCAAACTTAAGGTGAAGCACCTCAGACAGCTGGTTGGCCTTGTCATAAGGGGATTTTCCAGAGCGCCTCAGTTCATCCATCACAGTTTTACAGATTGCCTTCTTATGAGTGAGGAAGGTTGGCAAGATGTTTCTGAATTGCTGTGGTAGCATGTCCACCCACTGAGGTTTATCAGCGAACCAGTATTTTTTACATGCCTTACAGCACAGACGTGAAGCAAGGATGTAATATTGCCCACTAGTGCCAAGGATCACTCGGGGTCTTCCCACACCTGAGGACACAACATGAGGATTTGGACAGCTGTAGAGTCAGGGCAGGATGTAGTTGTTTCTAAGCCTTTCATTTATACTGTGCTCAGGTTTCCAAATGAAAAAGGGATGGAGCTGGAAGTACTTTGGTGACGGAAGGCCCATGTTTGTCTCTATAAGCTCAGGCTGAGGTGGATAGCGCAACAAGGAGACCATATTCATTAGGTGTCTTACTGGGTGTGATCCTGGCCAGAGCCCCATGGACTCCATCTCTGTTTTCATCCAAATTCTTTGATGAAGAGAGCAGTTCCAGTGGCTAATATCTTGCAAGTAGCTAGTAACAGGTGCTTCCGTCTGTGCAGACGTCATTGATGCAGGAGCTGTAGGTACTGATTGTGCTGCAGGAGGTGGTACAGAGCCATCAGTCTGTGAAGAAGGTCTACACACAGGAGCTGGTGGATTGGGAGAACTAGAGACTGCATGTGATGGTGGTGAAGGCTGTGGCAGAACTGCACGGAACACAAAGCAAAGGAAATAAATGCATATATATATATATATATATATATATATATATATATATATATATATATATATGCGTGTATAACACATTTAATGCTCGTGTGTTTAACTGTCTTTACTTTTTTTGTTCAAGTAGCTGGGAACAGGGGTTTCAGTCAGTGCAGACGGCATTGGTGCAGGTGTAGGTGCTGATTGTGCTGCTTGAGGTGGTATAAAGCCTTCACCCTGTGAAGAAGGCCTACACACAGGAGCTGATGTTGATGGAGGCTGCGGCAGAGCTGCAAGGAAAAGCACAGGGAGGAAATTAAAAACATATTAAAACACTGAATGTACATGATATGTATTTGATTGTCTTGACTACATTAAATGACTAATCATTATTTATTATTTTATTCTATGTATTTTGTTATTTATTCTAGTAATGCACATTCTGATAATGTTCAAATGTCTGTAAGTAAACAGTCCACTTTTTCACAACAAATAAAAACAGTTTAAATAGCATGCATACAATTCATGAAGTGCACTCACCCTCACCACTGGTATATTCAAACCTTAACAGTAGTTAGAACAAAAGAACATGTTTTTTCGAACAGGCAAGAACAGTGCCAAAACAACAAATAAGATAATTAAAAAACAGAAATGTAAGATAAGTCTGTATGTAACCGAATAAGCCTCCAAAACTGTTGTGTAAAGTAACCTGTTGTAGATAAGACTGTGGATCCTGTGGCTGCAGATGATCCTAAAAAATAAGCATTATAATTTGAATGGTTTCTCTCCAGTATGTACAATTTTATACCAATTTTATAAGAATTTGACATGGGTATATATAACACACATGACACGATACTTGATTTACTTACTCAGCTGTGTGAGATATTTTGTTGGAGAAATACTAAGCATCATCCTCTCCAGTTCTTCATCCTCCTCCATTACTATAAAATATGACAAATGCATCAGTAGCTAGGCAGGCTTTAAGAATCAATATAAGCAAACTTGCATGAATTTTATTAACTCACCAGGCTGATCAGAGTCAGTAATGGAAGGAACAGGTGGTCTTGCAGCGGAAGCTGATGGTGAGGGCATCGGAGGAGTGTTTTTGGTCATCTGTTTTTGCTGCTGTTTTAAAAGATACTGCTGCAAATTGTACATTTTGCTGCCTGGCACACAGTTCTGCCTCATTATAAAGAAAGCATATCCGTCTGCCCTGGTATCCCAAATCTTCCTCCAAGTGTCTTGTGCTCTGGATCCAAATCCAACAGTATTGTCATCCTCTGTCAAAAAAGGCACTGCGTCTGGCCTTTGAGACAGATACTGTTTAAGATCTTCAATTTCCTTGAAGCTTATTGAATACTCAAGAAATGAAATGAGGCTATCCTTGCATGGACCCTCTGGGTTGAACTGCCCAGCCTGTTCTTCTTCCTCAACCTTATCGGACAGGTACAAAGCATAGCTGCCATCATTCTCTAATAACCACTTGAAAGACTTGCCCTTGTACTTGCCGAACTGAAGAATGCATTCTCCCAACACCTCTTGCTTGTCAGAGACATCCCCTCCTCTATGTAACACAACAGAACGGGCGTTCAACTTGACCAGATTTTCTCTTTGAGGTGTTGACTTGTCCTGCAGTGAAGGGTTGTCTTTAATTCTTTTTGCCTCTTCTGATGGGTCCCGGCGTTAATGGCCTGATGGGCCTTTCCTGAAAGACACTTTGACTTTCCCTGGGAAGAACACTGTTTTCTTCATGATGCTGTTCTGAAATCAGAATGTATTCATTAGCGTCTCAGCATAAGCATTTAAATACTTACAGTAACAAAATGAAATAAGACAGTTAATACTAAAGCATCAGTGATATATATAAAAGAGTTATTTTACAATGCTATAATATTCTATAATATTACTGTTTCTTAACTGAATAAATGCAGCCTTAGAGCACGTACTGTTTATTAAATTTGCATTATTTAATATTCATTATTTAAATTGCTTTAAAAATTTATATATGTATATATAAAAAGTTAACAAGTTAACTAATTAAAAATGTTAAATTATACCATTAAATTGTACACATATATATATTTGTTTGTAATTTAAATGTAATATATGTGTGTGTCTGATATTAATTACATTATAGGAGGACCAAACCCGCAGAAATTAAATTAATAAATAAACATGTAAACAAATAAAAAGATAAATTTGATAATAGGAAAATAAATAAAGGAATAAACGACTTGATAAAATAAATATGATTTATTCTTTATCAAACTAATTTTTGTATTATTTCCCTTAATTTATTTTCTGCTTTTATTTATTTGTTAATTAATATTTATATTTGGTAAGCAAGACCAACCAACCTAATTATCATGCACATCAAAAAAATGTAAGAATAGATATAAAAATAAAGAAATAAAAATAAAAATAAATAAAGATTAAAATAAATAAATCTGGAAATAAATACATATTGGAATAAATAAATATACAAATAAATGAATGCATAAATAAATATAAGAATAAATGGAACAAACAAATAAATAAAATAATAAATAAATACAATTAAAAATTATACAAATACATTAAAATATAAAAGCAAAAAATTATAAATTAGGGGAAAAATATACAAAAATACATTTGATTAAAATGAATCATATTTATTTTATCAAGTCGTTTATTCCTTTATTTATTTTCCTATTATCACATTTATTTATCTATCTATTTATTCATTTATTTATTCATTCATTTTTAATTGCAAGTTTGGTCCTCCATACTACTGCACATTACATCTTACTGCACTGTTAACATATATTTTAAGCATAGTGAGAGATTAGGATGAAACATTCACCTTTACAAACAAAGATACTCTTATAAAATAACAGCTGTATTCACAACGAGGAGTTTACTGTTTCTTATCGTCACAATCCATTCAACACGATAACAATACGATTACATGACAATATACATGCAATTTAAATTATAAAATATTTGAATAATAATGTATATGCGGTCACCTGAGGGAAAATCTGTCTGCAGGTAGTTTAGACAGCAACAAAACAAAACAAGTTTGCTGACAAGTCGGTAAACAAATATCTCTCCGTTCGTAAAACGGGTCTCCCCTCCTCCACTGCGAATGACTGACAGATGACACTATGCTTTTTAAACTACCCGCCACGGAAAAGCGGAACAGCGCCAGGAAGTCTACGTGTGGCCAAAGGTATATTGCATCCGTAGTGTTAAGCACTACCATAGAGAATGAATGGGAAAAGTTAAGAGAAGTTAAGCTTAACCATTTTCGACTCCCGCCGCGAAAGGTCCTCAGTTCAAAACTGGCCGGAAACAAGTGGAGGCATTTTAAATATAAATGCTGCAATTCGCTACAAACCCTTACTTTTGAGACAGTTGAAGGCCATCGTACCAAGGAGCTGTAGGCAGACTGTTCGCCTCACACGCGAAGGTTCGAAACTGGGCGGAAACTGTGGGTGGTTTTTGTAAAAATTTCATATGCGATTTTCTGTTGAGCAGGTCAGTACACTTGCAGGGATGTTTGTGGTTCAATCTCTTTAGAAAAGGACAAAAATAAAACAAATGACCATTGAGGTTTCCTGTACAGTAATAAAAAAATGTTTGGTCTGCCAACAAAATTAGCAGCTTTTGCCATGTTGAAAACACTGGGCAGTCTATAGTTTAATTTGCTTTTGAACAAGCGTGCCCTAGAAGAGGTGGGACTGACATACAAATCAAGTTTCCGTAGTGTAGTGGTTATCATGTTCGCTTTATACGCGAAAAGTTCTCAGTTCAAAACCCGGCGGAAACAAGTGGAGGCATTTTAAATATAAATGCTGCAATTCGCTACAAAACCCTTACTTTTGAGACAGATGAAGGCCATCGTACCAAAGAGCTGTAGGTAGACTGCCATGCCGAATGACCTCTATACTGTTGTTTGTGGAATTTACAGACTGTCACACTGCTTGCAGGGCAGATTATGGGAAGGAGCCATCTTCTAAAAATACTATACTATACTACTATACTATACCTCGACTATACTAACGAGGAGTTGTAGAGACCGGTAGATGTACCTGATCAGCGCGACTTCCAGGAACGGCGTCATGTGTCAAATATGAAGTGTCTGTATAAAACGTGTTACATTATTAAATTAGAGACCTTGTTTTTTAATATGGAGCCTGGTAGGTCAAGTCAATAAGTTCATGCAATTTTTTTTAAGTGCCAGGTCCAAACAAAGAGAGTTTCAGTTCATCTGCACCTGCCAGCTGCTAATGTATTGCAAAATTTCCTTGCTGACCGCACAACAGGGCTTCCAGTCTACATCCAACAGTCTTGCGTTGGTGGTATAGTGGTGAGCATAGCTGCCTTCCAAGCAGTTGACCTGGGTTCGATTACCTGCCAACGCATTGCATTTTGCTCAAGCTGTCGTTAAAACAGTTGTCTGGGGACCCTGGCCAGCTCCTCCTGTAACTCGTTTGCTGCAGCAAAACTTTTGTACTGGTCTTTTGGCAGCAGTAAAGGACTGGATCTCCCCGTCGGGGAATCGAACCCCGGTCTTACGCTTGACAGGCGGAGATACTTTCCCATATACTAACAAGGAGTTGCAGAGACAGGTTGCCACCCCCGATCAGCGCGACTACAGCTCGCTACAAACAGCCTTCCCATTTCCAGGAAGCCAGTGAATCCAAAAAAAAGAATCTAATACCATTTAAATATGAAGTGTCTGTATAAAAAGTCTCACATTTTTAAATTAAATACCTTGATTATGAGAATTCTTCCTGTATGGGTTCAATTCCTGGGTCTGTCCATTCTTGCTGTATGGGTTCGATTCCCGCCCAACGAATTGCATTTTTCTCAAGCTGTCTTTAGAACAGTCGTCCGGGCCCCTTGCCAACTTCTCCTGTAACTTGTTTGATGGAGCAAAACTTTTGTTAATGTCTTTTGGCAGCAGTAAAGAACTGGATCTCTCCATCAGGGAATCGAACCCCAGACTATAGCGTGACAGGCGGAGATACTTTCCACTATACTAAAGAGGAGTTGCAGAGACAGGTAGTTGTCCCCGAACAGCGCGATTTCCAGGAACGGCGTCATGCATCATTTTAACTCAACGCTTCACAGAAGCCAGTGAATCCAAAAAATAATCTAATACCATTTAAATATGAAGTGTCTGTATAAAACATGTTACATTATTATATTAGAGACCTCTTTTTTAATATGGTGCCTGGTAGGTCAGGTCAATAAGTTCATGCAATTTTTTTAAGCCTACACCCAATGGTCTTGCGTTGGTGGTATAGTGGTGAGAATATCTGCCTTCTAAGCATTTGACCCGGGTTCGATTCCTGGCCAACACGTTGCATTTTGCTCAAGCTGTCATTAAAACAGTTGTCTGGGGACCCTGGCCAGCTCCTCCTGTAACTTGTTTGCTGGAGCAAAACTTTTGTACCGGTCTTTTGGCAGCAGTAAAGGACTGGATCTCCCAAGTGGAGGCACTTTAGACATAAATGCTGCAATTCGCTACAAAACCCTTACTTTTGAGACAGGTGAAGGCCATCGTACCAAGGAGCTGTAGGCAGACTGCCATGCCGAATGACCTCATCAATAGGTTTCTGTAGTGTAGTGTTCATCACGTTCGCCTAACGTGCGTAAGGTCCTTGGTTCGAAACTGAGCAGAAACAGCAGTTGTCTTCTGACAGAAGATTTAAACTGTTTGCCACGCTAGGTGGGTGTAGCGCTCATTTCCTTTATACGCTTTTTAAAAAGCGTGCACCTAATGATTTATGTCTGAATCCTGAAGATGTGTTTCCATAGTGTAATGGTTATCACATTCCCCTTACACGCAGAAGGTCCCCAGTTCGAAACTGGGTGGAAACTATGGGTGGTTTTTGCAAAAATATCGTATGTGATTTTCTGTTGAGCAGGTCTGTACACTTGCAGGGATGTTTGTGGTTTAATCTCTTTAGAAAAGGACAAAAATAAAACAAATGGCCTTTGAGGTTTCCTGTACAGTAATAAAACATGTTTGGTCTGCCAACAAAATTAGCAGCTTTTTGTCATGTTAAAAACACTGGGCAGTCTATAGTTTCAGTCGCTTTTGAACAAGCGTACCCTAGAAGCGTAGGGACTGACGTCCAAATCAAGTTTCCGTATTGTAGTGGTTATCACGTTCGCTTTACACGCGAAAGGTCCTCAGTTCAAAACTGTCCGGAAACAAGTGGATGCATTTTAAATATAAATGCTGCAATTCGCTACAACACCTTTACTTTTGAGACAGGTGAAGGCCATCGTACCAAGGAGCTGTAGGCAGACTGCCATGCTGAATGACCTCTGTTCTGTTGTTTGTGGAATTTACAGGCTGTCACACTGCTTGCAGGGCAGATTATGGGAAGCAGCCATCTTCTAAAAAGCACATGCGTCTCATCAATAGGTTTCCGTAGTGTAGTGGATAACACGTTTGCTTTACAATTTTTCTGAAATGTCAGGACTTGAAATTTCAAGTGCCATAGAATCCCATACATTGCACTAAAGTGTTACTTTAAAGGTCATGTACTGCAGGTCAGTGTTACTTTAATGTTTGGTTAATTCTAGCATGAACTGAATTGCAGTGCTTTGTCAACATTACTGCATTTCTGGATAAACTTGCCAGAGGGTTAAAGACTCTAGCTTGAGCCCGCAGCCAAAGGTTAGGTTTGTCAGAAGTGGGATTCAAACCCACGCCTCCAATGGAGACTGCGACCTGAACGCCAGCTGCCGAAGGATAGTCCGTCAAAATGGGGATAATGTTGAACGCCACAGCCAATCACGTCGACGCGCTATAACATTTGCAGCCAATTAGAGAGCGCCATTCTCGACATTATAACATTTGCAGCCAATCAGAGAGCGCCATTCTTGACTTTTTCCTTATCATTTTCGACATTTGACCAATCAGAGTACAAGGAAATGTCGATGGCACGTTTACGCTTAGCACCGCTAGGAGGAGGAGTCAGGAAGCTAGCCGAGTGTCAATCAAGTTGCCGAACTGAGCCGAAGGTGTACGAAGTAATGACATATCCTGAGGGGCGTGTCAGAGGTCAAAAAGTTCAGACGTCGAGCATCACTGTCACGGAGGTCAGGCATCATCATTTTAACGGAGGACTGCGAAACTTATTTTTCGGTAACTTTAACTGTATTTTCGGACAATGTAATTTTATATTTGTATATAATTGTATATATTATAATTGTAAATATCGTGTGTGCTTTTTTTAAAGAAATAATTTGTATTATAGTAGTTTTGTTCAAAACGATATAACCTAACCGTTAGCCCCCCAACAAAAAAATGTCTGGCAAAAAATCCCATAAAGCCATGTCAGATACTGACTGGATTGCAAGGCTAAAAAAGTTTGCCAGCACAGGAGTTTGGCCATCAAATGAGGGTAACAGGCCAGCTCCTCGACAGAAAAAGTGGCATGACGTGTACCAAAGGGTGAGTGTGCTTTTGTCACCTTTGCATTATGTAATAATTGTAATCCTAATCATTTAATTCAATGTCATCATTATTTATAGATATGTATGTAGATAATGTTGCAGGTATTTGAGATTTATGTTTATTTATGTAAAAAAAAAAAACTTTTTTTTTGCACTGGGAGATTCAGAGATTTGAGGCAGTGGGGGTGGGGATGTTGAGTGAATGGATGTTTTTTTGAAGGTGTGAAATGTTCCTCTCTTGTTCTTTTAAAGGAGGATACAAACTTTACTCACTCTTTATCTCTAATTTTACAGTTTGTATCTCCCCTTCAAAGAACATGAATAAAAATAAATGACAGACTACAATAAATTAATGTGGCATTCATACTGATAAGTTCGAAATGCATGTATTCTATGTTATATGTGTGATAATGTTTACAGATTGAAAGATGTCCGATGCAGTCTCGCGGCCAGACAACCTTGCTCGGAGCGGTCCCAAAGTGCATATGTGGTTTTCACACTCAAAAGGTAACAATGTAAAGATGTAACTTGTATTTTTTTTATATATGTATAATTTACTGAACAAATTCTTCTCGTTCAACAATTATTGTAGCCTATGTATTTTTGTGGTTGTCTTAAGCAGGCCACAGCCTCTATTGGACAAGCACCAAGGGTTGTTGAACAACAGTCTGCCGCTACTGGACCAGCACAGGAGGTCATGGCTCAGAGTCAGCGTCAGCTCCCACCCCAGCCTACTTCTAAAATTAAAACTTATATATAAGTTTGTCAAAGGTAATAACATTTTTTTTATATATATATAATTGCAGTTTTAATATACGTTTAGTATAAAGGTTTAAGTTCAGTGGAAATGGCTGGTATGTTTTTACACCTACCTGCCAGCTGTGACACCTTGTACAGGGGCGGCTGTAGTCTGCTTATTGGTCAGTTTCACTGTCTCAGGTTGGTTTAGATCAAGTAAAATGGTGAAAGAACAATGTAACCTATGTGATCTCTCTTTCTTCTCTGGGCTCTGCTCTTGCATTCTCCTCTTCCTCTCTAATTGGGCTTTGCCATTATGGGTTAAAGGACACTCGCGTCCTTCATGGCATCTCTCTTGATTTTTCCAACTGGCTACTGAAGCTACGTCTTTCATTCTGTATTTCTCAGGTAACATTCCACTTATGCACAATTAATTATACACGTATTATTAATTAAGTCATCATGAATCTGCTTTGTTGCCATTTCAAGGGTAACCTTCATTACTGTTAATAAACACTTTCTCTTACAAACTATGTGCAAACTATTTTTGATTTTAAGTCATTTTTAAAAGGTACTTGTTAAATTACTATATACTCACATTCTAGCAATACCTTCCCACACATTTTTCTATTCTAACTGTGCTTATTTCAATCTGTATAAGTAGTAGAGTGTGGTAATACACAGACAAAAAAATAAGTTAAAGAAAGAAAGCAGGTCCTTTAGTTATATAATGAATGATAGGATCAATAGATATTTTCTCATTTTACATTTTATTATATTTTTGGCCAATGTGCTGTTACAATTCAATTTGTATTTTCATTGAAATTGTTTTGCCCTTTTTTAGTTTACCAAACCAAGATTTGGTGGGTCCCACATTGCTGCTGCAAAGCCAAATCTGAGTGTGGCTAGGAGACCATCTCAGGCTGTTGACCAACCCAGCGCAGCAGTGTCCAGTGCCCCTACACCAAGCACCACTGTCTCTGTAAGTACTGGCATAATCCACATTGCATTCTAAGACAAATTCCACATCTGTGCACTTTTTAGAAACTTGCATTCTAAGATACATTCCACATCTGTGCACTTTTTAGAAACATATTTTGTATTCCAGGAAACATCTCAGGCTGTTGACCAACCCAGCGCAGCAGTGTCCAGTGCCCCTACACCAAGCACCACTGTCTCTGTAAGTACTGGCATAATCCACATTGCATTCTAAGACACATTCCACATCTGTGCACTTTTTAGAAATATATTTTGTATGCAGGAAATCTTATCATAATGAATTAAGAGCAATAATATACAGTTTTCACACAATATGCAGTCAGTGAACACATTTCCACAATGCTTACATTTTCTTAACAGACAAGCTATACCTCCCAACAAAATTATGGATTGTTTTTGTAGTATTTACAAATGTTAACACACACCACCCCACAATAGCAAAAACAATATTCCAAACCTTAGATACACTATAAAAACCTCGGCTTCTTCAATGATATCAGTTCAAAAACAATATATCTCAGCTGATAATAAACAAACAATTGAATAATTGACACACACCTGATTTATGTTGGGTAAATTGGGCCAACCATAGCTGATTCCAGTCTGGCTTAGACTCAGTGGCAGGGGTTATTTTTTTCTGTTACATTGACACTTATACATTAAAAGGAGGACTTTGAGGAGTGATGTTTTTGGAAACAGAAAAAGACAAACACTGTAATGTCTGGACGAGGAAGAGTAAGAGCAAGGGGCCCAGGGAGAAGAGCAGGCCCAGTGAGAGGTGCAGTGAGAGATGCAGTGAGATGTGCAGTGAGATGTGCAGTGACAGATGCAGTGAGAGATGCAGTGAGATGTGCAGTGAGATGTGCAGTGAGATGTGCAGTGAGAGGTGCAGTGAGATGTGCAGTGAGAGGTGCAGTGAGATGTGAGAGGTGCAGTGAGATGTGCAGTGAGATGTGCAGTGAGAGGTGCAGTGAGAGGTGCAGTGAGATGTGCAGATAGAGGTGCAGTGAGATGTGCAGTGAGATGTGCAGTGAGAGATGCAGTGAGATGTGCAGTGAGATGTGCAGTGAGATGTGCAGTGAGATGTGCAGTGAGATGTGCAGTGAGAGGTGCAGTGAGAGGTGCAGTGAGATGTGCAGATAGAGGTGCAGTGAGATGTGCAGTGAGATGTGCAGTGAGAGATGCAGTGAGATGTGCGAGAGGTGCAGTGAGATGTGCAGTGAGATGTGCAGTGAGAGGTGCAGTGAGATGTGCAGTGAGAGGTGCAGTGAGAGATGAGAGGTGCAGTGAGAGGAGCAGGGCCAGGGAGAAGAGCAGGCCTAAGCACTTCCAAAGGCTGCAAGAACAGTAGTCAGTGATGAAATTCGTGCCACTCTCATTGACCATGTAATCAACCACGGTCTTTCGCTAAGAGAGGCTGGTAAACAGTAAAGGGAAAAAAAACTGATTTGCTTTTTACTGGAATACTGTACATGTGGACATACAGTTCCCAACCAATAAATTTAGTGTAAAAATGGTGGATTGCATGTTTTGTATGCAAATACCTGTAAAACTGAAACACAAAAGTCTATGAAGTTTTTGTAATACAATAGCCAGTATTTTGAAACCCTAGTACTTTGATTGACTGCATGTACCTTGTGAAGTGAAAACAAGTGTTATTCTTTGACAGAATAATTTCATTCTGAGTCAGATTTCCAGTGTTTTGGTAAAGTTAGTGTGTGCAGAGAAAGATGTGTTCTATTTTGAAATGAAGAGTTAGTATATATTTACAGTTTTTTTCAATTGTTTACACGCAATTTTGAAAACCTCTACCTCCTTCTCCTCTTCATCTACCTCCTTCACCTCTTCCTCTACCTTCTTCTCCTCTTCCTCTACCTCCTTCTCCTCTTCCTCTACCTCCTTCTCCTCTTCATCTACCTCCTTCACCTCTTCCTCTACCTCCTTCTCCTCTTCCTCTACCTCCTTCTCCTCTTCCTCTACCTCCTTCTCCTCTTCATCTACCTCCTTCACCTCTTCCTCTACCTTCTTCTCCTCTTCCTCTACCTCCTTCTCCTCTTCCTCTACCTCCTTCTCCTCTTCATCTACCTCCTTCACCTCTTCCTCTACCTTCTTCTCCTCTTCCTCTACCTCCTTCTCCTCTTCCTCTACCTCCTTCTCCTCTTCATCTACCTCCTTCACCTCTTCCTCTACCTCCTTCTCCTCTTCCTCTACCTCCTTCTCCTCTTCATCTACCTCCTTCTCCTCTTCCTCTACCTCCTTCTCCTCTTCATCTACCTCCTTCTCCTCTTCCTCTACCTCCTTCTCCTCTTCCTCTACCTCCTTCATCTCCTCTTTGAGCCCCCCCCTCTTATTCTCACTCTTCTTCTTCTTCTTCTTCTAGCTCCTTCCATTTTTGTTGAAGACAGGTGAACTCACCTGCTGCCTTTTATAGCACTCCTGAGTGATGCGTTTTCAAATTAGCACATGTGTGCTTCCACTCCTGATGGATGTGCATATCCAATTCATTCATTAGTGTGGTCAATGGCAATCCGGGGCTTTGTAATGACAAGGAAGTAACCTCACAATCCTTATCTGTGTCTAAGGTGTGAAAATGTGTGTAGAGTTTTACAAATCACTGTGTGTAATGTTTTGCTAAAAGGGTAAAACAGACATTGTGTGTAATGTTGTGCAAATCTGTGGAGGGGTTTTGCTCATTGGAGTAGAATTTTGCAAATTGCGTGGAAATTTTTATTTTAGTGTGTAAACAATCATAAAAATCTGTAACAAAATGTGTTATTGAGAAGAAAATTATCCATTTGGCCAATTGTGTTTTGTTGGTGTGAGTCTGTGTTAAGAGTTTAGGAAAAAGTATCTGAAGTATGGGTAAGCGCTTGTTAGCGATTGAAAAAAACTGTAAATACTTTTGAAAACAGATTCAAATAAGCGGCGATCCTAAATTGCAATATTATTTCCCACTATTACTGTTTTTGACTGTATTTTAATCATATTTCAAAAACAAAAAGAATCTTACTGAACATAGACCTTTAAACAGTATTGTATAATTCCATCTAGGATTAGTTAAAATTATTGGACAGTTATGACTGTTTCTTTCTCTTGTTATATATGCAACATATATTATATTTCATTGCATGTTGTCTCGGTAAGTAATTTCAAATTTTATTGGTCCAAAATAATTGAATTTGCATATTAACTGTCACAACTCAGTAGAGTCACACAAATTAGTGCTAGCAGCTGACACAATTCTGAAAACTATTGGAACAAATGTATACATTTTATTCTATAACCTTAAGTACGTATTTGACATCCAATATTTTCTATTTTATATGAGGGTAGTCTTGGATAGATAAAGCGGTAATTAAATAAATGACCTGCTAGACTAAATGTTTTGTCTTTTTCCTTCACAGACTACTCCTTCGGGGGCATTACTGCAAGATGCATCTGCAGTTCGACTGCATCGTTTGTGGTCGGACACTTTGCCACCAGAGGATCACAGGTGGATTGCCAGCAGGCTTTTTAAAATGGGGCCCAAGGGAAAACCAGAGCTTCCAGACAACCTACAGCTCTGGTATTACCCACCACAGCCAGCACTTATTTACAACCAGGCTCCAGCTCCAGACAGATTTTTTTGTCATGCTCTGTTGCTGTGGATGCCGTACAAGCTGTGGAAGATCAAGGCTCTCTGTCCCAATTCTGCCTGCGGGCAGCATCAGCTGACTGGAGGCGGTCTGCACAAAAGGGCACGGCAGGTTCTGGACATCGATAGGATGTACAACATGGTCACAGAAACCCTCATCTGTACCAAGTGTAAAGCCTCGCATGTGTCCTGGAGTCAGACTGTCCTGCAACAGCTGGATCTGGGCCATCGCTCTGAATTTCGGGTCATCCTCACGCGGAAGTAAGTACACTTTAATTCCACATCCAGTTGATAGCCCATCATCACATATGTTTGCAAATACTTTACAAATCAATTACGTAAAATATATGAATGTGTGGATTTTGCTTTTCCTAAGGTATGCCTGTGATATGAGAGTCATTCGGCTCCTGCGTGAGCATGGCCTAGGCAACAGTCCCACGCGGGTCATCAAACAGCTGCGTGAGAACCACAGTGTGGAGTGGCTCCAGCGTATGGCCCGGTACACCACCCAATGTGTGGACTTCCTCAAACGACCCGGGGTGTTGCAAATACAATTCCAGGAACCCCCAGAGCCTACAGTGGTCCCAAGCTGCAAGTGGCTGCTCACCGTGTACAGCCAAGACATCCTGACAAGGCTGGATGAAATCCATGCAAGGATAACATCTACGTATGGTTCAGTCTTGAAGATGGATTCTACTAAAAAGGTTAGCAGGGGATTTTTGTTAATTTATGGTGTTTACTGTTATATCATTATCAGAGCATGAGTATCATATTCTACATGGTGTGATGTTTCATTGCATTGCATGCTTCCTGTCATCTACTGCAGATCACTAAGAAGCTGGCTGGGACGGCAAGGGGAACGGGACTCTGGCTTACCTCTGTTGGCAATGAGTTTGGTCAGGTGCTCATGAGTGTGCTGACAGCACAGGAAGGAGCAGGACTGGACATGATGGTCGATGGTCTGGTGAAAAGGTACCAGCAGGCTAGTGTGGATCCACCTGCTGTTTTGTATGTGGACTGTGGCTGCTGCACTGATGTTGGTGAGACCAAGCTGAAAACCAGATTCAGAGGGTGGCCTGATCTCATGATTCGGTTGGACATCTGGCATTTTATGCGCAGGATTGCCATGGGGTGTACAACTGATGCCCATCAGCTGTATCCCATCTTCATGTCACGGCTGTCAGCGTGCATTTTTGAGTGGGATGCGGCTGATGTTTCTATGCTTCGCAAAGCAAAGAGAGAGCTGTTGATATCCCAGGGTTGGCCTGCGCTGACAGATGAAGATGTCAACAAGCATCTTACCAGGAATGAGCTGGCACTCCATTGCCGGAGGAGGACCTGTGGAGAGGAGACTACCATCCTTCTCCTTGAGCGGCTGCTTACAGAGCTCCTGAGCAGCAAGGGCAAAGACTCCCTGGGTGTTCCTCTCCTGGACCGAGAAAGGATGGAGCACATCTGGAATGTCCAGAAGAAGCATGTGAAATGCATTCAAGACCCCCCTGGTGTTGTGCTCTATACAGAGACAGGGAGCCTAAACAAGGGAGGCGTGCTTCTGAAGACCTACAGATGTGCCAGAGGCTCCACTTCTCTCGAGTCCTTTCATTTACACCTGAACCGTTTCATCCCAGGTATTGTCTTTGTCACACACACTGTGCATGTGTAAAGAAAGAGCATTAAGTGTTTTTGTGTGTTCCTTTAACACCTCCTAAACACTGTTGTGTCTATTTACAGGGACCAGTGCAAACAGTCTGAACTTTCAGATTTATCTGCTGGAGGGTCTACACCGGTGGAACCAGGACCGGGAGGCTGCTTCCCTGTCATCGGAGCCATCAGCTTTGCGCAGCTACACAGGAGAACTTGTTCACTGTGTAAACGGCAATTATGAAAAGCTGTTTGGCAGGAAAGTGGTCCCCACGTTTTGTCCCCCTGCATGTTACACCGGTGAGAATTATTTTATATATTTTTTATTTTATCAACTTGCAATTTCTGTGTAACCTCCGTCTATATGTCAGATTTAACCCTATAGAGTCGATTGTATCATAATTGATATGCAAGTTTCTAAAGGACTCTAAATGATCAATATGATCAAAAATTTTTAGGAAACCTGGCCTCTGTCGTCTGATTGATTATAGTCTTTTAGTATAATTGTAAAAGTGTCCACCTTCAGCTCGTGCTTCACGTTTCTTTTCATTGTGAAACCTTTACTGATTTTATAAAGTAATTGTAAGAATAACTTTTATATTGTTACTAATATTTAATGACTAGTTACTAGACTGAAGCAGCTTGGGTTCACTTGATTAGAAAATCATGTTTCATGTAAATATCAAAATGATCATCAGACTTTTCTCTCAATCATCATTGTATTGCATTTCATTTCATGTTTTGCCCACATAATTAAATGTGTTGGGCCTCTAAATAAAACTGTTTTGTTTTTTTTCTCCTTGACGATGAGCTCTATATTCTCACACTATATGAGCTACTACAAAAGCCTAATGTATCAAATATGATACACAACATTCTATTTAATTTCCGTTTGTTTATTGTTTTTATTTCAGGTGAGCTCATTGGAGTGCAGTATCTGTTCCAGCAGACTGGTCAGGCACTGCAGGACATGAATCCTGACTCTGAGCAGACAGCAGAGCTCATTGAGGACCTCAGTGTGGAGGAGCGAGATGAAGATGAGGGCTTCTGTGACATCAGCGAGGATCACACAATAGCAGATCCGGAGGCTGTTCTGTCACCACCCTCTTCCACACTGACACTGGGTTCTTCCACCCTGGTCACCAGCAGTGCCACACCTGTACTGGGCTCCACATCCCCTTCACTGATCCCTGACCCCAGACTTGTCCTCACACAGTCTCCTTCATCACCTGGACCCTCAGGGACTGCTGTCACACCTGTTCCCTCTGAAACATCTGTTTCAACTCTCCCCTCAGAGCCAGAGGATGCTGGTCAGGATGTTGATGAAGAAGAGACGGTAAATAATACTCTTTTGTATGTCTTTCAAATTAACTAGAATAATTATGATGAATTAACATCCAGTGCTTTAAA
The DNA here is from genome assembly GCF_051911475.1 of Siphateles boraxobius. Classification (NCBI taxonomy): domain Eukaryota; kingdom Metazoa; phylum Chordata; class Actinopteri; order Cypriniformes; family Leuciscidae; genus Siphateles; species Siphateles boraxobius. Next base: position 2,264,814 of record NW_027509190.1, read on the forward strand.
TCCAGACTTTCCACATATTTTACATTTAAAAGTACAGCCTAAATTCATTTGTAAGCTGCAAATACACATCAAGTCAAGTCATCTTTATTTATTTGGTGCTTTGTAAAATGTCAAGAATGGCGCTCTCTGCTTTGTACTATATGGAATTATGCATTAGACAGATGTGATGTAATAATTGTATTGCATGTTTGTGTTTTTTAATAGGCTGTTGACTACCAAAATATCCCGGGTTATCAACATGTGGACCAGCTGGCAGAATATCTGGTGGATCTCCGGGACCACACAGCCCTCAGCCTGACCAACCAGGAAGCCAACACCATAATTGCTCTTTGGCAGAACCTGGATGACCGGGACAAGGAACGGGTGGTGTATGACAGTCGATGCCGAAAGAGACTGCTGAGTGGACGCTTCAAGGTCCCGAAGAAGCCCACTCACCCTGGTGTAGAGAGCACCACCAGATGTGTGCTGGGTGCAAGCAGCGCACCTGCTCAGTGGCCTGACTGTTGCCGTCTGGTGGAGACCATCTTCATCAGACTTTGCACTGTCCACCCAAGCCCCAAAAGAAAAGGCAAGGGAGCCCTGTCAAGATGGTCTCTGATCCTGCAAGACTATGGCAGGATAAGGCAGCTTGTACTGGGCAACAGCTTGGTGATGGGAGGAACATCCATGCAGCTGGTGGAGGTTAACCAGAACACCCTGATTCAGTGGTATAACAAAAGACAGAAAAAGCAGGAGCTGTCTGTGCTGCTTCAGGGCATTCAGTTGCCTCAGCCCCTCCCTGAAGCTCATGAGCCTCTCCAGGTAGCCAAACGTCTACGGACTGAGCCAGAACAACCAGGGGAGCAGCACCAGTACAAGCTACCAGAGAGTACAGCTGGTCAGGCAAAGCAGAGGCAGACTTCTGTTGGGCGACCCCCTCTCAGACCCAAGGCACCAGCGCAGAGTCAGACGTTGCTGACACCATCTGCATCTGGAGCATCACTGCAGATGGTACCAAATATACTTATACCATCAGCACCAGGTTTCCAGGGTGTGCCCATGTTCCAGGCTGTGCCAATGTTCCAGGGTGTGCCAATGTTCCAGGGAGTGCAAATGATCCAGGGCATCCCAATGGCCCAGGGGATGCAAATGGTACAGCCACTGTTACAGCCAACAGCTGTACAGGGCACCCGCTTACCCGCTTCACCAGCTGCCAATCCAGACGCCATGCCCAAGAGACCCTACAGGAGAACCGTAGAGGCCAACACTTGCAAAAAATGTGGGCAATTTAAAACAAGTGCTACAGGACATAGCCAGTACAGGGGCAGGGTGTACTGCCCACAGACTGAGACTGTTTCAAAAGAGGTGTGGTTGGAGGAAATGCGGAGAACCATTTCCAAATAATGTATATATTTTCATGTATATAGCATCATGTATATAGTGTAAACAGTTGTTTAAATAGTTAATACATGTTGAATATTATTTAATTGTTTTTTTTAACGTTATTTAACATTTTAACTTTTTATTTCTTGTTTTTGAAAACCTATTTAACTCTTCATTTTATTTATTTATTTTTAAAACATGTTACCAGTATTTAACATTTTAATATTCATTACTGTTCTGTTGGCATGATTGGAAAATAAAAACAAATTGGCAAGTGATTTCTTTTTGACTTTGACTTTCATATAACACTAGTTCATCAGAACACTGCAACAATATAACATTTGTATATAAAAAATATAATTTATACATTTTGTTATTCTTGTGATTGACATTTTCAGCATATTAGTTACTATTTAATGGGTTGCATCTTTGTTCATTACAAATAACAGATTTGCAAGTGTCTTGTTTGAATGTAACCTAAAAAAACACTTAATCAGATCAATAATAATACAACAACTACTAAATAATAACACTGTTCCATTGGCAATTATATATTTTTATGAAAGAATATCAAAGAAACACAACAAACAAATTACATATGTATATTTTATTAACACTGGAACAGTATGCATTCAAAAAGAATTTGCTTATTTACTTTTACTTTCATATAACACAATATTTCATCAGTACACTGCACCAATATAACATTTGTATTTAAAAAGATAATTTGTCCATTTTGTTATTCTTGTGACAGACATTCTTCATATTAGTTACTATTTAATGGGTTGCATCTTAGTTCGTTGCATAATAATGCAAATAACATTTTTTTTTAATGAAAGAATATCAAAAAACAACAAACAAATTACATATGTATATTTTATAAACACTGGAACAGTATGCATTAAAAAATTTAGCTTATTTACTTTTACTTTATTATAACAATATTTTATCAGTACACTGCAACAATATAACATTTGTATATAAAAAATATAATTTGTACATTTTGTTATTCTTGTGAAACATTTTACAGCATATAAGTTACTAATTAATGATTTGCATCTTTGTTCATTGCATAATAATGCAAATAACATTATTTTTCATGATAGAATATCAAAAAACACAACAAACAAATTAAATATGTATATTTTATTAAAACGGGAACAGTATGCAATCAAAAATAATGATTATTTATTCAAATAATAAATATTACAAAAAGTTGTCTTTAGCTGGATTCGAACCCCGGTCTTGGTGCACACCTGCAATAGAAAACAGTGTGATATAAATGCGTGATTTTCACACACGAAGAAACCGGAAAATGTATCATAAGATCTATGCTAATGAAGGCATATCTTTGAACATCAAATTTCAGCCTTTCTTTTCTTCGTTTTTTCTTTCTCTTCTTCCCCCTCTCTTTTTCTTCCTTCCCCTTTTCTTCCCTTCTTCCCCACCTTTGTTGGACTATTGTTCCCCAGCTTGAACGCAGCGCCTTAGACCGCTCGGCCATCCTGACATGACGGCCAGTGGTCAGCTGGCCACTTCCACCTACACGGAATGGCAGATGATCTAGAATCTAGGGCTTCACCGCTCACCCGAGTCGGAGCACATGCCTCGTTGGCACAGTTAGGCAGCGCGTCAGTCTCATAATCTGAAGGTCGTGAGTTCGAGCCTCACACGGGGCAGAATGGTGCTTTTTGATACACGGAACCGTGTAAATAAAGGAGCTGCTTTCTGTATTCCCTTTTATGCCTTTGTCCATTTCTTCATATGCACTGTAATTGAAATCCAGTGTTTTTTTAAGACTAATGTCGAACAAATGCAGTAATAGTATTACTCTCATATTCATGTCATATGTGTCAGTGTTGTTACAATGTTTTGTTAAGGCTTATATCATTCTTTCATTCTAATGGCATGTCTTGTTAATGCTAATGTAATGTTTTACATGACATTCCTTGAATCTTGTGTCATGACACTCCACCCCATGCCCCCAAACCCATGACATTTCATTCCAAGAAATTTCCAAGAATCCTTGCCATGAAATTCTACTGCATCTACTGCATTCCTTGAATCTTGTGTCATGACACTCCACCCCATGCCCCCAAACCCATGACATTTCATTCCAAGAAATTTCCAAGAATCCTTGCCATGAAATTCTACTGCATCTTCTTCTGGTAAACAAACACATGTCATTTCGTGAAATTCAGTTGAATCCGATTCAATCAACATGTCCATTTTTTCTGAAATGTCATGACTTGAAATTCCAAGTGCCATAGAATCCCATACATTGCACTAAAGTGTTACTATAAAGGTCATGTACTGCAGGTCAGTGTTACTTTAATGTTTGGTTAATTATAGCATGAACTGAATTGCAGTGCTTTGTCAACATTACTGCATTTCTGGATAAACTTGCCAGAGGGTTAAAGACTCTAGCTTGAGCCCGCAGCCAAAGGTTAGGTTTTTCAGAAGTGGATTTCGAACCCACGCCTCCAGGGGAGACTGCGACCTGAACGCAGCGCCTTAGACCGCTCGGCCATCCTGACATGACGGCCAGTGGACAGCAGCATTTTTGCACCTACACGGAATGGCAGATGAAATAGAATCTAGGGCTTCACCGCTCACCAGAGTCAGAGCACATGCCTCGTTGGCGCAGTTAGGCAGCGCGTCAGTCTCATAATCTGAAGGTCGTGAGTTCGAGCCTCACAAGGGGCAGAATGGTTCTTTTTGATACACGGAACCGTGTAAATAAAGGAGCTGCTTTCTGTATTCCCTTTTATGTCTTTGTCCATTTCTTCATATGCACTGTAATTGAAATCCAGTGTTTTTTTAAGACTAATGTTGAACAAATGCAGTAATAGTATTACTCTCATATTCATGTCATATGTGTCAATGTTGTTACAATGTTTTGTTAAGGCTTATATCATTCTTTCATTCTAATGGCATGTCTTGTTAATGCTAATGTAATGTTTTACATGACATTCCTTGAATCTTGTGTCATGACACTCCACCCCATGCCCCCAAACCCATGACATTTCATTCCAAGAAATTTCCAAGAATCCTTGCCATGAAATTCTACTGCATCTTCTTCCGGTAAACATCACAACATGTCATTTCGTGAAATTCAGTTGAATCCGATTCAATCAACATGTCAATTTTTTCTGAAATGTCATGACTTGAAATTCCAAGTGCCATAGAATCCCATACATTGCACTAAAGTGTTACTATAAAGGTCATGTACTGCAGGTCAGTGTTACTTTAATGTTTGGTTAATTCTAGCATGAACTGAATTGCAGTGCTTTGTCAACATTACTGCATTTCTGGATAAACTTGCCAGAGGGTTAAAGAACCTAGCTTGAGCCCGCAGCCAAAGGTTAGGTTTGTAAGAAGTGGGATTCGAACCCACGCCTCCAGGGGAGACTGCGACCTGAACGCCAGCTGCCGAAGGATAGTCTGTCAAAATGGGGATAATGTTGAACAATGTTGAACGCCACAGCCAATCACGTCGACGCGCTATAACATTTGCAGCCAATCAGAGAGCGCCATTCTTGACTTTTTCCTTATCATTTTCGACATTTGACCAATCAGAGTACAAGGAAATGTCGATGGCACGTTTACGCTTAGCACCGCTAGGAGGAGGAGTCAGGAAGCTAGCCTAGTGTCAATCAAGTTGCCGAACTGAGCCGAAGGTGTACGAAGTAATGACATATCCTGAGGGGCGTGTCAGAGGTCAAAAAGTTCAGACGTCGAGCATCACTGTCACGGAGGTCAGGCATCATCATTTTAACGGAGGACTGCGAAACTTATTTTTCGGTAACTTTAACTGTATTTTCGGACAATGTAATTTTATATTTGTATATAATTGTATATATTATAATTGTAAATATCGTGTGTGCTTTTTTTAAAGAAATAATTTGTATTATAGTAGTTTTGTTCAAAACGATATAACCTAACCGTTAGCCCCCCAACAAAAAAATGTCTGGCAAAAAATCCCATAAAGCCATGTCAGATACTGACTGGATTGCAAGGCTAAAAAAGTTTGCCAGCACAGGAGTTTGGCCATCAAATGAGGGTAACAGGCCAGCTCCTCGACAGAAAAAGTGGCATGACGTGTACCAAAGGGTGAGTGTGCTTTTGTCACCTTTGCATGATGTAATAATTGTAATCCTAATCATTTAATTCAATGTCATCATTATTTATAGATATGTATGTAGATAATGTTGCAGGTATTTGAGATTTATGTTTATTTATGTAAAAAAACAACCTTTTTTTGCACTGGGAGATTCAGAGATTTGAGGCAGTGGGGGTGGGGATGTTGAGTGAATGGATGTTTTTTTGAAGGTGTGAAATGTTCCTCTCTTGTTCTTTTAAAGGAGGATACAAACTTTACTCACTCTTTATCTCTAATTTTACAGTTTGTATCTCCCCTTCAAAGAACATGAATAAAAATAAATGACAGACTACAATAAATTAATGTGGCATTCATACTGATAAGTTCGAAATGCATGTATTCTATGTTATATGTGTGATAATGTTTACAGATTGAAAGATGTCCGATGCAGTCTCGCGGCCAGACAACCTTGCTCGGAGCGGTCCCAAAGTGCATATGTGGTTTTCACACTCAAAAGGTAACAATGTAAAGATGTAACTTGTATTTTTTTTATATATGTATAATTTACTGAACAAATTCTTCTCGTTCAACAATTATTGTAGCCTATGTATTTTTGTGGTTGTCTTAAGCAGGCCACAGCCTCTATTGGACAAGCACCAAGGGTTGTTGAACAACAGTCTGCCGCTACTGGACCAGCACAGGAGGTCATGGCGCAGAGTCAGCGTCAGCTCCCACCCCAGCCTACTTCTAAAATTATACCAAGTTTGTCAAAGGTAATAACATTTTTTTTATATATATATAATTGCAGTTTTAATATACGTTTAGTATAAAGGTTTAAGTTCAGTGGAAATGGCTGGTATGTTTTTACACCTACCTGCCAGCTGTGACACCTTGTACAGGGGCGGCTGTAGTCTGCTTATTGGTCAGTTTCACTGTCTCAGGTTGGTTTAGATCAAGTAAAATGGTGAAAGAACAATGTAACCTATGTGATCTCTCTTTCTTCTCTGGGCTCTGCTCTTGCATTCTCCTCTTCCTCTCTAATTGGGCTTTGCCATTATGGGTTAAAGGACACTCGCGTCCTTCATGGCATCTCTCTTGATTTTTCCAACTGGCTACTGAAGCTACGTCTTTCATTCTGTATTTCTCAGGTAACATTCCACTTATGCACAATTAATTATACACGTATTATTAATTAAGTCATCATGAATCTGCTTTGTTGCCATTTCAAGGGTAACCTTCATTACTGTTAATAAACGCTTTCTCTTACAAACTATGTGCAAACTATTTTTGATTTTAAGTCATTTTTAAAAGGTACTTGTTAAATTACTATATACTCACATTCTAGCAATACCTTCCCACACATTTTTCTATTCTAACTGTGCTTATTTCAATCTGTATAAGTAGTAGAGTGTGGTAATACACAGACAAAAAAATAAGTTATAGAAAGAAAGCAGGTCCTTTAGTTATATAATGAATGATAGGATCAATAGATATTTTCTCATTTTACATTTTATTATATTTTTGGCCAATGTGCTGTTACAATTCAATTTGTCTTTTCATTGAAATTGTTTTGCCCTTTTTTAGTTTACCAAACCAAGATTTGGTGGGTCCCACATTGCTGCTGCAAAGCCAAATCTGAGTGTGGCTAGGAGACCATCTCAGGCTGTTGACCAACCCAGCGCAGCAGTGTCCAGTGCCCCTACACCAAGCACCACTGTCTCTGTAAGTACTGGCATAATCCACATTGCATTCTAAGACAAATTCCACATCTGTGCACTTTTTAGAAACATATTTTGTATTCCAGGAAACATCTCAGGCTGTTGACCAACCCAGCGCAGCAGTGTCCAGTGCCCCTACACCAAGCACCACTGTCTCTGTAAGTACTGGCATAATCCACATTGCATTCTAAGACACATTCCACATCTGTGCACTTTTTAGAAACATATTTTGTATTCCAGGAAACATCTCAGGCTGTTGACCAACCCAGCGCAGCAGTGTCCAGTGCCCCTACACCAAGCACCACTGTCTCTGTAAGTACTGGCATAATCCACATTGCATTTTAAGACACATTCCACATCTGTGCACTTTTTAGAAATATATTTTGTATGCAGGACATTTTATCATAATGAATTAAGAGCATTAATATACAGTTTTCACACAATATGCAGTCAGTGAACACATTTCCACAATGCTTACATTTTCTTAACAGACAAGCTATACCTCCCAACAAAATTATGGATTGTTTTTGTAGTATTTACAAATGTTAACACACACCACCCCACAATAGCAAAAACAATATTCCAAACCTTAGATACACTATAAAAACCTCGGCTTCTTCAATGATATCAGTTCAAAAACAATATATCTCAGCTGATAATAAACAAACAATTGAATAATTGACACACACCTGATTTATGTTGGGTAAATTGGGCCAAACATAGCTGATTCCAGTCTGGCTTAGACTCAGTGGCAGGGGTTATTTTTTTCTGTTACATTGACACTTTTACATTAAAAGGAGGACTTTGAGGAGTGATGTTTTTGGAAACAGAAAAAGACAAACACTGTAATGTCTGGACGAGGAAGAGTAAGAGCAAGGGGCCCAGGGAGAAGAGCAGGCCCAGTGAGAGGTGCAGTGAGAGATGCAGTGAGATGTGCAGTGACAGATGCAGTGAGAGATGCAGTGAGATGTGCAGGGACAGATGCAGTGACAGATGCAGTGAGAGATGCAGTGAGATGTGCAGTGAGAGATGCAGTGAGATGTGCAGTGAGAGGTGCAGTGAGAGGTGCAGTGAGATGTGCAGTGAGAGGTGCAGTGAGAGGTGCAGTGAGATGTGCAGTGAGAGGTGCAGTGAGATGTGCAGTGAGATGTGCAGTGAGATGTGCAGTGAGAGGTGCAGTGAGAGGTGCAGTGAGAGGTGCAGTGAGATGTGCAGTGAGAGGTGCAGTGAGAGATGAGAGGTGCAGTGAGAGGAGCAGGGCCAGGGAGAAGAGCAGGCCTAAGGACTTCCAAAGGCTGCAAGAACAGTAGTCAGTGATGAAATTCGTGCCACTCTCATTGACCATGTAATCAACCACGGTCTTTCGCTAAGAGAGGCTGGTAAACAGTAAAGGGAAAAAAAACTGATTTGCTTTTTACTGGAATACTGTACATGTGGACATACAGTTCCCAACCAATACATTTAGTGTAAAAATGGTGGATTGCATGTTTTGTATGCAAATACCTGTAAAACTGAAACACAAAAGTCTATGAAGTTTTTGTAATACAATAGCCAGTATTTTGAAACCCTAGTACTTTGATTGACTGCATGTACCTTGTGAAGTGAAAACAAGTGTTATTCTTTGACAGAATAATTTCATTCTGAGTCAGATTTCCAGTGTTTTGGTAAAGTTAGTGTGTGCAGAGAAAGATGTGTTCTATTTTGAAATGAAGAGTTAGTATATATTTACAGTTTTTTTCAATTGTTTACACGCAATTTTGAAAACCTCTACCTCCTTCTCCTCTTCATCTACCTCCTTCACCTCTTCCTCTACCTTCTTCTCCTCTTCCTCTACCTCCTTCTCCTCTTCCTCTACCTCCTTCTCCTCTTCATCTACCCCTTCACCTCTTCCTCTACCTCCTTCTCCTCTTCCTCTACCTCCTTCTCCTCTTCCTCTACCTCCTTCTCCTCTTCATCTACCTCCTTCACCTCTTCCTCTACCTCCTTCTCCTCTTCCTCTACCTCCTTCTCCTCTTCCTCTACCTCCTTCTCCTCTTCATCTACCTCCTTCATCTCTTCCTCTACCTCCTTCTCCTCTTCCTCTACCTCCTTCTCCTCTTCCTCTACCTCCTTCTCCTCTTCCTCTACCTCCTTCTCCTCTTCCTCTACCTCCTTCTCCTCTTCATCTACCTCCTTCTCCTCTTCCTCTACCTCCTTCTCCTCTTCCTCTACCTCCTTCATCTCCTCTTTGAGCCCCCCCTCTTATTCTCACTCTTCTTCTTCTTCTTCTTCTAGCTCCTTCCATTTTTGTTGAAGACAGGTGAACTCACCTGCTGCCTTTTATAGCACTCCTGAGTGATGCGTTTTCAAATTAGCACATGTGTGCTTCCACGCCTGATGTATGTGCATATCCAATTCATTCATTAGTGTGGTCAATGGCAATCCGGGGCTTTGTAATGACAAGGAAGTAACCTCACAATCCTTATCTGTGTCTAAGGTGTGAAAATGTGTGTAGAGTTTTACAAATCACTGTGTGTAATGTTTTGCTAAAAGGGTAAAGCAGACATTGTGTGTAATGTTGTGCAAATCTGTGGAGGGGTTTTGCTCATTGGAGTAGAATTTTGCAAATTGCGTGGAAATTTTTATTTTAGTGTGTAAACAATCATAAAAATCTGTAACAAAATGTGTTCTTGAGAAGAAAATTATCCATGTGGCCAATTGTGTTTTGTTGGTGTGAGTCTGTGTTAAGAGTTTAGGAAAAAGTATCTGAAGTATGGGTAAGAGCTTTTTTTAGCGATTGAAAAAAACTGTAAATATGTCACGAAGACTGCTGCGTGAGGAAACTTCAGGAGACGAAAAGCAGGTTAACAGTCTTTAATGAAAAAACAAGGCAGAGCCGAAACGGCCGATCAACAGAAATGTCTCAAAATGTTCGTGAAGAAACAGAGAAGCGCTCGCAGCAGGTCTCGTGGACTGGAGAAGCGCAGATCCCTCACACCTCTTCTGGACTCAACACAGGTAACCGCTGATCTGGTAAAGTAGCAGGTGGATAACTGACAACTGGACTAGACAGGACATAACAAATAACAGGAGATCAATAGCGGTAACAAACGTGACGGTCAACAATAATCCGACAAACTAGAGTGGAACACAAGAGACTAGAAATAGAGAGAAGCTAATGAAATGATAGAGAACAGGTGCGATAATGAGAAGATGAGAAACAGCTGGGGAAGATAAGTGAATGAAGAGTGAGAGCGAACAAAAGGGAACAGATACAGAGAATGACCAGAAGAGGGAGACAGAGACCAATAAAACACGAGAAGGGAACCAGGATCATGACAGTTCCCCCTCCTCAAAGTGCGCCCCCTGGCGCACTCAAAGAGGAAGACTGACGAGAGCGAAAGAAATCGTCGATGAGCGAGCGGTCCAGGACATCCCGGGCGGGAATCCAGCTTCTCTCCTCAATACCATAACCCTCCCAGTCGACCAAAAACTGATGGCCACGACCACGAGGACTGACATCAAGGATCTTACGGACCCGGTAGACTGGGGAGCCCTCGACACGAACCGGAGGGTTAACAGGGCGGGGGGGTGGGCGAACAACGGGCTTGAGAGAAGAGACATGAAACACGGGGTGAACACGGCGGAGATTGGATGGCAATCTGAGCCTCACAGAGACAGGGCTAAGGACTGGAATTATGCGATAGGGCCCAATAAATTTGGGAGCCAGTTTACGAGACGGATACTGGAGAGGGAGATTGGCGGTGGAAAGCCACACTCTTTGACCAATGACATAACGGGGACTCTTGATACGACGTCTGTTAGCAGACCGACGGGTGATGGAGCGAGACCTTAAAAGAGCGGATCTCACCGTCCTCCAGGTTCGTTTGCAGCGTTGGATAAACGTATTTACAGATGGAACATTAGATTCCGGACTCGAGGAAGGAAAGAGAGAGGGTTGGTACCCTAAACAGCTCTGAAAAGGAGACAGGCCGGTGGCGGACGAGGGAGCGGAATTGAACGCGTACTCTGCCCATGGAAGTTGCTCAGACCAGGAGGCAGGGTTGCGGTACACGAGGCTACGCAGAATTCGGCCAATGGTCTGATTAGCGCGTTCAGCTTGTCCATTGGTCTGGGGGTGAAAACCCGAGGAAAGGCTGACCGTGGCTCCGATGAGGCGACAGAACTCTTTCCAAAACAGGGAAGCGAACTGTGGCCCTCTATCGGATACGATATTCTCAGGGAGACTGTGGATCTTAAAAATGTGATCGACAACAATTTGGGCGGTCTCCTTGGCGGAGGGAAGCTTTGGAAGAGGGACAAAGCGAGCCGCTTCCGAAAATCGATCGACGACAGTAAGAATTACAGTCTTTCCACCCAAAGGAGGAAGTCCTGTAATAAAATCAAGGCCAATCTGAGCCCACGGACGTGACGGAACAGGCAACGGTCTAAGGAGACCAGCGGGAGGTCTATTACTAACCTTAGTCTGAGCACAGACAGGACATGCCGCAATGAAACGACGGATATCACGTTCCCGAGTGGGCCACCAAAATTTCTGAGACACAGACGCAATAGTACCCCTAACCCCAGGATGGGCGAAAAGCTTGGAGGGGTGGCCCCACTGAAGAACGGCACGACGAGCGGAGGGGGGAACAAATAATGAACCCTTAGGGCAGCCACGTGGAGTTATTGCGTGAGAAAGCGCGCGCTTGACGGTTCGTTCTATTCCCCAAGTAACAGCCCCTACCACTCGTTCCTGAGGAAGGATAGACTCAATGGGTGACGACTCGGGGGAGGAGAATTGACGAGACAGCGCGTCAGGCTTTAAATTCTTAGAACCAGGGCGGTAGGAGAGGGAGAAATCGAAACGAGCAAAGAATAGAGACCAACGAGCCTGACGAGCGTTGAGTCTCTTAGCGGATCGGATGTACTCAAGATTTCGGTGGTCTGTCCAGACCACGAACGGAAAGGAAGACCCCTCTAGCCAGTGGCGCCATTCTCCCAGGGCTAAACGGACGGCGAGAAGTTCGCGATTACCCACGTCATAGTTTCGTTCAGACGGAGAGAGACGATGCGAAAAGAAAGCGCAAGGATGGATCCTCTCGTCAGCAGAAGACTGCTGCGAGAGGATGGCTCCTACTCCTACCTCTGAGGCATCAACCTCGACAATGAAAGGCTTAGAAGTGTCAGGGGTGACGAGAACCGGCGCGGTCGTAAACAATGTCTTAAGATGATCAAAGGCGGTCTGAGCCGCGTTACTCCAGACAAAACGAGACTTGACAGAAGTTAAAGTGGTTAGCGGAGCGGCCACCTGACTAAAGTTCTTTATAAACTTACGGTAAAAGTTAGCGAACCCTAAAAAACGTTGGAGCGCAATACGAGAGTCGGGTGTTGGCCAATCGGTGACCGCGCGAACTTTAGCTGGGTCCATACTGATGCTCTGTGCCGAGATGACGGAGCCGAGAAATGTAACAGACTGAGCATGAAACGTGCATTTCTCGGCTTTGACGAACAATTTGTTCTCTAAAAGTCGTTGGAGGACTCGACGTACATGCTGCACATGAACCTGTAAAGACGGAGAGAAAATCAAAATGTCATCAAGGTAGACGAAGACAAAAACGTTTAGCATGTCTCGCAGAACGTCATTGACCAAAGCTTGAAATACAGCAGGAGCGTTGACCAGGCCGAACGGTAAAACCCGGTACTCAAAGTGGCCCAGCGGGGTATTAAAAGCGGTCTTCCATTCATCACCCTCCTTGATGCGGACTAGGTGATACGCGTTGCGAAGATCCAGTTTTGTGAAGAAGTTAGCTCCCTGCAAGATTTCAAAGGCTGATGACATAAGTGGCAAGGGGTAGCGGTTCTTGACAGTTATGTCATTCAAACCTCTGTAATCGATGCAGGGACGTAACGAGCCGTCCTTCTTCTTCACAAAAAAGAACCCTGCACCAGCCGGAGAGGAAGAGGAAACTATGGTGCCAGCGTCTAAGGATTCAGAGAGATACTTCTCTAACGCCTGACGCTCCGGGACAGAGAGAGAATAAAGCCTTCCCCGAGGAGGAGTAGTTCCAGGAAGAAGCTCAATGCTGCAGTCATACGGGCGATGAGGTGGAAGGGATGCCGCCCGGGATCGACTGAAAACCGCTCGCAAATCGCGATACTCCTCGGGAACTCCTGACAAATCACCTGGCTCCTCCTGAAAAACAGAGACAGAAGACACAGGAAACACAGCAGACACCAAACACTTAGCATGACACGAGAGATTCCATGACAAGATTGTGTTCTTGGACCAGTTAATCTGGGGGTTATGTTCTACCAGCCACGGATGACCCAGCACCACAGGTATATTAGGGGAATGAAACACCAGAAAAGAAATGGTCTCGCGGTGGTTACCGGACACGGTGAGACTCAAGGGGGCAGTAGAATGGTGAACCCTGGCGAGAACCCGTCTATCCAAGGTGTAAATAGTGGTGGGCTCCTGAAGATCAATGAGGGGAACGCCATGCCTAAGAGCCCAGGCCTCGTCCACAAAATTGCCCTCGGAACCAGAGTCAATAAGAGCCTGACAATCTATAGAAGAGTCGGACCAGCGGAGATGAACAGAAAAAATAGTCCGAGAAGGCGGCGGAGGGCTTAGAGAAGATGCGCTCACCAGTAACCCTCGCTTTACTGGGGAGCTTTGTCTTTTAAAGGACAGGAGGTGACGAAATGGTTGTTAGCGGCGCAATAAAGACACAGACGGTTCATAATTCGACGCTAGCGTTCTGAAGCAGAGATCCGGATTCCACCCAGCTGCATGGGTTCCTGGTCCGCCGCAGGTGCAGTAGCAGGGAAGCCGATAGACGATGAGAGAGAAGGCGGGGCCGCTGGACGTGCTCGTCGACGCAACTCAAAACGTTCCTCCACACGTAGAGCCAAATCAATGAGGGGGTTGAGGAAAGATGGTATCTCACGAGCCAGAACCTCATCCCTGATCTCGGCGTTTAACCCTTCGACAAAGCGCGCTACCAGCGCGGGCTCGTTCCAGCCACAAGAGGTAGAGAGCGTGCGGAATTCCACCGAGAAGTCGGCGACAGAGCGTCTTCCCTGACGCAGAGTGGATAACTGACGAGAAGCCTCCGGTCCCCCCACCGAACGGTCGAACACTCGTAACATCTCGTCCTTAAAAAGGGAATAACTGTCGAGGCAGATGGCTTCGGAATTCCAGACCGCTGTTCCCCACTCACGAGCCCGTCCCTTGAGAAGTGAGATGATGTAGGCTATGCGAGTCCGTTGTTCAGAATAAGTGTGTGGCTGAAGCGAAAACACAACTTCACATTGGGTTAGAAAAGACATGCACTCGGTAGGCTCACCCGCATAGCAGGGGGGATTATTCACACGTGGCTCGGAAGCGGAGGAATCAGAGGACCGGACCGGATCTGTTCGAAGAAGATGAAACTGCCCAGACAAATCAGACATCTGGGAAGCCAGCGTCTCAACAGCCTGGCGAGCGGCGGCGAGTTCCTCTTCGTGTCTCCCCAGCATGGCTCCCTGGATCTCAAGCACGTTCTGAATGGGTTGCCCATCAGCTGGATTCATGGTGGTCGGATTATTCTGTCACGAAGACTGCTGCGTGAGGAAACTTCAGGAGACGAAAAGCAGGTTAACAGTCTTTAATGAAAAAACAAGGCAGAGCCGAAACGGCCGATCAACAGAAATGTCTCAAAATGTTCGTGAAGAAACAGAGAAGCGCTCGCAGCAGGTCTCGTGGACTGGAGAAGCGCAGATCCCTCACACCTCTTCTGGACTCAACACAGGTAACCGCTGATCTGGTAAAGTAGCAGGTGGATAACTGACAACTGGACTAGACAGGACATAACAAATAACAGGAGATCAATAGCGGTAACAAACGTGACGGTCAACAATAATCCGACAAACTAGAGTGGAACACAAGAGACTAGAAATAGAGAGAAGCTAATGAAATGATAGAGAACAGGTGCGATAATGAGAAGATGAGAAACAGCTGGGGAAGATAAGTGAATGAAGAGTGAGAGCGAGCAAAAGGGAACAGATACAGAGAATGACCAGAAGAGGGAGACAGAGACCAATAAAACACGAGAAGGGAACCAGGATCATGACAAAATACTTTTGAAAACAGATTCAAATAAGCGGCGATCCTAAATTGCAATATTATTTCCCACTATTACTGTTTTTGACTGTATTTTAATCATATTTCAAAAACAAAAAGAATCTTACTGAACATAGACCTTTAAACAGTATTGTATAATTCCATCTAGGATTAGTTAAAATTATTGGACAGTTATGACTGTTTCTTTCTCTTGTTATATATGCAACATATATTATATTTCATTGCATGTTGTCTCGGTAAGTAATTTCAAATTTTATTGGTCCAAAATAATTGAATTTGCATATTAACTGTCACAACTCAGTAGAGTCACACAAATTAGTGCTAGCAGCTGACACAATTCTGAAAACTATTGGAACAAATGTATACATTTTATTCTATAACCTTAAGTACGTATTTGACATCCAATATTTTCTATTTTATATGAGGGTAGTCTTGGATAGATAAAGCGGTAATTAAATAAATGACCTGCTTGACTAAATGTTTTGTCTTTTTCCTTCACAGACTACTCCTTCGGGGGCATTACTGCAAGATGCATCTGCAGTTCGACTGCATCGTTTGTGGTCGGACACTTTGCCACCAGAGGATCACAGGTGGATTGCCAGCAGGCTTTTTAAAATGGGGCCCAAGGGAAAACCAGAGCTTCGAGACAACCTACAGCTCTGGTATTACCCACCACAGCCAGCACTTATTTACAACCAGGCTCCAGCTCCAGACAGATTTTTTTGTCATGCTCTGTTGCTGTGGATGCCGTACAAGCTGTGGAAGATCAAGGCTCTCTGTCCCAATTCTGCCTGCGGGCAGCATCAGCTGATTGGAGGCGGTCTGCACAAAAGGGCACGGCAGGTTCTGGACATCGATAGGATGTACAACATGGTCACAGAAACCCTCATCTGTACCAAGTGTAAAGCCTCGCATGTGTCCTGGAGTCAGACTGTCCTGCAACAGCTGGATCTGGGCCATCGCTCTGAATTTCGGGTCATCCTCACGCGGAAGTAAGGGCACTTTAATTCCACATCCAGTTGATAGCCCATCATCACATATGTTTGCAAATACTTTACAAATCAATTATGTAAAATATATGAATGTGTGGATTTTGCTTTTCCTAAGGTATGCCTGTGATATGAGAGTCATTCGGCTCCTGCGTGAGCGTGGCCTAGGCAACAGTCCCACGCGGGTCATCAAACAGCTGCGTGAGAACCACAGTGTGGAGTGGCTCCAGCGTATGGCCCGGTACACCACCCAATGTGTGGACTTCCTCAAACGACCCGGGGTGTTGCAAATACAATTCCAGGAACCTCCAGAGCCTACAGTGGTCCCAAGCTGCAAGTGGCTGCTCACCGTGTACAGCCAAGACATCCTGACAAGGCTGGATGAAATCCATGCAAGGATAACATCTACGTATGGTTCAGTCTTGAAGATGGATTCCACTAAAAAGGTTAGCAGGGGATTTTTGTTAATTTATGGTGTTTACTGTTATATCATTATCAGAGCATGAGTATCATATTCTACATGGTGTGATGTTTAATTGCATTGCATGCTTCCTGTCATCTACTGCAGATCACTAAGAAGCTGGCTGGGACGGCAAGGGGAACGGGACTCTGGCTTACCTCTGTTGGCAATGAGTTTGGTCAGGTTCTCATGAGTGTGCTGACAGCACAGGAAGGAGCAGGACTGGACATGATGGTCGATGGTCTGGTGAAAAGGTACCAGCAGGCTAGTGTGGATCCACCTGCTGTTTTGTACGTGGACTGTGGCTGCTGCACTGATGTGGGTGAGACCAAGCTGAAAACCAGATTCAGAGGGTGGCCTGATCTCATGATTCGCTTGGACATCTGGCATTTTATGCGCAGGATTGCCATGGGGTGTACAACTGATGCCCATCAGCTGTATCCCATCTTCATGTCACGGCTGTCAGCGTGCATTTTTGAGTGGGATGCGGCTGATGTTTCTATGCTTCGCAAAGCAAAGAGAGAGCTGTTGATATCCCAGGGTTGGCCTGCGCTGACAGATGAAGATGTCAACAAGCATCTTACCAGGAATGAGCTGGCACTCCATTGCCGGAGGAGGACCTGTGGAGAGGAGACTACCATCCTTCTCCTTGAGCGGCTGCTTACAGAGCTCCTGAGCAGCAAGGGCAAAGACTCCCTGGGTGTTCCTCTCCTGGACCGAAAAAGGATGGAGCACATCTGGAATGTCCAGAAGAAGCATGTGAAATGCATTCAAGACCCCCCTGGTGTTGTGCTCTATACAGAGACAGGGAGCCTAAACAAGGGAGGTGTGCTTCTAAAGACCTACAGATGTGCCAGAGGCTCCACTTCTCTCGAGTCCTTTCATTTACACCTGAACCGTTTCATCCCAGGTATTGTCTTTGTCACACACACTGTGCATGTGTAAAGAAAGAGCATTAAGTGTTTTTGTGTGTTCCTTTAACACCTCCTAAACACTGTTGTGTCTATTTACAGGGACCAGTGCAAACAGTCTGAACTTTCAGATTTATCTGCTGGAGGGTCTACACCGGTGGAACCAGGACCGGGAGGCTGCTTCCCTGTCATCGGAGCCATCAGCTTTGCGCAGCTACACAGGAGAACTTGTTCACTGTGTAAACGGCAATTATGAAAAGCTGTTTGGCAGGAAAGTGGTCCCCACGTTTTGTCCCCCTGCTTGTTACACCGGTGAGAATTATTGTATATATTTTTTATTTTATCAACTTGCAATTTCTGTGTAACCTCCATCTATATGTCAGATTTAACCCTATAGAGTCGATTGTATCATAATTTATATGCAAGTTTCTAAAGGACTCTAAATGATCAACATGATCAAAACTTTTTAGGAAACATGCCCTCTGTCGTCTGATTGATTATAGTCTTTTAGTATAATTGTAAAAGTGTCCACCTTCAGCTCGTGCTTCACGTTTCTTTTCATTGTGAAACCTTTACTGATTTTATAAAGTAATTGTAAGAATAACTTTTATATTGTTACTAATATTTAATGACTAGTTACTAGACTGAAGCCGCTTGGGTTCACTTGATTAGAAAATCATGTTACATGTAAATATCAAAATGATCATCAGACTTTTCTCTCAATCATCATTGTATTGCATTTCATTTCATGTTTTGCCCACATAATTAAACGTGTTGGGCCTCTAAATAAAACTGTTTTGTTTTTTTTCTCCTTGACGATGAGCTCTATATTCTCACACTATATGAGCTACTACAAAAGCCTAATGTATCAAATATGATACACAACGTTCTATTTAATTTCCGTTTGTTTATTGTTTTTATTTCAGGTGAGCTCATTGGAGTGCAGTATCTGTTCCAGCAGACTGGTCAGGCACTGCAGGACATGAATCCTGACTCTGAGCAGACAGCAGAGCTCATTGAGGACCTCAGTGTGGAGGAGCGAGATGAGGGCTTCTGTGACATCAGCGAGGATCACACAATAGCAGATCCGGAGGCTGTTCTGTCACCACCCTCTTCCACACTGACACTGGGTTCTTCCACCCTGGTCACCAGCAGTGTCACACCTGTACTGGGCTCCACATCCCCTTCACTGGTCCCTGACCCCAAACTTGTCCTCACACAGTCTCCTTCATCACCTGGACCCTCAGGGACTGCTGTCACACCTGTTCCCTCTGAAACATCTGTTTCAACTCTCCCCTCAGAGCCAGAGGATGCTGGTCAGGATGTTGATGAAGAAGAGACGGTAAATACTACTCCTTTGTATGTCTTTCAAATTAACTAGAATAATTATGATGAATTAACATCCAGTGCTTTAAATCCAGACTTTCCACATATTTTACATTTAAAAGTACAGCCTAAACTCATTTGTAAGCTGCAAATACACATCAAGTCAAGTCATCTTTATTTATTTGGTGCTTTGTAAAATGTCAAGAATGGCGCTCTCTGCTTTGTACTATACAGTGCTTTACGGTGATAAACAGGAAAATAACACAATCAGTTATGGAATTATGCATTAGACAGATGTGATGTAATAATTGTATTGCATGTTTGAGTTTTTTAATAGGCTGTTGACTACCAAAATATCCCGGGTTATCAAGATGTGGACCAGCTTGCAGAATATCTGGTGGATCTCCGGGACCACACAGCCCTCAGCCTGACCAACCAGGAAGCCAACACCATAATTGCTCTTTGGCAGAACCTGGATGACCGGGACAAGGAACGGGTGGTGTATGACAGTCGATGCCGAAAGAGACTGCTGTGTGGACGCTTCAAGGTCCCGAAGAAGCCCACTCACCCTGGTGTAGAGAGCACCACCAGATGTGTGCTGGGTGCAAGCAGCGCATCTGCTCAGTGGCCTGACTGTTGCCGTCTGGTGGAGACCATCTTCATCAGACTTTGCACTGTCCACCCAAGCCCCAAAAGAAAAGGCAAGGGAGCCCTGTCAAGATGGTCTCTGATCCTGCAAGACTATCGCAGGATAAGGCAGCTTGTACTGGGCAACAGCTTGGTGATGGGAGGAACATCCATGCAGCTGGTGGAGGTTAACCAGAACACCCTGATTCAGTGGTATAACAAAAGACAGAAAAAGCAGGAGCTGTCTGTGCTGCTTCAGGGCATTCAGTTGCCTCAGCACCTCCCTGTAGCTCATGAGCCTCTCCAGGTAGCCAAACGTCTACGGACTGAGCCAGAACAACCAGGGGAGCAGCACCAGTACAAGCTACCAGAGAGCACAGCTGGTCAGGCAAAGCAGAGGCAGACTTCTGTTGGGCGACCCCCTCTCAGACCCAAGGCACCAGCGCAGAGTCAGACGTTGCTGACACCATCTGCATCTGGAGCATCACTGCAGATGGTACCAAATATACTTATACCATCAGCACCAGGTTTCCAGGGTGTGCCAATGTTCCAGGCTGTGCCAATGTGCCAGGGTGTGCCAATCTTCCAGGGAGTGCAAATGATCCAGGGCATCCCAATGGCCCAGGGGATGCAAATGGTACAGCCACTGTTACAGCCAACAGCTGTACACGGCACCTGCTTACCCGCTTCACCAGCTGCCAATCCAGACGCCATGCCCAAGAGACCCTACAGGAGAATCGTAGAGGCCAACACTTGCAAAAAATGTGGGCAATTTAAAACAAGTGCAACAGGACATGACCAGTACAGGGGCAGGGTGTACTGCCCACAGACTGAGACTGTTTCAAAAGAGGTGTGGTTAGAGGAAATGCGGAGAACCATTTCCAAATAATGTATATATTTTCATGTATATAGCATCATGTATATAGTGTGAACAGTTGTTTAAATAGTTAATACTTGTGTTGAATATTATTTAACTGTTTTTTTAACGTTATTTAACATTTTAACTTTTTATTTCTTGTTTTTGAAAACCTATTTAACTCTTCATTTTATTTATTTATTTTTAAAACATGTTACCAGTATTTAACATTTTAATATTCATTACTGTTCTGTTGGCATGACTGGAAAATAAAAACAAATTGGCAAGTGATTTCTTTTTGACTTTGACTTTCATATAACACTAGTTCATCAGAACACTGCAACAATATAACTTTTGTATATAAAAAATA
This sequence comes from Siphateles boraxobius, assembly GCF_051911475.1. Taxonomy (NCBI): domain Eukaryota; kingdom Metazoa; phylum Chordata; class Actinopteri; order Cypriniformes; family Leuciscidae; genus Siphateles; species Siphateles boraxobius. Next base: position 2,285,642 of record NW_027509190.1, read on the forward strand.
TAATTTATACATTTTGTTATTCTTGTGATTGACATTTTCAGCATATTAGTTACTATTTAATGGGTTGCATCTTTGTTCATTACAAATAACAGATTTGCAAGTGTCTTGTTTGAATGTAACCTAAAAAAATAGTTAATCAGATCAATAATAATACAACAACTACTAAATAATAACACTGTTCCATTGGCAATTATATATTTTTATGAAAGAATACCAAAGAAACACAACACACAAATTACATATGTATATTTTATTAACACTGGAACAGTATGCATTCAAAAAGAATTTGCTTATTTACTTTTACTTTCATATAACACAATATTTCATCAGTACACTGCACCAATATAACATTTGTATTTAAAAAGATAATTTGTCCATTTTGTTATTCTTGTGACAGACATTCTTCATATTAGTTACTATTTAATGGGTTGCATCTTTGTTCGTTGCATAATAATGCAAATAACATTTTTTTTTAATGAAAGAATATCAAAAAACAACAAACAAATTACATATGTATATTTTATAAACACTGGAACAGTATGCATTAAAAAATTGAGCTTATTTACTTTTACTTTATTATAACAATATTTTATCAGTACACTGCAACAACATAACATTTGTATGTAAAAATATAATTTGTACATTTTGTTATTCTTGTGAAACATTTTACAGCATATAAGTTACTAATTAATGATTTGCATCTTGGTTCATTGCATAATAATGCAAATAACATTATTTTTCATGATAGAATATCAAAAAACACAACAAACAAATTAAATATGTATATTTTATTAAAACGGGAACAGTATGCATTCAAAAATAATGATTATTTATTCAAATAATAAATATTACAAAAAGTTGTCTTTAGCTGGATTCGAACCCCTGTCTTGGTGCACACCTGCAATAGAAAACAGTGTGATATAAATGCGTGATTTTCACACACGAAGAAACCGGAAAATGTATCATAAGATCTATGCTAATGAAGGCATATCTTTGAACATCAAATTTCAGCCTTTCTTTTCTTCATTTTTTCTTTCTCTTCTTCCCCCTCTCTTTTTCTTCCTTCCCCCTTTTCTTCCCTTCTTCCCCACCTTTGTTGGACTATTGTTCCCCAGCTTGAACGCAGCGCCTTAGACCGCTCGGCCATCCTGACATGACAACCAGTGGTGAGCAGCATTTTTGGACCTACACGGAATGGCAGATGATCTAGAATCTAGGGATTCACCGCTCACCTGAGTCAGAGCACATGACTCGTTGGCGCAGTTAGGCAGCGCGTCAGTCTCATAATCTGAAGGTCGTGAGTTCGAGCCTCACACGGGGCAGAATGGTGCTTTTTGATACACGGGACCGTGTAAATAAAGGAGCTGCTTTCTGTATTCCCTTTTATGCCTTTGTCCATTCTTTCATATGCACTGTAATTGAAATCCAGTGTTTTTTTAAGACTAGTGTTGAACAAATGCAGTAATAGTATTACTCTCATATTCATGTCATATGTGTCAGTGTTGTTACAATGTTTTGTTAAGGCTTATATCATTCTTTCATTCTAATGGCATGTCTTGTTAATGCTAATGTAATGTTTTACATGACATTCCTTGAATCTTGTGTCATGACACTCCACCCCATGCCCCCAAACCCATGACATTTCATTCCAAGAAATTTCCAAGAATCCTTGCCATGAAATTCTACTGCATCTTCTTCCGGTAAACATCACAACATGTTATTTCGTGAAATTCAGTTGAATCCGATTCAATCAACATGTCCATTTTTTCTGAAATGTCATGACTTGAAATTCCAAGTGCCATAGAATCCCATACATTGCACTAAAGTGTTACTATAAAGGTCATGTACTGCAGGTCAGTGTTACTTTAATGTTTGGTTAATTGCAGTGCTTTGTCAACATTACTGCATTTCTGGATAAACTTGCCAGAGGGTTAAAGACTCTAGCTTGAGCCCGCAGCCAAAGGTTAGGTTTGTCAGAAGTGGGATTCGAACCCACGCCTCCAGGGGAGACTGCGACCTGAACGCACAGCAAGTGCCTCGTTGGCGGTACCTGACAACCGTGCGTCTGTAAAGTCTATCCAATACAATGTCGAGCTCCATCTTTTACAAAACCAATTACGTTACGAACTCCATTTTTGGCCGTCCAATGAAATGTCAAGGTCCATTTTTCAAAGACAAATCACCGCACATAGTCCATTTTTGTCCATCTTTGAGTTTGAGCAGATTCCATCCAATCTCCGCTAATATTCTCTTTTTTGGCCGTCCAATGAAATGGCAATGTCCATTTTTCATACACCAATCACCGCACGTTGAGCATAAATGCTTCACCGCTGTAATTTATATTCCGCTCAGGTAACGTTATGTTATTTATAGTTATTGTATTTATTGTTAATAAACATTTTCTGTATTTTAGGAATAGCAAGATTGCTCCTTAAAACGATCAGGTAAGTTAACGTTAGCTGTAATTGTAAGTAATAGGGTATAATTGTCAAAGCTCAATTTGTAATGTAAATAGTTTTTTTCGATTTTGTCTGACTTTGTGTAACTTCAGTCAGCAAGCAAAACTTATTTTTTTTGTATAGGTAATGTTAGCTAACGTTACGTTAGCTATAGCTAACGTTATCATCGAGCTTGGCAATTGTACATTTTTGTCAGTAACGAAACTTATTTTCAAACAGAAAATGTCCAAACAACAATCCAAAAGCCACAAGGCTATGGATGATACTGAGTGGGTCTCGCGCTTTAGGTCTTTTGCCTCCACTGGTGTCTGGCCATCAGATGCAGGTAACCGACCTGCTCCAAGGCAAAATAAGTGGTACAGTCTGTATCAGAAGGTATGTAGAAAAAGTATCAAAAGGAATATATATATATATATATATATATATTAATTTTGAGTAGTACACATATTATATTTTCAGTATGTACAGTATGAGCATAAAACAAGAACTTGTTCAAATAAATATAAGTGGCATCTTTTGTTTTGTTTACAGATAGAGAAGTGCCCTCTTCAGCTGAGAGGATAGCTAACGCTTTTCTCCCAGCCACAGATGTGTTTGTGTGGATTTCATCCTCATAAGGTAGGCTAATTTGGGCTCTTTCAGTTTAACTACAGTTGATGCAGTGTGCACACAATATAAAGATGTGGTATTTCTTAACATTAATGTATTCTTGGACAATTTCTGTTGTTTCTATCTGGGGTGGTTTGGCAACAGGTCTGTTCCACAGCAGAGGAAATTGCGTAGTAGGTAAAAGAAGGTCATAAGGTTGAAACTAACTACATCACTAATAACTGAATAAAAAACCCACATCTAAATTTGTCACGTCATTTGCATGAAAGGGGTTCTTATACATTATTGTTTATACTATTAACATAGAATAGAACAGTAGTATTGTGCTTTCTTTAAATCACTGGTGATTTTGTCCATCATCTTTCTAAGTCTTTCATACTGTATTTCATACTGTATATATGCACTGTTTAATACATTTTTGTTATGCAGCAGCAAGAGCCTACAGCCTCATCTAGACCCACAAGCAGTGCAGACCAATCAACTAGTGGTCAATGTAGCTCCTTAATGGTAGGTAGATTTTATAGCTTTATGTGAGAGAGAATTCATAACGGAAATATTTTATTTATATATTCTTGTCATATTTCAGCTCCCAACCATTGCTCCAGTAGAACGTCCCACAGCTGACACTACACCCGCAAGTTTGGTGAAAAGGCCCAAGCTCACCCTTTCCTCGGTACATATGATGGCATGTGTTTTAAAATGGTTCACAGTTGTCATATTAATACTTCTCTCTTTAAAGTTTAATAAGTCCAGATTTGGTGGAAAGCATGTGGAGGGTGCAAAGCCAAATTTACATGTTGGACGGAAAGCTCATGTAAGTAATGAATAATTATTATTTCTTTGCTACAAAAAAAATTCCAATGATACAATTTTTTTATACCTTGTATTTTTAGACTCATTCAACCACTGCTACAAATGCAGCTGCCCGTGTGTGTGAGGCTCCAGTGCTAGCAGGTGGTCCTCCTCAAACCATCTCTCCACCACAGCCTCCAAGTGCAGAATAATTTTTTCTTGCTCCTCCATTACCGCCTCCAAAACAACGGCATCGGCCAGTGGAGGGGCAGAGTTTAGGAGTGAATGTGGTAAAACATTGCACTTGTTACTATGTTTGGTTAGTATTTTTTTGTCTTTATTTGACCTGTCCTTTTCTGTCTACAGAGCGCATTCCAGCCTGAGCACTCTGCTGCAGTTCCTCTCCTGTGGCCTAAAACCATGCCCCAGGAGGATCACCAACGGGTCTCCACAGGATTGTTCAGAGTTGGTGCTCGTGGGAATTTGGAGCTCCAGGACCATCTCCAGTTGTGGTATTTCCCTCCACAGCCATCCCTTATTTACCATCAGGCACCAACATCAGCCAGATTTTTTGCCCATCCCTTACTGCTGTGGATGCCGTATAGGCTGTGGAAAGTCAGGCTGCTGTGCGCGGACCAAGCCTGTAAAAGCCCTCTGACTAGTGGAGGTCTTCACAGACGGGTGCGTCAGGTCCTTGACATTGACCGCTTTTACAACCTGGTCACAGAGACTCTGATTTGCTCCAAGTGCCGCCGCAGCTACCTGTCTTGGAATAGGGAAATACTTGAGCAGCTGGACATGGCCCATCGTTCTGAGTTTAGGGTCATTCTTACCCGCCGGTATGTTACATTATTGTGTGATTTTTGTCAGTTGCTTATCCATGTATATTTAATTTATTTCTTATTACAGATATGCCTGTGACATCAGGGTGATACGCCTCCTACGGGAACGTGGTCTGGGGAATGGCCCTGTCCGACTGATTGGCCAATTGAAAGAGAACCACAGTGAAGAGTGGCTGAAAAGGGTTGCGCGGTATACCAGCGAGTGTGCTTCTTTTACCAGCAAAAGTTGCCTGATGCCACCAACATTTGAAGAGCCTCCCCAACCTGTGGCAATTCCCAGCTATAAGTGGCTTTCAGTGGTGTACAGCCAAGACATCCTGTTCAGGCTGGAGGATATCAAGGCTAGTATCACCTCCACTTATGGATCCTTCTTAAAACTGGATTCCACCAGAAAGGTACATCTTTAATTATTATAGTATTGAGGTTATGCAAATTCTATTTATATTTAAATCTAAATAGAAATGGAACCTCAAATGAATGAACAACTTAAACAATAACATAAGATGGAATGTCAAATTGAGGGACAATTCAAAGATTAAAACAAGAATAACATTGCAGAGATAACCACTAAATTTTTTTATGACATTACACGCATAAGCTCTATATTAATGCAATAGAACCATTGAAGGTGTTGCTACTATTGGTTTAATATATATGTTTGTTTTAGATCACCAAAAAGCTCTCAGGACCGGCAAAAGGCACTGCACAGTGGCTGACATCCGTTGGTAACGAGATGGGTCAAGTGCTCATCAGTGTCTTGACTGCTGGTGAGGGACCAGGTTTGGATCTTATGGCAGCTGGCTTGGTAGAGTATGTTACCTGTAATACATTTTCACTTACATGTAATTTAACTTGTCTAGAATTTACTATTTACAATTTGCATTTGTAATTTACTGTTGTTTGATGATGAAATTCTTTAATTATTTTTGATAATTATTTCTCGCAGGTATAAAGCTGCAGGTGTAGACCCTCCTGTTGCTCTCTATGTGGACTGTGGCTGCTGCAAGGATGTGGGTGAGACCAAGCTGAAGGCCAGATTTGCTGGATGGCCTAACTTGATTGTTCGCCTCGACATCTGGCACTATATGCGACGCCTGGCTGTGGGATGCACCACTGATGCACACCAGCTCTATCCCACTTTCATGGCTCGCATATCAGCATGTATTTTTGAGTGGGATGCTGCTGATGTCAACAAGTTGAGAGAGGCAAAAAGAGCACAGCTAAAAGAGCAAGGCCTGATGGCTCTGACGGAGAAGCAGCTAGATCGGCACATAAAAAAAGAAGAGTTAGAGCTGCACTGCAGGAGGAGGACTCGTGGAGAAGACCAAACCATCCGGCTTTTGGATCAGCTCATCAGTGAGCTCATCAGTGACAAGGGTAAGGATGCCCTTGGTGTTCCTCTTCTGGACCCCATCAGAATGCAGCACATCTGGCGTGTTCAGAAGAGACATGTTAAGTGCATTCAGGACCCACCTGGTGTGGCGCTGTACACACAGACTGGCACCATCACCAAGGGAGGAGTGCAACTGCAGACACTGCGCTGTGCCAGAGGTTCTACATCTTTGGAGTCATTCCACTGTCACTTAAACCGGTTCATTCCAGGTACGTCCAACTCAATAATGTTTATGTTTAACAGAAATACTTGACCTTATTCCTTTTTGCCGTTTTTTTGTATTTACTTTAGGAAACAGTGCAAACTCGCTCAACTTCCAGATCTACCTACTAGATGGGCTACATCGCTGGAACCACAACAGGGCAGCAGCTGCTCTGGAGGCAGAGACCTCGGGCCTGCGCACATACTCGGGCGAGCTGGTTCACAGCGTGAATAAAGATTATGAGAAGGTTTTTGGCAGGAAGCTGATTCCTTCTTTTACACCACCCGCAAAGTACACAGGTATTTGTATTTAATATTGTATGTTTATGCTCATAGTTCTTTCTATGTTTCTATGTAGTTTTTTTTTTTTTTTTTTTATATTGGTTTTGCATTTTCAGGTGAGCTGATCGGAGTGCAGTACCTGTTGAGGCAGAACAATGAACCTCTACAGTGTATGGCGCCAGACTCCGAGGAGGCAAATACATTGCTGGAGCAGTTGGAAGAGCCAGTAGAGACTGATGAGGGCTTTGAAGAACTTGAACATATTGAGGTCACTCTTGCCGATTTACTTTTGGACACATCTGATATGATCTCAGTGCTACCTGCTTCTTGTGCTCCTGAGCTTTCTGGTCAGTCCGCTCCTCCTGCCCAGTCCACTCACCTGCTGGGGGTCCCATCTGCACCCGCTCCTCCTGTCCAGTCCACTCACCTGCTGGGGGTCCAACATGCGTCTGCTCCTCCTGTCCAGTCCACTCACCTGCTGGGGGTCCAACATGCGTCTGCTCCTCCTGTGCAGTCCACTCACCTGCTGGGGGTCCAACATGCGTCTGCTCCTCCAGTCCACTCACCTGCTGGGGGTCCAACATGCGTCTGCTCCTCCAGTCCAGTCCACTCACCTGCTGGGGGTCCAACATGCATCTGCTCCTCCTGTCCAGTCCACTCACCTGCTGGGGGTCCAACATGCGTCTGCTCCTCCTGTCCAGTCCACTCACCTGCTGGGGGTCCAACATGCATCTGCTCCTCCTGTCCAGTCCACTCACCTGCTGGGGGTCCAACATGCGTCTGCTCCTCCTGTCCAGTCCACTCACCTGCTGGGGGTCCAACATGCTTCTGCTCCTCCTGTCCAGTCCACTCACCTGCTGGGGGTCCAACATGCGTCTGCTCCTCCTGTCCAGTCCACTCACCTGCTGGGGGTCCAACATGCGTCTGCTCCTCCTGTCCAGTCCACTCACCTGCTGGGGGTCCAACATGCATCTGCTCCTCCTGTCCAGTCCACTCACCTGCTGGGGGTCCAACATGCGTCTGCTCCTCCTGTCCAGTCCACTCACCTGCTGGGGGTCCCATCTGCAGCCGCTCCTCCTGTCCAGTCCACTCACCTGCTGGGGGTCCAACATGTGTCTGCTCCTCCTGTCCAGTCCACTCACCTGCTGGGGGTCCCATCTGCACCCGCTTCTCCTGTCCAGTCCACTCACCTGCTGGGGGTCCCGTCTGCACCCGCTCCTCCTGTCCAGTCCACTCACCTGCTGGGGGTCCAACATGCGTCTGCTCCTCCTGTCCAGTCCGCTCACCTGCTGGGGGTCCAACATGGGTCTGCTCCTCCTGTCCAGTCCACTCACCTGCTGGGGGTCCAACATGCATCTGCTCCTCCTGTCCAGTCCACTCACCTGCTGGGGGTCCAACATGCGTCTGCTCCTCCTGTCCAGTCCATTCACCTGCTGGGGGTCCCGTCTGGGTTACCTGGACAATCTACATCTTCAGAGCAAGTTGTAAGAGAAATACCAGTATGCTTTATATTTATTGATGTTTGACCTTCTTGAAATACTTCAAATCTAATGTAATACTTCCTCCTAGGCCGTGGATGAACAGAGTTTGGCAGGAATAGATTGTGTTGATGAGCTTGCGGAATACTTGGTGGAGCTAAGAAATGAAAAAGGCCTCACTCTTACCAATCAGCAGGCCAGCACCATTGTGGGTCTTTGGCAGAACTTGGAGCAACACGATAAGGACCGGATTTCTTACGCTGCCTGACATCAGGAGAGACTGCTCACTGGTCGGTTTAGGTCTCCGAAAAAGAAGGCTGTATTTGCAGGAGTTGAAAGCACAAAAAGGTGTGTACTTGTTTCTACTGGTTCAGCTGCTCAGTGGCCAAACTGCAGCCGTCTTGTAGAAACAATATTTATCACATTGTGAAACATTCATAATAGCCCCAAGAAAATTGGACACCAAACCCTTTCAAGATGGTCACTAATTCTAAATGATTATAAAAAGATTTGACAGCTCATTTTAATCAACGGCATTATTATGAAAGATACAACTCTGCAACTTGTTACTGTAAATCAGACCACGTTGATACAGTGGCAAAACAAAAGATTCAAGGCACAAGAAGTTGCAATTCTGATGCAAGGGTTGGTACTGCCTGATGAACGCCCTGTTGCCAGTGAACCACTACTCCCAGTAAACACTAGGCCCACTCAAGTCACACCACACATGCATGAACACACTTACAACATGCCACCTGACACGGCTGGGTTGGCAAAAACCAAGCTAGTTGTCAAAGATAGAGCTGAGCTGAGAACCATACAGACAAAACAACATACAGCTCAGCCAGGAGTTTTTTACATGCCACTAATAGTGCCACCAACCACTACAGCAAGTAGCATTCTGCTTCTGCCGCCACCCCAGACCACTGCACCCAGTAGAGTTTGCACACCACATTCTGAGAGCACAACTGGCCCTTGTCAAATGCAAGACACTCCACAAAAGGAAAAGCGTAAATACACTAGAACAGTCACAGCCAACAGATGCACTAAATGTGGAGAGCCACGCACCACAGACACTGGCCATAGCCAGTTCAAAGGCAGAATTTACTGCCCAAACAGGGAGACCCTAACCAAAGAGCAGTGGCTTAGAATGATGAGAAAATAGTACATCATTGTATTTTATGTTGTGAAGATTTTGTTTTTATTATAGTAAAATATTTAGTTGTTTTGCAAAACTAATACCGAAATAATTGCACTATTTTTTATTTGATTTTTTTATTTTTTATAAAAAATTTTTATTCAATTTGATTGTGATTCATTGTGCTGCCCACAACATATACACAAACTATTTTATTTGTTCTAGGTTGATGGGTTGTATATAGTTCAGTTCTGTTTGTTTGTTTTCTTTTTACTTGTAAAATTTTTTTACTCATTCCTAACGAGATCAAAGAATTTCAAACGAGGTCCGAACACAGGTCCAAACAGTCTAGGTCACGTGACGCGAGAGGAGGCGCGGTTATCGCTTTAGAGTGGCGGCCATTTTTTCTACAACACAAACACAAAATCAACACAAACACATCAACACAAAACACGGGAAAAAGGTTTGGAAACTTGGGTTATATCATGCTAATATTTATAGCAGTTAGCGTCTAAAGTCATACATTTCCTGTCCAGAGCCAGCTGTGTTGTGAGGACAAATAGCGTTGCTGTTCAATACTCGCTGTAGCAGCTAGGCTACATACTAGCACTGTGTGGTGGCTATGGTGCGGATATTGGTGATATGACAGAATCAGAAGACCAATAATAACTAATTTATTTGTTTATTAGTTATGCCTCGTAAAGCATATAAAGGAGATTTAAAGGCTCAGTTCTATGTCATATTTCTATGTTCTGAATCACTGTGTTGTGTTTGTTTCCTCATTCTGTTTAGAAGATAACTGAGTCTTTAAATCTCCTTTATATGCTTTACGAGGCATAACTAGTCCTCACTTTAGATGAGCTCACAAAATAGTTAACTGACCACTACTAAATGCTTTATAACAACTTGAATTAACCCTAAATTACAGTAGAAATACATGTAAATAAAGCATTTACTAACACACTAAGTAACTATTACTATGTCTAAATAATCATATGTATGAATGTACATTTCAATAGTTTATTAATCATTTACATACACTTTCTAAGTGATCTTATGAACCACTGACAGTTCCTACATAACTGGTTTGTAAATAATGCAATACTTCATTTAGAAATGATAAATTGATAAATAATGTAAAAGTATGAAAATACAATTTTTAACATTATAGAAATGCTTTTAAATCAAGAATAAAGCATTTATAGCTGTATTTATAAAATATGTTAATGTTTTATCTAGTGCTGTCAAACGATTAAAATATTTAATCGCGATTAATCGCATTAATGCCATAGTTAACTCGCGATTAATCGCACATTTTTATCTATTCTAAATGTCCCTTGATTTCTATTTGTCTCATTATTTTTTCTAATTTTAATGCTCTTATCAACATGGAAAAGTGGATCAGCAGTAAGTTTGTTCTTAGCTGTGGTATCCATGTGCTTCTGTCTGAAGTCATCCATTGTAGAGCTTAGATCGGGCCCAAAAAATCAAGCCCGACCCGAGCCCGTGCGCATTCTGTCCGAGCCCGGCCCGGCCCGACACATAAACTGTAATTATGAGCCCGAGCCCGATTTAAACCCGTACATTTTTTAATACGTGAGTCGTTATAACTGACGTTCTCAACTACTTTCTATGTTACTTTCTCCCGCCCGCAACATTTTTGTCCCGCTCCCGCCCGCAAATAGACTCTTTTGTAGGCTACCTCCAAATACTTTCGCCTACGTGTCGCCACCATACACATCAGCATAAATGCTCCGGATAAATTATTTGTTATTAAAGCATTAACACACAAACCACTGTTATAACATAAAAGCAAGCAGGCTACTGAGTGCATGGTTTGGCATGACTGAATGAGCTCAAAGTGCGCTCCCTTAATAATTCCTAAAAAGCTGACATTAGTTCATCGCAATCTCACACATCTGTTATTATCAATGAAGCTGACTGCACAATGCATCTTCCATAATATATACACTTTGTTTGTTATAATTAGAGGATTTGCCAGCATACAGAATTCAGCACTGAACAAAAAGTCTGCTTTGAGCGGTGAGGGGAGTCTATTTTAAATGCTTCTGATTGCCCATTGCGTTCAAAATCAACACATATGTCTGTGATTGGCTACATCGCTCAACGCTGCAAACATGTTATAAAAAGAAACTCTGGCCTGTAAATCGTTTCTATTTTGTTTTAGTTGTTCGAGTTGCTTTTCTGCAACATATGAATAAAAATGTATAAGTTTTTATGTTTTATTCATAGATATTTCTAGCTAGCTCACAGAGTGAGTGCATTACCGCTCGAGCCCACCCTCGCACTCGGCCATCAAATCTAGTCCCGCGCCGCACTCCATTGCGTTGAGAGTGCACGTCTCTAGATCGGCGTCTCGCGCTCGCGCCATCCACTCAAAACGTAACGTTAGCCTACTACTCTTTGGCCGGCGCGCAAGCCCAAACAAGTACGTGCGGCGTGCCTGTTGTTTTGTTTCCGGTCTAGTATCACACTATCCGGTGTGATGTTGTAGTTTTTCTAACGTTACTAGCTGTTGCAACAGCATGTGAAAAAAATACAAAGTTTGCTAGGCCAAAAAGAGCGTTAATCTCACGATAAAAAAATTGACGCCGTTAAAATGTGTTTGCGTTAACGCCGTTAATAACGCGTTTAACGCACAGCACTAGTTTTATCACAAAATGTATGAAATGCTGTTGCATTTAAGTGTTGGCTGAATTAACCAATTTACATAAACAAATGTTGATTGACACGTTTTTAACGATTTAAAAAAAGTTTTAGTATTTCTTACTTTGTTTCAAGTTTAAGTGTTGGAAAGAAAAATGATACCGAGGCTGGTTTTCATGGTAATCCTGAAAAATATTGCAGAATGTCCTTCCGTCTAACAGTATGTCATTCCGGCTAACAATGACACAGGAAATTAATTTAACCCGTATTTGTGTGTTAGATTACACAATTCATTTTTTTTTTTGTTGAGTTAAGGATAAAACAAGTCTTATTTACTTTATTGGAAAACATTTGTAAACATTTCCCAGCTTTTTTTTTTATTTGGTTCTAAATTTTGAGCTATCAGCAGCCAAAAATGAGCCCATGTCTATATGAAATCCCAAATTGATTATATTAATTATTATTAAAATGTAGTTTTCCAAGCACTAATTGTTTGTTGAGCTCCAATTATGGATATCAGTACATTTGTATATGCCAACAATGGTAGCAATGTAATTAATTTAAAAATTCATTACGTTACCCAGGAATTTTCATGGGGAAAAATAACTGATTCACCAAAAAAAAGGGTTAATTACATTCTTGAAATGTGTACATGTAATTGCTTTACATACACAACACTCTAATAAGTATATAAAGTCCTAAAATTTGAATTTTCTGCCAGTTTTATTTTTTTTAATATGAATGAATTTTTTTTACATGTATTTATGTTATGTATTTATGAATGTATGTATGTATGTATGTATGTATGTATGTATTTGACATGTATAATTTCCTCTGTTTGTCTGTCTGTCTACACACATAGCCTAGCTTGACATTAACCTGTTTTATATTTAATGTTTGCAGATGACTAAGACAGGAAAGCCAGATAGTTACTGGAGGGACATCTGCTTAAAATATGCCCATGGCCAATACCACTTTTCAACTGGCAAACGGCCAGGGGCCAAGAAATGGAAAAAGGCATTGGAGAAAATTGATGCTTGCCCCCTGCAGAGCCATTCTAATAAGGATCTGTTTGGGAGAAGCCTTCAGTGCTCTTGTGGGTTCCACAAGGTAGGTGAAATTTACTATTTTTTACTAATTGATTGTTTGTTTGTTTGTTTTTTCCTCTGGTGAGCTTCAGTGATTTTGCAGTAATGCCTAATGTTTTCAAAGCCTGTCTGCTTTTTTTGTCTTTTTTCTAGTTGTTTTCTAGTAGCATGTCTGAATAAACATTATTCTATTCATTATTCTATTTTAAGTCATGATGAGTCACTGTAGCATGTGGATTTATTTATTGAACAATATGTATCTGTACAATTCTGGAGAAAACTAGTAGTGTAGGATTCTTAGTTGCATGTAGCATGTCCCTCTTTTTGTAATTCCCCCCCCCCCCCCCCCCCCCCCCCCCCCCCCCCCCACCAAGCCAGCAGATATGTCATCAGGTGCTGGGTCCAGTGAGGCAGGAGGAGTTGAGACGGAAGCAGGGCGAGTCAGCACGGAGTTAGGGAGAGGAGGCATGGAGACATGTAGAGGAGACACGGAGGCAGGGAGAGTCCGAGACGACACGGAGGCAGGGAGAGTCCGAGACAACACGGAGGTAGGGAGAGTCCGAGGCGACACGGAGGCAGGGAGAGTCCGAGACAACACGGAGGCAGGGAGAGTCCGAGACGACATGGAGGCAGGGAGAGTCCGAGACAACACCGAGGCAGGGAGAGTCCGAGACGACACGGAGGCAGGGAGAGTCCGAGACGACACGGAGGCAGGGAGAGTCCGAGACGACACGGAGGCAGGGAGAGTCCGAGACAACACAGAGGCAGGGAGAGGAGACACAAAGGCAGGGAGAGTCCGAGACAACACAAAGGCAGGGAGAGTCCGAGATAACACAGAGACAGGGAGAGGAGACACAGAGGCAGGGAGAGGAGACACAGAGGCAGGGAGAGGAGACACAGACACAGGAGCATCAGTGGCAGGACAGGGAGTGCAGTGGTACAAGTGCAACCAGCTTGTGGAGGCAGAGAAATTTTCAGAGCACCTGTCTGACCACCACACGGAGGAGATGTGTGACACCTGTGGGGCCAAGGTGCAGGGTACTGTTGGTCTTTTGAACCATATCCAACTGGTTCACTATGCAGCATTCATAATGCCATGACCGCAAAAGCTACCACCAAAGCACTACAAAAGCACTACCACCACAAAAGTGCTACCATCACAGACAACGCCATCTCTGCTCCCTCCGTTAAGTAGCTCTGCCATGCCACACCACACTGCAACTTTACCAACTTCAAAACCAAAACCAACTTCAAACAATTGGAAAGGTTTTCTTCCTGAGCAGTTTCGGAGAGTAGTACAGGAAGCAGATCAGGTGTGGATTGACAAATGCCTATATGAGCCTACAGGCCAGCTGACACCAAAAATCCAAGCCTGCTGGTTTCACCCCTCACTGGAGCCCAAACCATCTCCTCCTGAGCCTGGGTGGTACTACCGGCAGAGGATGTTCATCTGGGCACCAATGAGGATGTGGGGGATTCCTTTAAAATGCCCACAATGTTCCCGTAAAATGAACAGCTCAGGGATCTACAGAAAGGTCAGGGAGGTGATTGATGTAGATAGCCGCTATTACCTAGTGGGAGGGGACTATCCACGTTGCAGCAAGTGCTCTCAGCCAGTCTGTCCATGGAGCCAGGATATACTCTCTCAGGTGGATGTGGCACACAGGAGCCTGTTCCCCGCTGCCCTCACAACACAGCTGGCTCTGGACAGGAAATGTATGACTTTCCTGAAGCCAAGGACCAGTGGTAACAGTTCCTCCTACCTCCAGTCTGCAATAGAGGAAGCGCACAGCAAAGAGTGGGCACGGCAGACTATCAGCTACCTCTCAGACTGTGAGCATCACATGAAGATGGCTACCTTCGTCCCCTCTGCAGCTGTATATCTTCCTCCACCACCCTTCAGGCCCCTTCCACTTGCTCAATGGTTCGAGACGGTCCACTCCAACGAAATCCTCAGCCATGTGGATGAGATGAAGGGAGTGATCACTTCTACCTATGGTAGAATTCTTAAAATGGATTCAACAAAGAAGGTTAGGGTTTCAACAGTAAAAAAGTATATCAAATAGAACATGTATAATTACAACAAAACAGGAAATTGGAAATTGGACATTGCTTGTGTTTGTTTTAAAGATCACCAAAAAGCTGGCTGGCGGGAGCGGGGACAGTGCTGCATGGATGTCAAACATCGGCAATGAGTTTGGCCAGGTGTTGAACTCTGTTCTGACGACGGGTGAAGGTGCAGGGTTGGAAGAGTTGTGCCAAGGCATCGTCACTCGGTACAAGAATGCGGGCCAAGCTGAACCTGAGGTCATCTATGTCGACCGGGATTGCTGCAGCCAGTCAGGTGGGTGAAAAACTTTCTCACTCTCTCACTCACTCTCACTCACTCACTCACTCACTCACTCACTCACTCACTCACTCACTCACTCACTCACTCACTCACTCACTCACTCACTCACTCTCACACTCACTCACTCTCTCTCACTCACTCTCTCTCACTCTCTCTCTCTCACTCACTCTCTCTCACTCTCACTCACTCTCTCACTCTCACTCACTCTCTCTCTCTCTCTCTCTCTCTCTCTCTCTCACACACACACACACTCTCTGTCTCTCTCTCTCTCTCTCTCTCTCTCTCTCACACACACACACACACACACACACACACACACACACACACACACACACACACACACACACACAGAGTTTACTTAATCATGGTGTAAGTACAGGTGTTGTGGTCTATGTTATTAAGAATGGTTGTTTTTCAGAGGTGTGTCTTCAGTGGCTAAGCTCTTTCACCCATGGAAGTCTGCAGTGCGCTTAGACAGCTTCCATTTCATGAGACGCTTTAACTGCGGGCTCACTACAGAACACCACCCTCTCTATGGCACCTTTTGTGCCAAGCTTTCCTCCTGCATTTTTGAATGGGACCAGGAGGATGTGCAACGCCTGAAGGACGCCAAGAGAGCGGAGTGGAAGAGCAGCCACAGCGGACATGCTCCCACTGAAGAACAGCTCGTGGCCACCATCAGCCCAGGGGAACTAAAGAGACACTGCAGGAGGAGGACGCGTGGAGTAGAGGAGATAAGGAGCATGATTTCAGGGCTGCTGGAATCAGTGTGGGAGCTGACAGACACCACAGGGCTGCGTCTGGTGAGCCATGACAGCATGCGCCATGTGTGGTAAGTGCAGCAGAAGCACCTGGAGTGCCTCCAAGACCCTGCAGGTGTTGCACTGTACACAAAGGTGCGGACACTCCAGAAGGGCGGCAAAGAGCTGGACATCCTTAGGTGTGGTAGGGGGTCCTCCTCCCTGGAGAGTTTTCACCGACATCAGTGTGCTTTTATTCCAGGTACATTTGCATCAAGACATACTGTATTGTATGTATTTTTTAAATGTTATTTTCTGTTATGTGTTGTAATTATTCAAAATAACACAATTTCCACTGTCGGGTATTCATATGTATTCACTTTACAATAATGGTTGATAATAATGAACAATAAAAAACAGAGTATTTTGTTTCTTAGGCTGGCAGTGCAATGCTGTACACATGCAAATGTACATGCTGGAGGGGGCATCAAGATGGAACATGGGCCGGGCCAAGGAGGCAGTAGATGTGGAGGGGGCCTCAACCCTAAGAAGCTTTGATGTTCGCTTGATGTCCCACCTTAATAACTTAAGCCAGCGTGTCCATGGTTGTGCTCTGGTGCCAGAGATCACCCCACCCGGAAAACCTACTGGTAAGAGAGATCTCAGAGCAACACTGGTTGACCAGAGTATTACATGCCCTCCTCCTCTTTTTCTTAGGCACCCCCCTACTCAGAGGACATGCATTTCTTGGGTGCGAAGATTGTGCTATTCATGTAGGAGATGGATGTGTGTATGTATGTGCTTTCTTCATCTTTGTGTTTTATACTGGTTACAGGCGAGCGCATGGCAGTGGAATATTTATTGGCCCAGACCAGCAGAGGTGACCTGCTGGCTCCATTGCAGGTCTCTGAAATCCCCTCGTAGGTGCTTGAGGAGGAGGATGAGCCAGATGACACCATCAGCATGCTTGACATTGTCTGCCAGTCAGCGGAGATAGGGGCTGGTGATCCCCCAAGTGCCGTGGCGGGTGACACTGAACCCGGACCCCTCGTCACAGAGGTCAATAACACTTTCTGTAACACCTTACTCAAAAACACAATATTTAACTGCAGTTAATGTGGTTACATTTTAATAACATACATGAATGTAAAATCAGCATTACTCACATATTAGAAACAAGAGTTTACATTTATTTGCTTGTTTTTTTTTCTTCACTTATCACTTTTCAGACCAGCCAATGTGACTCGAGGGGCGTTGTGGGATGGGAGGCAGTTGATGCCCTTGCAGCCTACTTAGTTGGCTTGAATCGTACCATCACCGCCTTGTCAGCCAAGGAGGAGGCGGACATAGTCCACCTGTACACAGCTCTCCATGCCATGGACAAGAAACCTTCAAAGTACAAAATAGTAATTATTTTGTACACCAAAATTAAACATAAATTCCATGGAATGAATGAAGCATATGGATGTCTCTTTCACCGTTCAGGTACACCCAGAAGGCTAAGGAAAAAAGCATGTGCGTCAGGAGGACCGTGGAGAGCACCCAGGAAGCCGAGTGGCTCTGCTCCTGGACAGCAGGCGGCAGAGAGGTGCTTGACCACAATTTGCTATCATTTTGGTTCAATACAAATCATTGATTAAGAGACAGCACGTGTCACTGTGAAAAGTATTTATTAAGTGTAAATTATTTTATTGCAATCCCTATTGACATTGTAACTTGGTGGTTCATCACTTTACATCCTTGTTCACAGTCCAGATCATATCATCCTTCTCTCCCACAGACAAAACATGACTCACGGCCAAGCAGCCAGGACCCCGAAGTATACAGGGTCAGTGAGTGTGTTTGCCTCAGACTTGCCAAAGAGTTTGAGCAGTCACGCAACAGGCCAAAGGACACAAAGGGGAAAACCATGCCCATCCCTCAGTCCATTGTCAGCGTCTACAGCCACATCAGACAGCTGCTGGAGGACAGCAGGGTTGTCCTGGACCAGACAAACCTGGTTCTGGTGCCGGTTAACAACACCACAGTCTCTTCATGGTATGTGTTATTTCATTTACCTTTCCCATACAGTCAAGACAGTATATAAAGATTTAACCTCAAGAAAAACCTCCACCTGCATGCTTGTTAGAAAGTATGTAATAACCTTAGAGAGGGAGGATAGGCTTACATGTATAAAATAATTAATGTTTGTCTTGTAGGCTGCTTAGGAGGGATAAAAGGAAGGACAGGGACATGCTGCTGCAAGGCACTGTACTTCCCAAACAGCTGCACCTGGCCAAGGAGCCTCTCCCTGCAATGAACACACTTCCAGCTGCCCCTGTGCAACATGCACATGAAGCGATGACATTTGAGGAGCCTGAAAACCACGAGGGGGAAGCTTTCCCCCGCCAGCGCACTCTAGCAGCAAGTAAGCCTGTGTTCTCTCCGCCATCTCCACCTCCCCAGTTCCCTCCAAAATTTGGGCCAGCTCCTCCATTCCAGCAAGCTCCTCCATTTCTGCATGCTCCTCCATTCCAGCAAGCTCCTCCATTTCTGCATGCTCCTCCATTTCCGTATTCTCCTCCATTTACCGATGCTCCTCCATTTACCCATGCTCCTCCATTTACCCATGCTCCTCCATTTACCCATACTCCTCCATATCCGCATGCGCCTCCATATCTGCATGCTCCTCCATATACCCATGCTCCTCCATTGCAGCAAGCTCCTCCAGAGTGCCTTCCATCCCAGCCAAGGCAACGTGCCTGGAGGCTGAATAAAGCTGCCCAGGAGGAGGAGGACCTAGCGTCAAGGGGGGAACCGCCACGGAAGAGACTGACAAAAGAAAGTTACCACTACACCTGCAAGGGGTGTGGCCAGGACAAAAATAAAAGAACTGGACACACCCAGCTGAAGGGGCGGTGGTACTGTCCAGCCTCAGGACTGACCCTGGATGACTGGAGGAAGAGTGTACGTTGACTACTACGACTACCGACTACGTTGACAGCATGCGCCTGCTTTAGTTTGTAACCTTCTGGAGGCCTAGCTTAAACTTTATAAAAGGAAAAAAAGTCACTGTTACAGGATTACCCTTGAAAAGAGTTATGTTGGTAAGAAACAGTTTTGTCTGCAAGCTAAAGATGACAAGGCCCCTTTGTATTCAGGGACACGTCGGGTAGACCTGTAGCTCGCCGTGATCGTATAGTGGTTAGTACTCTGCGTTGTGGCCGCA
The DNA here is from genome assembly GCF_051911475.1 of Siphateles boraxobius. Classification (NCBI taxonomy): domain Eukaryota; kingdom Metazoa; phylum Chordata; class Actinopteri; order Cypriniformes; family Leuciscidae; genus Siphateles; species Siphateles boraxobius. The sequence goes on from NW_027509190.1 coordinate 2,304,889, forward strand.
GCAACCCCGGTTCGAATCCGGATCACGGCAAGATGTTCTGGGTGCCATTGAAATTGAGCTCCATGTCACCACCCGTCCTTCAGACTTCTCTATTTGTGCACGGCGCATGCCCTTGATGTGCTCTGGATGTTCGAGTGAATTGAAACTGGGACCTTCTTTGAAAGCACGAGCTCTCAGGTTCGAATCCTTAAGAGAAAAGACTGAAAACGAAACGCTCCTATTTATTTCGGAAGAATCTTGCTTCAGAGAGAATATGGTGCGTGTATATTTTCTAATCGCTAGGTGTCAGTACACTCGCTGGCTGTTACCTAGAGTGCCGCGGGCTTGCTATTTGCTACAAACAACTGCGCCTTTGACACAAGTTTACAATAACGATAGGAGCGCGGCAAGTCAACAGCATTGAAGCGTGTGAAGAGGCTTTCCAGACAAGTAGCAGTGAGTTTTTGTTCTTTTTCCTAGAATTATTTTCCTTTAATTACTATTATGATCCGTCTACTAGGCTGCATTCCCACTAATTTGCAAATATATTTTGACATAGCAGACGTTTTGACGGCCATTCTGAATCTTCGAAGAAGGAAACGCAATGCATTGGAGGACACTCTTTTTTCTGCGCCAATACGATTCATTTTGCTGTGCGTTCCGACGCAGCACGCACACTTCTCGAGCAAGAGCCCGGATAGCTCAGTCGGTAGAGCATTAGACTTTTAATCTGAGGGTCCAGGGTTCAAGTCCCTGTTCGGGCGAACGAGCGTCTTTTTGTGGAGCGGTACGTTTTGTTGTTGAGTTCTTGCTGATCTACACTGGCCTCCGGCAGCGACGCTGCAAGGCACCAATCGACAAACGACATGCCCCTTTCAGCCAGCTTGTAGTCGTGGCCGAGTGGTTAAGGCGATGGACTAGAAATCCATTGGGGTCTCCCCGCGCAGGTTCGAATCCTACCGACTACGTTGACAGCATGCGCCTGCTTTAGTTTGTAACCTTCTGGAGGCCTAGCTTAAACTTTATAAAAGGAAAAACAGAATCCTTTTCTTTTCAGTGACTTCTTCTCCAGAGTCACTGTTACAGGATTACCCTTGAAAAGGGTTATGTTGGTAAGAAACAGTTTTGTCTGCAAGCTAAAGATGACAAGGCCCCATTGTATTCAAGGACACGTCAGGTAGACTGGTAGCTCGCCGTGATCGTATAGTGGTTAGTACTCTGCGTTGTGGCCGCAGCAACCCCGGTTCGAATCCGGGTCACGGCAAGATTTTCTGGGTGCCATTGAAATTGAGCTCCATGTCGCCACCTCTCCTCACCCCGTCCTTCAGACTTCTCTTTTTGTGCACGGCGCGTGCCCTTGATGTGCTCTGGATGTTCGAGTGAATTGAAACTGGGACCTTCTTTGAAAGCACGAGCTCTCAGGTTCGAACCCTTAGAGAAAAGATTGAAAACGAAACGCTCCTATTTATTTCGGAAGAATCTTGCTTCAGAGAGAATATGGTGCGTGTATATTTTCTAATCGCTAGGTGTCAGTACACTCGCTGGCTGTTACCTAGAGTGCCGCGGGCTTGCTATTTGCTACAAACAGGGGCGCAACTACCCAGTGTTAGAGGGGTATGCAGCAACAATTTTGGCGCCCCCCCAATACACACACACATATCATATATATGTGTGTGTGTATAACAAAAATATAACAAAAATATAATAAATATTAAAAAAAAAAAAAACAGAAACAGATTTTGTCCAAGTGGTCAACAAAAGCCTCGTTGCTGTTTGCCACTTGATCATACATATTATATAGCACAGATCTTTAAAGAGAGAGAGAGATGTGACCCTAAATACAGCTTCCATGTCACCCAGCAGATGTAACTATAGCTTGTATGTCTGATAGCACAGCTAACATGAACATACATGAATGGTAAAACAAAATCTATTTGTTTCCATGATAAACCAGCCTTATTGCATAAGTCATGTTTTCCAGCTTCTAGTCATTTATTGTGCATGCTACCTTATATTTTCCAGTTGTTATTTTACTTTAATAAAATTGAGATATGTCATGCATGGGATTGGTACCATAAGGTTTAACCAAAATCTAAATGTAGATATCAGCAATATTATTTTGCATTAAGTTAGCAAACACTTGCTGTTAACATTAATATTTGCAAGCCTCCAAGCTTGGTAGCAAATCTACGCATGATTCCATGGTAAACCAGAGATATTGCATTAGTTGTTTTCCAGATTCTTGTCATTTATTGTACATGCTACTGTTGTGGCAAAAATTCTGTTAAACATCATCACTGCGTAAGAGACACTCAGAGTCAAATTAATAAAAAGAAAAGTATTTATTCTTGCAAGAATAGGTTCAGTCTAGTACACAGAAGTTACGCTGTGCAAGAGAGTGACACACAACAGGAAGATATGAGACAGCCTTTATACTGTTTTCAAGGTTCCTCCTCACCCGCTGTACCTTTCACCCACTCAGATAAGGTCCTTACTGCTACTTAAAGACACAAACTGGTACTGAAATAAACTGGCCAAATCTGACCGTCCCTAAGGTCAGAGGTCCTGTCCCATATGTTCCTGAAACGTCACGCACAAGCACGTACACACATATACTTTTATACATTGAATAGGTTCTTTCTCTTATGATACCTGTTTGGGATCAATGAATATTAAAATTTCCACAACAATTCCCCCCTTTTTATCATTCAGATTACCCAATCATAATAATAAAAATAATAGAACAAATTTTAAGTCATATCATCACTTATACTCTTCATCTCTGGTTACCATTACAAATCTTGAAACCCACATGGCATTTCAACAGGCTAAGAAATACAAAGAAATAAAAGTAGAATAAAATCCCTCATTTCGACCCCTCTCCTTGTACGTCATCACATAGCGGATAACCACAGCTTTTAACCTTCTGTTCATATCAAAAACATTCATAGAAAGAAAGAAAAAGAAAAGGAAACCATACAATTTAACACATGTCACAGTAGCTCCCACTACTTGCATCATCATATTTTGTTCATCCAATTGAACAGACTCCCAGCTTTAACCAGTCTCTGTACTGAGCTGGAGACACATTATAATGCATGGTAAACATAACAATATTGATAATCCTGTCGCTGAAATTGGTAGTACAGTACCCCCAACCCCCCAAAGATTAACCAATCGTATCCATTTACCATCAGTCCACGCCCATTTCCATACATCGCCTCCATTTTCCTAACCATATTTTCTTAACTTTTAACACCATATTTAATAAAATCTATCCTGAAAAGGTTTTATATTTTTTATCCATTCTTTTAACCAATGTAGTTGTTCAAAATTAACTCTAATATTTCCATTACGGACCATCTTTTAGCTTATTACCATACACATTCTCCCATGATCGGCCTTTCTTACCCTTAATGGAAAGCCTAATCAAGTTTCTTCAATAATAATCCCTATAATTTACCTGAAATATTTTCTAATGAATCCTTAACCAATCAAATCATTTGATCTAAGCCCTATTTGTATTCAATCAAATAAAATCATCAAAATCATCACAAAAACAGATTCTTTTGCTAAACTCAAACCATTAGTTCATGCATCTTCCTCCGGGTGTGTTGTTCATCTCGTTTGCCCCATGGACATTCCCTCTTCACCAGGGTGACTCTTTGCGAGTCGTTGCCGTAGTCTTTCCCTCGCCGGTGAGGGAGGCTGTTACTAGCACGAGCCTTTGACCCCTCACGTTGTCCTCATATTTGATTGTTGAGGCCTGTCTGTGTAGTCTAAGGTGAGAGACTTGGACCCAGGTGTCCCACTCTCCAACCGTTTTCTGATCATTACCAGATTTGCCCCTTAGATCACGATGTACCCCTACTGGAGTGAACCATTTCTTGCCTGCTTTCACCTGTGAATGGAGACCTTAAGTTTTGTTAGTGACCGCTTGTCTTGCCGCTCGTCCCCTTTGGTGTGATCTGTGGAATCAACAACCTGAAACATTATCTCCGGATAATTTCTTGCTCACTTAATAGCACTCGGGGTCCTTTTACCCTGAAAAACACTCAACCCACTTTGCTCATGTCCACAACACAATATTTATACATTTGGAACAGAATTAGTTCTGTTTTCTGCAATCCTTCCTGACATTCTGCAAAAGGAAAATCTTAAGTTAAGCGCTGCGCAGGTGTGGCCTTGTTTCTTTCTGCCACAATAACAATCTAGGCCAGGATAGTTAGTCAAATTCATCCATAACCATTATTTTATTGGGCACATTCTGCCCTGCATCAAAAGTCTGCATGCTCTGTAAAGAAAAACAAATGTCGAGGTTATTTTCAGATAGTAAAGTACACGTAGTTTCTTTTGTCTGCTGTGCTGCCACGGCCTTCGCTGCTGCATCTGCCCTGGCGTCTCCTGTTGAAACAGTCCTGCAATTTTGTTATCAGCGTGTGCGGCACACTTACAGACAGCAATTTTGTTAGGGAGAAGAATGGCTTCTTGCCAGGCTTTTACCCTATTAAGCCCCTTGTCCTCCCAACATATACCGTCCCTTAATAAACCAAATTTTGTCAATTGTTATCAAAATTGTTACCATCCCCCCTTTTGATGCATGAATCATCTCGTGCATCAATCTAACATAATGGTGTTTGGATAAAGTTTGCCATCAACACTAACCCAAACGTTGTCCCAAAGCCAAAATTCCTCCAGACATCTTTCTCTGCCTCTGAAACAAAAATATGACTTAAAGCCACAAACACATCTTCTTATCAGAGAATTTGGAGGGCAACGGCCCTCAGTCTTACAGTGTATCCTGCTTTTCAGGCCTGTTGTTTGGTCTCTTAATCCCGTCATCTACAAACATTGTTTCTGTTTCAATTGTTTCTGTCAGGTCAGGTCGTGCTGTACAGAATTGGTCAATGTCAGTCAAACAACATTGTCCCCCTTTTGTTCACAATATTCATAAATGTGTAGGACTCTCTGGATAATTTGATATTGACTTAGCCAATATGTCACTTTGTTATTGCCTGCAAATCTATAACATTTTAGTTTATCTCAACCCATGATGGACATCTCTCTACAACTTCACAAATCCAATTTACATAAATGCTTTTAATCCATAGATTGATTCATAATTACCAGTAGCAGACAGAGCTGGATAACTAATCCATTTAAAGCTCGTCCCATTTTCTGCATCATCTTGTCATCAGATTGACTCAAAACTATTAGCTTCCTTAAAACTTGTCATTTGCCTTAACCCATCTGTAATGATAAAACCCTCATTCCAGAGGTTAATGACACAATATACACACTATTCAGACGCAGTATTCGTACCCCAAACTAACACATACAAGACATAGAGTGCAGTCACCATCACACACACTCATATTAGACACATATTTTAACTGTTCATTTTTAATGTTCGCTTTTCATTATATCATCTCTAAAAAGATTTAAATTTTAATTAAGATTTTAAACTTCACATTTTACTGTAGCTTTTACCTAATTTTACATGGTCTCTTAACCAGTTACAAAGCATGTCTGTTCATGATCAATTTCTTAGAAAAGTCAGCTGGGTTGTTTTGGTTCATTATCACTATTTTGTTCTTTAGCAGGCCGATAACAAAAAGACAGACACAGTTACCATCCCTTCCTCCACTCAAGCAGCCTCTCTCACTATAAACAAATAATCTTTTCAACAGCCTCCTAAGACTGTAATTTAGACAAAATGTAATATTAAATGTATTACATTAACCTTTTACCATTCAGCTTTATTATCCAGACTTTTCTCAAATCTACAAAAGCCTGTCTTCATCTTTAGCCACCACCATGCCTAACGACCTTCAGGAGTTAAAACTATGTTATAAACATATTAGCTCAACATTAACTCTTCTATACATTTTACTTGCCCATATGGCAACCAACATCATGTCCCTCATATAATTAAGTTTTGTTACTGTCTCCGCAGCAAATAATGGCAATCACCTCATGGAATCAGCTGGCTTTTGAAAGTCCACTCCCGCTAATCATTTATCTTTAATTTTCTTCTCTTCAGGGTGTCGTCCCCTGGCATAGTTGCAGACACTTGTCACAATGAAAAACAAGCCATACAATCAAGGAGGTTTCTGGTGAGTGGTATAGAGGAACTCACATTTCTGGGTCAGACTGCCGTAAAGTTAATTTTAACCTCACAGCCCATCTCACCTCTCAATGCTCTGCTGACCCCGGTGGCCTCCAGTAATCAGCGCTCAACTCTCATACCTTTCTCACAAATAACAACCTCCATCCGGAGTTGCCCAATGTTTCGTGACCCCCTGCGTTGGGCTGTCCCCTGGCCAGGAAGATCATCCCGTCATTGAGTAGCCACTCGTACACACTGGTGACCGCTCTTTCCCAATACAATCAGTTTTCTTCAACAGAACTCAGCTGTTTTCTGGAGCTTAGGAAAGGCACGTTCAAGAGTCACCAGAGCCATTCCGATTGCCTAATAGTGTTCACAGGGAGACAGGTTAATAACAACAGTATTTAATCACTTAAATCCATTAACTATCTTAAAAGCAGCAACCTAGCTACTTAGACTATACTCAGTGAATTTAGATCACAACCGTACATTCAGTGTACTTCATCTGTAGCCGGAGCCATCGGTCCTGAATGGTGGAGACTAAATGAGACAAAGTTGTTACTGGTCCTAAAATACGCTAATCAAAATGTCACCTCTATCGTTTAAGGTCTGCATTATTATTTTAAAGACTTCTTTAAAGTCATTCAGTTTTACTTAAATCCATTTACAAATACAAATTGCCCTCTGAACGGCAATGATTTCTTTTAACCTCTACATGTCTATGATTTTCAACTTAAACACTGTGCTTTACTTATGACACAGGCTCAGATAACAGCTTTTAGCTGACATTGAATCAGAGAGAGACTCTGAGGCATTCAGGACTGGTACACTGCATTTTCATAAAACTTTTAACATCAGACTTTATCTACCATATTTTAACTCTAGCCCAGCTTAAGGCATCTTTGCCAGAAATTACATGTGTTTTCAAATAAACATAGTTTTACAGTTGTCTTTTGCCCACGTCAGGGAATTTAGACATTACAAATTTCCACTCAGATTGAGTCTCTGTCGCACTGGCACTTTCAGCCACAGCACACATCAGATTTAGATAAGCGAACTGTTTCATTACAGCCAATAGCAGACTTATCTTTTGAAAGCAAAACATCAGCTTCTAGCTCTTTCATGGTCAACTTTTCAAGCTGTTTGTTTAATCAGATGCCTTTCAACACATTTTACATTTAGCAACTGTTAATTCGGTAGCCTACTACTTCTGCTTATTTGTTCTTACATAAAAATAATTATTCTAGTTCTCAATAACGTTTCACATTTCTCAATCTCAATTAGGATTTACTTTTTGACGAGGCAAGCACTCTCTGCTTGTGATACTTTTGCAGTTATTGTAAATCATCTGTGAGATTAGTCTCTCTATATACTCTAAAATCCTTTTTTAAATGTTTAATTACAACACAATCATCCTGTTAGTTACTTTGATATATTTTGCTACTCACATTTGTTGGAGTCATTAATTTTACATCAACCTGTATTCATCAATTCACTTTTAAAAATTACTATTATAGATATTTTCTTTAAAAGGATTCACTTTAATACTTCAATCTCTTGACCTTGTTTTTATCTCTTACTCTTTCTCAGACGAAAACTTTAATATCGTTATATAAACACTGATCTACTTTCAAACCCACATTATTACCAGAAATGTGTCACTATATTACACTTTGTTTTTTTACACCTTCTCGGTGGGCATTTACAGTTACGTGTTAAATTGTCCTGCTGACCACAATTAAAACACTCTCTGTCATCTAGTGGGTTCATGTGTCAGCCTCAACTACAGCATCAGACACCTGTCCTTGACTATAGTTTGATCACTGTGAGCTTGCAAACGGCTCCAACTTACTGCACACCCTTGAAGCAGTGTGTGTCCCATTCAGGAATGTAAACAGAGCCACTGATTAAGCAGTTCTCTGTATACTTTTACAGTCCACCAGTGGCGGATTTAATCACAATAGCCAAATCATAATCTTCATCATTATCATTGGCCGCACATTAATTTTAATAAGCTGCATCGAAATGCTCAAAATATTCTAAGTTGTTTTCACAAAGTTTTCGTTTAACTTTAGTCATACTTGTCCAAGGAAATTATCCTGACCCATAATTTCATTTATAAAACAGACAATATCTTTTGCTTCAATGACTTAATATCAACAAATATCCACCATTATACATTATTGATTTCCAGAATTTTTTGTCAAAGTTGTCTTTACATTTTACTAATTTGGTATTATCATCAACAACCCTAATTACAGAACAAGTACTTTTATATAACATCCGGAAACCGAGGTGAATAAGCAAACCCTGTTTCTGTACCCCCAGCATAGCTGGACCCTAGGTTCAAAACACAATGGTTATCAAACTAAAACTAAACCTAATTTCAATCATTATTTTACCATTAAAATATAGAACTTTTCCCCATTTTGCTTAATGAAACATTCCTTATCTTTATATCACATTAATCCCCGTTAATCATACTCAATGCCTTATTTTTATTCTGAAACTCATTTTTCATACCATTTAAACAGTTAATTTGACTTCCATAAATTCTGTCAGACATTTTATTTTCATCACATATAGTTTTCTACTATATTTCTTCCATCTTTCCCTACATGCCAGTTCCTTCTGCATCCTCTGTTCTACATGCTAATTCTTTCTTTTCTCTACATGCCAGTTCCTTCATTATCTAACCAGTACATGATTGTTTGCACAATCCCCACACAAACATATCTCACACACCAACCTTCTTGTTTTTTTTTTGTTTTTTTTTCACTTCCTTCTTCCATCAAGTCTCTCACCCGTCATAGTGACACTTGAATTTCCAATCTTTCCCTTGTTTTGATAACAATCCCCTATTTCACACAGACAGCCTTATTGCTGCTTGCAACTTCAATCCTTATCATATAAATTTAAGTTCTCTAGACATCTAATGTCATGCATCCATTTACTGGATGAAGAAGTAAAAACTTTATTTCTCTCGACAGTTCCTTTTTAGCTGCCCCTTTAAGACAACAATCCATTGTTTGTCCACATTGCTTACACATGTTGAACACAGCCATAACTACCTTTTTTGTTTCTCACTGCCCTGTTCAACTGATTCTCGCACTACTTTCAGTCTAGTTGTGCTCAGTGTTCCCTCCCTGGGGAAATCATGGTATTTTCTCAGTTTTTTCAATATCTAAAACATAAATTTTCCCCCATAATTTTCTCATTTGATAGAAAAACCGGTGTATCAAAATTTGCATGCTTACCTTGAGACTTCCCCATATTGGCTGCTTCTCTGTTCTCTGTGGATTTCTCTTCAACGCGCGTTTTCTTGATCTGTTAGGCGTCCCCAACAGACCCGATTTTTTCTTTTAACCCAAATCGGTCGGGTTGCACTATTAGTGCCCTCCTAATTAAGGTTTACCAAAAACTGTTCTGGTTCCCCCTAATTAGCCTCAGTACCTAAAAACAATTTGCTCCGTGGCGGAACAACTCATTTTCAGGTTACCTATCTGTTTGAAATCTCTTGATCTGTTACAGACCTCAATTAATCTCAGATAATTTCCTCTCGTATCTGTTTGAAACCTCTTGATCTATATATAGATCTCAATTAATCTCAGATTACGTACCACAGAAACAGCCCTCAGCCAATATGGTTCACTCACATTTCATACCCGAAACAAAATACTTTTCCCCAAAAGAAAATATTTTAGACGTCTCTTACCAGAGATATGTTGGTTGCCACGGGTTCGCTTTCTTTTGATTCCAGTGGAGCCCCTCCCGGACCCGATAGCGGTCGGCCCCTCTCTCTCAAGCTTACGAGGTAGAGCTGAAACTGCTCAGTCCAGGTGGCCAAACACCGTCCGCTCTCAGGTCCAGAAGGCACTTCCAAGGAATCCCACTCTGACACCAAAATTGTTGTGGCAAAAATTCTGTTAAACATCATCACTGCGTAAGAGACACTCAGAGTCAAATTAATAAAAAGAAAAGTATTTATTCTTGCAAGAATAGGTTCAGTCTAGTACACAGAAGT
>NW_027509190.1:2330000-2335000 GCF_051911475.1 Siphateles boraxobius
CAGACTTGTCTTTTTGTGCACGGCGCGTGCCCTTGATGTGCTCTGGATGTTCGAGTGAATTGAAACTGGGACCTTCTTTGAAAGCACAAGCTCTCAGGTTCGAACCCTTAGAGAATAGACTGAAAACGAAACGCTCCTATTTATTTCGGAAGAATCTTGCTTCAGAGAGAATATGGTGCGTGTATATGGTTGGAGATATTGCCTTTGTGTTCAAACCCTGTTCCTCAACGGCATCTGCTGAAGAAAGGGAGTGGACACACTCGTCGATGGCCCCAGAGTACAAGCATTAAAAAAAAGAGTTGGCAGGAAAACTGATAGTGCGCTATAGACATTGGAGATGCACCAGTTCTTGACACAAGAGAACAAGAATGAAAACAAAGAGTGGCAGGAGGGGATGAATCAAGTCCAGTGAAGCAGGCTTTGATCACAGCTGCAAAAATATGGAGCGCTTCACGTATTTGCATGTCATTCTTTCGCTCTGTGCCCAGCAATGTTCTCTGGATGCCGGCCAATCAGCAGCTCGGATTGTCGAGCGTTTGTCGAGCGTTTTCGGTTTTGGGCCAATCAGCAGCTCGTACCCCTACTTCACGTGTCGGCTGTTCCTCTGGACGCCCCTGCGTCTGTGGGGCGTCCGGCCGACATGCTGTAATAGGGCCCTCACCAAGTGTGGGCTCTACAGGACCATCCGGAGGGTCCTGGACATCGACGGCTGGTACTTGATGGCCACCGAGTACCTGGAGTGCCGTCGGTGTAAGAGGAAGGTAGCTGCCTGGTCGCAGGAGGTCGTGGGTCAGCTGGGAGAGGGGCATCGCGCCCTCTTCCCGGCAATCCTCACCTACAAGTAAGTAGCTGTCTGAACACTGTCACAGTATGTCTGTTTGTGGCGCCCTCTTCCCGGCAATCCTCACCTACAAGTAAGTAGCTGTCTGAACACTGTCACAGTGTGTCTGTGTGTGGCGCCCTCTTGCCGGCAATCCTCACCTACAAGTAAGTACCTGTCTGAACACTGTCACAGTGTGTCTGTGTGTGGCTCTTCTGTAACACATGATGTGCTCCTCTCTGTAGGCTTGCCTGCGACCGGCGGGTAATCATCCAGCTGCGTGAGCGTCCTCGGGGGAACAGCGCCACACAGCTGTACAAAAAACTCTGTGAGGCACACACAAAGGCCTGGATGCGGCGGTCCATACACTACCTCAGCGTCATGGAGCCCTTCACGTCGCGAGGTGTCGTGCGCATGTGCACCCCACCACCAAAACCGCCACCCGTGCCCCAGTACGCATGGCTGTTAATGGTGTACATGCCACGACATCCTCTCCCGCCTGGAGGACGTGAAGGCCCGGGTCACCTCCGTCTTTGGAACGGTTTTGAAGATGGATTCGACCAAGAAGGTAAATGTGGTGCTATGTATGTATAAATATATATGTATATAAATGTGGTGCGGAGTATCACGCTCTAGCTATGTGCGTGCAGCCTTACTGAGATGCTTTATTCTTTCAAACAGGTGACCCGGAAGCTCGCCGGTGCTGCTGCCCAGACCGCAGCGTGGGCAACGAACGTCGGCAACGAGCAAGGACAGGTGCTCATGTCCGTGCTCACGGACGCCGAGGGTGCCGGCCTGTTGCCCATGGCTGCGGGGTTAATGCGGCAGTATCGGGACGCTGGGGTGGAGCCGCCTCAGCTCCTCTACGTCGACCGGGACTGTTGTTCGTCCCACGGGGGATCCAAGACAGCTGACATGTTCGGGAAGTGGGACAAGCTGGTGGTCCGGCTGGACATCTGGCACCTGATGCGGCGGTTCGCGTCAGGTGCGTTGTGGCAAAAACAATAATTAAACAAACAGCATCACAGTAAGAGACATCATGGTTCCATAACTTGATATAACATGCATTTTTCCATAACAGGTGTCACCACCGAGAGCCACCAGCTGTATAAACCCTTCCTGCAGCAGCTGTCTTCGTGCATCTTCTTGTGGGACCCAGGGGACGCAGCCCGGTTGCTCAAGGCGAAGAAGAGGATGCTTGAGGCGCAGGGGATGACCTTCTCGTCCGACGCCGGAGTGTGGAGGCACGTCAGCCGCAAGAATATTGCTCTCCATTGCCGTCGCTGCACGCGTGGAGCGGCGGAGACGGAGCGGCTGATCGGTGACCTCCTGGAAACCTTCGGCGGTGCCAACGGACGAGACACCATGGGGATTTCCCTGCTGGACCAAGACCGCATCCAGAAGATCTGGACGGAGCAGCGGCGCCACCTCCATTGCATCCAGGACCCGCCGGGCGTGGAGCTGTACACTGAGACCGGCAGGATGACCAAGGGGGGGATCAGCCTGCCGGTGTACCGTTGTGCACGAGGCTCCACGTCCCTGGAGTCGTTCCACCTGCATCTCAACCGCTTCATTCCAGGTATGTTTCACATGCTTCACTGTCATGTCAATCTTTCACTGTCATCGACTCGCTGTCATTCACATTGTGTGCACTGAATAAACTGCTAAACAGATCTGTGTTCCTCCTCAGGAGGAAGTGCCAATGCCTAGCACTTCCAGGCATTTCTCCTGGAGGGGTTGACGCGGTGGAACGCCGACAGGGCGGCGTCCGTGGCACAGGAGGGACGGCCGCTGATCCGCTCCTACAATGGCCCCCTGCAGCACTCCCTTGACCAGCTCAGCCAAAGGGTGCTTGGCACGAATGTGGTCAAGGATTACACCAAGCCCAGGGAGTACACGGGTAAGAACACTCAAGCCACCGCGCTTACACCTGTCCACACTGAATGATATTTGTACCAGACTGACTGATGCGATTTGTGTTGTTGTACTTCAGGGGAACTCATCGGCATCGAGTACCTGTACTCCCAGACGGGCAGAGTGCTGCAGGACGTCAGCTTGGACCTTGACATTCCGGACGCGGGGGGGGGGCGTTCCCCAACTTGTCGAGGATGACGAGCTCGCCGACGGCCCGCAGGAGGTGGAGGACCTCACCCTGCCTGGCGAGTTCCCAGCTCCTCAGACGGACCCGCGGTCAGGGTGACCGGCTGACGCACCCGCGCCCGAGCCATCCAGTCCGACCGGTGCCCACGAGCCCGCACCCCACTCCCCCGGCCGGTCCTCGCCAGAGCCTCAGCAGGCTGCTGAGGTAAGCACCCCACCTCTTTGTGGTCTGCGACTGCAGTGCATCTCGCATCACCAAAAACTGCGCTCGCTCTGTTCCATCCAACTGACTTATTGTTTTCCATCTCTTCTTGTGTGTCTGCAGGACTACAGAGGACCGGATGACCAGCCGGGGTACCTGGCCGTGGTCCAGTTGGCCACGGCCTTGGTGGGGTTGCGTCACGACCCGGCCTTGTCCGAGGGGAGGGTAGACGAGCTTATCAGGCTCTACGAGGCCCTGTCACCGTACGACAGGGCCCGAGTAGTTTACCCTCCCCGCTACAGGGACAGGCCAGCTCAGGGGCGCTTCATGGCAGCCAAGCCAAGCCCCACCAGTATACCTGGTGTGGAAAGCTTGAGACGGTAAAGCTACGCTTCCATCATACATTTCCCTGGTGTACAAACAAGCTGCTTTATGTAATGTTGCCCATTATCATGCTCATATCTGTCATTGTTTTTGTCCATTGTCCACAGCTGCCTGGTCAGAGAGACCTCTGGACCTGCCAGCAGTCCCAGCGCAAGCCGGCTGGTAGAGGCAGTATGCACCCAGCTCTGCCGCTTGATCCCCTCGGGCAGCCGTGCGCGCGGGGCCCGGAGGTCGCGGTGGGACAGCATACTGCTTCGGTACCAACACATCCGGGACCTTGTGCTGGGCCACCAGAGGCTGATGGCTCGGGCGCCCATACAGCTCTTTGAGCTGAACGCCAGGACCCTCTCGCTATTGTATGTTTGATGCTTTTGATGTTATGGTAATGACATGCTTGAATGGCATGCTCTCAAAATTGAACATGTAACTAAAACACTACGTTGAAATCCGTTTTCAGGTTCACCAGGATGCAGCGGGAGAAGGAGAGGACTGTGCTAGCTTCAGGCGTTGCAGCAGAGGGACGACCACCACGGGCAGCGGCAGCGGGTTCGGCGTCGTGCCCAGCGACAGCGGTGGATCGTTCTCCGGCAGCAGCAACAGGCCAGGCGAGGACGGCAGCGCCAAGGGCGGCGGGACCTCTGGCAGCAGCACCGGCTGTGGCAGCACCGGTGCCTGTTCTGCCAGCGCCAGTGCGCCCACTGGCGCCTTTACCGCATGCCCCCTCAGCTGTTGTCCTGGCCATACCACCGGCTGCTGCAGCTGCAACAGGACCTTTTCCGGCAACACAGCCTCTCTTTCTGGACCTCTCACTGCCCCAGCAGAGTGTGAGGGTGCTCCCCATCCCAACGCTCCCTCTGACAACGCCAGCCCCACACGTCCTCTCGCTGCCGCTGGCCGCCGCACATCACGCCGGCCCTCGGCTGCCTGCACCACCTCCTGCTCCCCCTCCTCAGCCTCGCTCTGCGTACAAAACTGAATGGCTGAGGAGGAAGAGGGCTGAGCAGAGGGCAGCGGCAGGAGCAGTCGTCGCTGCCCGGGCCGGCGTGCCACAAGAACAAAAGTGCAGGAGATGCGGCCAGCCAAAGCGGAGGGAGACCGGACACACCCGCTACAGCAATGTACATTTTTGCTCTGCCGCCGCGGCGGGTAAGAGTGTGGAGGACTGACTGAGGGAGATGAAGGACCAGGGTCGAGCTCCGGACTGATTTCGCATTCTCGCTGGGGCAGGTGTATATAGTTGTTTCAGTGTTTGTTTGTTTTTTAAAGACATTGACTTTACCCTCCACAAGGACCGGGACCTTGCCGCGGTGTGGAGGCTTCCTACAAACACCGGTCCACACCTGCCACAACTTTTCTACAGCAAAAAAAACATTGTGTATCCCATTCACACCTGTACAACATTGCCATGCCTTTGTACTATTCTGATTCTTTGCACTGACAAGTTATACGGGCCTATACTGTGTGTGTATGCTGCCTATCATATGGCTTAAGAAA
>NW_027509190.1:2337500-2705000 GCF_051911475.1 Siphateles boraxobius
CTCCGTTGCCAACCAACACTAGCAGAGCTAGCTTCTCTCTACCCCATGCCTTGTCAACAAAATTATTCTAGTCGTGATTTCTAGTGTTTAATCCTAGGTACGAGAGACAGATGTGTTGAAAACGTCAATGAGTACATGAAGCGTCTGACATCAAATGTTTTATTTAGCTACAAGTCCAACGCATACTAGAATCCTTGATGTTCAGCTCAGGGGAAAAGATGTAACGTTAGTTCACTGCACAGGATGGGAATGGAATCCTATTCCTCCTTCCCAAATGCCCCCTCGCCCAAAGAGTGAACTGCCGGTACGCTGTTAACCTTAACAGTCTGAGAAGAGGATATAAGTTAGCCTAGCCTAGCCCAGTTGCCAATTCGTAAAATACACTGTTACATACCAGCTACTTATGGGGCGCTCCAGCGTCTCAGCTCGGACATCCCTTAGAGATAGCATAGCCTCCTCCAACATGTCTCTCTCACCGCACAGCATCCGAAATGAACGGTGCATGGTGATGCATTTTCGCCGATCAATAAATGTTCCAGGTTGACCTCTCTGCAACAGTTCGACTCCGGTGCAGTGTCCATGCTCCGGCAGTGCCCGCGCCCACACACTTCCCCCAAACGATCCTGTACTGTATGTGGAGCCTGAAACTGGTTCAGATTTTTAGTTACTCTTGCTTTCATATTATAGTTTGAATTCATTTTCTACAATATTTATTTCATAATTTAATTAAAAATTAAAAGGTTTTTAATTAAAAATTAATAACAACCTGATAAAAAAAATTGGACCAGGCACAGGGTCAGAGTGTTTGCAAAAACAGGTATTTCATTTTACTTTAAAGGATCATTCAAACAAAATGTTAGTGCAACTCTGTTAAGGAATGCTAAATTATACTCACTGTATTTTTACTTCAGGTGACTATGAAACTGCAAAGAAGTGGTCCAAAAGAGCAGCTGTGCAGTCTTCTGTGGAGAGCTCTGGTGACGTTCCCAAGAGAAAAAAACGACCAGTGTGTCTCAGCAGCTCTGATGGAGGTATGAACCTGAGCATGTGAAATAAGTTTACAAGTAAACAATTAAAGTAATTCTAAAATCATTTTTATTCATTTTTTTAAAAGATACTTCTTCAGTACCTCACCCCAAAAAGAAGAGCCGGGTGAACTGTACATCAACTGGTAGGCCTTTCTTAGTTTTAATTATTTTACTTTACCACTTGTGCACAATTTCATATTAAAAAGTGCTTGGGGGTTTTCAGAATACCAAAATTTCATTAGTTGATTGATACCAATACCAGTACATTTCATCGTTTTTCGTTTGTTCCTATTTTTTAGTAATTACCTTCTAATTTACAGTGGAACCTCAGCTGCCATTTCCCCGAGCATTTAAACCCAACAAACAAACCACACTAACACCAGCAAGACCTGAAGATTATACCATTCTTGATGCATCATTAAGACCAGTGCCTCCTAGAGACATCCAGAAGAATGGTAAATGCAAAACATAATTTGAAACTTAGTTTTTACCTTTATTTGAATGAATCAATCTTGATTCTCCCAGATCAACTCCTGAGTTACTCACTCAGAGAATCATCAGCATTGAGAGTGAGATGAAGGCGATGAGGAGCTCAACAGCAGCCCTGTATGAACTGTGCTCGTGCCCTGGGTGATGGGACTAGTCAGCGAGTGGAGGAGATGAGCCTTGATGTGTGTGCCACTATGGAGGAACTCCTCTCTCTCTCGAAAGAAAAAATGAAGAGGAGACATTTCGGAATAGTGTGGTATGTTAATAGTGAACTATCCGTGAAATGCCAAAAAAGTGTTAGAATTAAGTTAAATAACAAAAGTTATTACCATTTTGAAAATGTATTCCATCTTGTAGACACACCATTTAAGTCTTGTTGGAGGTCCAAACCCTGGGGAAAACACCCGTAGGGTGATGCGGGCACTGGCCTCCTACAGTGTCTGGAAGGAGTTTAGTCTGAAGGGGAAGAAAGGGAAGAGCAAGTCCTATATGTTAGTGACACAAAAAACCTGTATTACCAGTACTTTTTTAACCATTGCTGCATAGTTAAGGAATTTCATTTTACAGAGGCAGTGATGATGTCCAATCCTAGAATCCAGCAAGCAACAGTGGAGGACATTGTGGCAGACACACTTAAGCTCCAGCAAGCTGTCAGAATGTAAGCTCCTTTGGTGCAGTTTTCTGTAAAATAGTTATTATATTCTAATTACATAATTAAAAAAAAAGGGAGATTACATGTTTGTCAGGAACCAATCAGACACCACATCCTTCACAACACAACGATCACTCTCACCAGAATTCTAATCACCTGCACCTGTTCACAATCAATAGCCTCTGAATAAAAACACTCACCACAGCTTCATTCACCGTCAAGCCTCCAACAGGAACAGACCATTTCCCGCTGTCTACCAAAGTCTATCTCCTCGTCATCGCCGACCAAGTAACGTATACTCACCTGTGTATTACTGACCTCTGCATTGCTGTTCCACTGTCTTCAGACATCCTACCCGAGTCCTGGTTTCCTGCATTTCCTGTCTGGATCCCTGTTCCCTAGAATCCTGTATTTTCCTGAGTCCCTGTGTTCACGCCGAGTTGTCTCATCCACGACGACACCTGAAAGAGAAAAGACAAGTATGAATGATCTGTGACCGCTTGACATCCAATTAACCTGAAGAGGACCTGCTCACCTGTTATCTGCCCCGCACGTAGAGACCCTCACCGCATCTGCACCTGAACTCTGAGAATACTCACCTATGCACTTGTGTCACGTTCAATAAAGCTGTGTTTGGATTCACTTACCTCTGTCTCCTTGCCTGTATCCTGACAGAAGGCTTGACCAACTACCGCTATGGATCCAACACAACCGCCAATCGATGCGGCGAGTTCGTGTCCTCAGCCCACCGCCACTTCCGCGAACCCCACTTCCACGCTAGTATGCATTGCTAGCCCCGCTTCCCGACCAGCGCCCTTCTCTGGCCGGGCGGAGGATTGCAATGGCTTCATATTGCAGTGTTCGCTCATCTTTGACCAGCAACCTCATCAATTCCCCACAGATCGTTCGCGAATCTCTTTCATCATCCAGCAGTATCTGGAACAGCATTGAGATGGGCTGAATCGCTGTGGGCACAGGAGACTGAGGTTATCAGGTCACTACAAAATTTCATAAATCATTTCAAGGAAGTTTTCGGCCAACCAGTCAGTGATTCCACCATCAGTGATAAGTTAATTCAACTCCGTCAAGGAAAAAGACCCGTTTCAGAGTACTCCATTGAATTCCGGACTCTGGCTTCAGTGAGCGGTTGGAACGAAAAGGCTCTCTTGGCTGTTTAACGCGGCGGACTAAATCCTGCACTTCGTCTCCAAATGGCGATCTATGATGATAACCTGGGACTAGAGAAATTCATACAGCAAACTCTCCGTGTTCATCAACGATCTCAGAGCTGCTATCGAGATGCTCGACTTTCTCATGTCACATCCCCTCATGTCCTCGCAAACCATGAGTCTGAAAAACCCCCTGAGGAAATGCAAGTCGATGCTCATCGACTCACCCAAGCTGAACGCTCTCGTCGCAGAGAAATGAAGTTATGTCTGTACTGTGGTGGTAAAGGTCATTTTCGATTTCCATGTCCCATTCGGCCACCTCAGATGACGGTAAGCTCCGTTCTGGATCACCACGATGTATCGACCCCGCTCACTATCTCTGTAACCTTGAAAATCCTAAATTCCCATGTATCTCCAACAGCCATCGTCGATTCCGGATCAGCGGGGAACTTCATATCAGGACGGCTCAGCGAGAAACTTAACCTCAGGAAGGTCGACATTCCCAAGCCATATTCCATCCATGGAGTGACCGGCGAACCCATTAACAAGGGGTATGTGACATCTCAAATAACACCCATCCAGTTGTCTATTGAAAAGCTTCACCATGAAATGTTCGAACCTTTCATTCTACAAAATAGCCAAACAGACATCATCCTCGGCCGTCCATGGCTATCCGTCACCAACCTACCATTAATTGGCAGTCCGGCAAGATAATCAGTTGGGGATGTCATTGCTCGCTTAAGAAAAGCGCACACTCTGCTCCCCCAGCCACGGAACCTAAGAAAGTGCTCACTGTGAGTTCCACCTCCATCGAGAGTCCCACGGAGAATCTGTCCACAAATATTCCCTCTTGTTATTCCTCGTTCTCTGACATATTTAACCCTGTTACTGCCTCCAACTTGCCACCCCATAGACCATGGGATTGCGCCATTGATCTGGTCCCCGATGCATCGATTCCTAAGGGAAAAATCTACTCACTCTCCATTCCTGAGCAAGAATCTATGCGGAAATACATCGAGGAAGCGTTACAACAGGGTTACATTCGTCCCTCTACATCCCCTGCGGCCGCTAGTTTCTTTTTTGTTGCCAAAAAGGATGGAGGGTTAAAGGTCTATGTTCAGTAAGATTCTTTTTGTTTTTGAAATATGATTAAAATACAGTCAAAAACAGTAATTGTGGGAAATAATATTGCAATTTAGGATCGCCGCTTATTTGAATCTGTTTTCAAAAGTATTTACAGTTTTTTTCAATCGCTAACAAGCGCTTACCCATACTTCAGATACTTTTTCCTAAACTCTTAACACAGACTCACACCAACAAAACACAATTGGCCAAATGGATAATTTTCTTCTCAAGAACACATTTTGTTACAGATTTTTATGATTGTTTACACACTAAAATAAAAATTTCCACACAATTTGCAAAATTCTACTCCAATGAGCAAAACCCCTCCGCAGATTTGCACAACATTACACACAATGTCTGCCTTACCCTTATAGCAAAACATTACACACGGTGATTTGTAAAACTCTACACACATTTTCACACCTTAGACACAGATAAGGATTGTGAGGTTACTTCCTTGTCATTACAAAGCCCCGGATTGGCATTGACCACACTAATGAATGAATTGGATATGCACATCCATCAGGCGTGGAAGCACACATGTGCTAATTTGAAAACGCATCACTCAGGAGTGCTATAAAAGGCAGCAGGTGAGTTCACCTGTCTTCAACAAAAATGGAAGGAGCTAGAAGAAGAAGAAGAAGAAGAAGAAGAGTGAGAATAAGAGGGGGGGCTCAAAGAGGAGATGAAGGAGGTAGAGGAAGAGGAGAAGGAGGTAGAGGAAGAGGAGAATGAGGTAGATGAAGAGGAGAAGGAGGTAGAGGAAGAGGAGAAGGAGGTAGAGGAAGAGGAGAAGGAGGTAGAGGAAGAGGTGAAGGAGGTAGATGAAGAGGAGAAGGAGGTAGAGGAAGAGGAGAAGGAGGTAGATGAAGAGGAGAAGGAGGTAGAGGAAGAGGAGAAGGAGGTAGAGGAAGAGGAGAAGGAGGTAGAGGAAGAGGTGAAGGAGGTAGATGAAGAGGAGAAGGAGGTAGAGGAAGAGGAGAAGGAGGTAGAGGAAGAGGTGAAGGAGGTAGAGGGACCATGGACTGACACCGATGGAAGCTGGACAAAGAGTTCAACCAAATCTCTGGTTGATACTGTAACTGAATAGTTACAGTATTCTTGTTGCTTTTACAGCAGTTTTTCTTCAGAGTCAAACTGTATGTACTTCATGCAGTAATTTTAATTTGTCTACAGATTTTATTTTTTTCATTGATTTCATTGTTGGTTGATTACTGTAACTGATTATGGTAAGAAATACTGTAAATAAATACTTGAAATATGAGTCTGCAGAAATCAGTGTTGTGCAGTGCTTGGTAAGTTTATAGTAGGCCTATTTGTGTACATTCTCCCTATATATCAAACTAATCATGAAGAATGTTGTTTGTTTGTCACAATTTTTTTTCATCTAAATTATCCCTTACATAACAATGTCTGGCCAAAAATCTAGCACATGCTATTTCCTAAAAATAGTATTTTTACAAATGTGTTTTTTATTTATCACAGCAGTGTGAAACTGGTTACAATAGTGTCTGATCATTAAGGACTGTGTTGGTTACATGAAAACTAATAGCATTTTCACAAATATGTGTATATCTTTTGACTGAAGTGTGTATGTTTTGACAGAAGTGTGTCATTTTCCAAACAATCTAGGAATTATGCCAATTGAGTGTGGTGTTTGGATAATTGTGATTACATTTTGAAAAAAAGAACCCGGTTTTCAAAATTGCGTATAAACAATTGAAAAAAACTGTAAATATATACTAACTCTTCATTTCAAAATAGAACACATCTTTCTCTGCACACACTAACTTTACCAAAACACTGGAAATCTGACTCAGAATGAAATTATTCTGTCAAAGAATAACACTTGTTTTCACTTCACAAGGTACATGCAGTCAATCAAAGTACACCAGGTTTCAAAATACTGGCTATTGTATTACAAAAACTTCATAGACTTTTGTGTTTCAGTTTTACAGGTATTTGCATACAAAACATGCAATCCACCATTTTTACACTACATTTATTGGTTGGGAACTGTATGTCCACATGTACAGTATTCCAGTAAAAAGCAAATCAGTTTTTTTTCCCTTTACTGTTTACCAGCCTCTCTTAGTGAAAGACCGTGGTTGATTACATGGTCAATGATAGTGGCACGAATTTCATCACTGACTACTGTTCTTGCAGCCCTTGGAGTGCCACCACCACACATTCTTACACCTCTACCTTGCCCTCTCCTTAGGCCTGCTCTTCTCCCTGGCCCTGCTCCTCTCACTGCACCTCTCACTGCACATCTCACTGCACATCTCACTGCACATCTCACTGCATCTCTGACTGCACCTCTCACTGCACATCTCACTGCATCTCTGACTGCACCTCTCACTGCACATCTCAGTGCATCTCTCACTGCACCTCTCACTGCATCTCTCACTGCACCTCTCACTGCATCTGTCACTGCACATCTCACTGCACCTCGCACTGCACCTCTCACTGCACCTCTCACTGCACCTCTCACTGCATCTCTCACTGCACATCTCACTGCACATCTCACTGCATCTCTGACTGCATCTCTCACTGCACATCTCACTGCACCTCTCACTGCATCTCTCACTGCACATCTCACTGCACATCTCACTGCATCTCTGACTGCACCTCTCACTGCACATCTCCCTGCACATCTCACTGCACCTCTCACTGCACATCTCACTGCACATCTCACTGCACATCTCACTGCACATCTCACTGCACATCTCACTGCACATCTCACTGCACATCTCACTGCATCTCTCACTGCACCTCTCACTGCACCTCTCACTGGGCCTGCTCTTCTCCCTGGGCCCCTTGCTCTTACTCTTCCTCGTCCAGACATTACAGTGTTTGTCTTTTTCTGTTTCCAAAAACATATCTCCTCAAATTCCTCCTTTTACTGTATAAGTGTCAATGTAACAGAAAAAAATAACCCCTGCCACTGAGTCTAAGCCAGACTGCAATCAGCTATGGTTGGCCCAATTTACCCAACATAAATCAGGTGTGTGTCAATTATTCAATTGTTTGTTTATTATCAGCTGAGATATATTGTTTTTGAACTGATATCATTGAAGAAGCCGAGGTTTTTATACTGTATCTAAGGTTTGGAATATTGTTTTTGCTATTGTGGGGTGGTGTGTGTTAACATTTGTAAATACTACAAAAACAATCCATAATTTTGTTGGGAGGTATAGCTTGTCTGTTACGAAAATGTAAGCATTGTGGAAATGTGTTCACTGACTGCATATTGTGTGAAAACTGTATAGTATTGCTTTTAATTCATTATGATAAGATTTCCTGCATACAAAATATATTTCTAAAAAGTGCACAGATGTGGAATGTGTCTTAGAATGCAATGTGGATTATGCCAGTACTTACAGAGACAGTGGTGCTTGGTGTAGGGGCACTGGACACTGCTGCGCTGGGTTGGTCAACAGCCTGAGATGGTCTCCTAGCCACACTCAGATTTGGCTTTGCAGCAGCAATGTGGGACCCACCAAATCTTGGCTTGGTAAACTAAAAAAGGGCAAAACAATTTCAATGAAAAGACAAATTGAATTGTAACAGCACATTGGCCAAAAATATAATAAAATGTAAAATGAGAAAATATCTATTGATTAGAGTTGAGCCGGATACTTGGCTGAAACGAGTATCCGGTACGGATAAAGCACTTTTGCCGAGTACGAGTATAATACGAGTAATACGAGTCAATATCTGTGCTCGGATTGAATAAAAATCCTCATTGGGTAGCTGACTGTGTCTGCGTTCTGTGATAGACTAGTCACAACGCCCCTCCCCTACACGCATACAGATTTGATTTATTGTGCTGCTGTGTCCCGCTCTGCTCACTCACACACAGAACACTCTCTCCCTCTGTCTCTCCCTCAGTCACTCAGGTTCGCGGGTCTTTTTTCCGTTAACGTTTAGGGTTTCTTCAGCTTCAGGTTTGTTTTTTACTTCGGTTTGTAGTACACTTACTTATTAACCAGTAGAGTTCTGGTAAACGTGGGGTTTGTTCAGACGTGGTGCTTGGTAGAATGCGACTCGCGTTGTGTCTCTGCCAGTCGGAGTTTTTTTTTTTTTTTTTTACCGTTTGTTTTACTTCATGCACTGAGTGTCTGACACTTTTTGCTGGATTTCATTAAAAAAATAAAGGAAGTAGTGGTATAAAACTATATTACAAATGAATTAGCTAGCAACACACACACACACTCTCTCTCTCTCTCTCTGCCGGTCATCTGAGTTTTTTTTTTAAACCGTCTGCTGGCTCTAACCAGTTTTTTTTTACTTCACGCACTGAGTGACACTTTCTTGCTGTATTTTATAAATAAAATAAAGGTAGTTGTGTTATAAATAATATTACAAATTAAGCTGCTACACTCACAAAAACACAAACACCCCCCCCCCCCTCTCATGATCAGTGATACAGAATAATGAGTAAATAGTTTTCTAATCAGCAATAAATAACAATTTCTCAACAACCCATATCAATTGCATGCTTAAAATACCATACCGGTTAAAGCCCCGCCCATTTCAAGACAACCTGACCCACTTCCGGGTTAAATCCCGCCCACTTCCGGGTTAGGCCCCGCCCAGTCCGAGTACAGATACAGATAATTCATATGGTTAACAGATACAGATACAGATACAGATAATGCTGTACTCGCTCATCCCTACTATTGATCCTATCATTCATTATATAACTAAAGGACCTGCTTTCTTTCTTTAACTTATTTTTTTGTCTGTGTATTACCACACTCTACTACTTATACAGATTGAAATAAGCACAGTTAGAATAGAAAAATGTTTGGGAAGGTATTGCTAGAATGTGAGTATATAGTAATTTAACAAGTACCTTTTAAAAATGACTTAAAATCAAAAATAGTTTGCACATACCCAGATAGCAATGAGTCGGCGGACCACCGTCGGTTCTCCGGCGGCAGTAGAAGCGTCAGAATGGCGACATCGCAAACACGTTGGACGGCGCACCGCCGGCGGCAGCCGCTTTTTAAAAGCGGCAGCCGCCTTCATACCGCCTTCGTTAAGCGGCCGGCCCGCGGGCCAACCGCCGTTCCGCCGCCTTTATATTGAAGGCCGTCCTTCCGCGGCCCGCCGGAGGCAAACGCTATTTTCGAGCGCTCTGCCGCCGCTTATTCTGGCTATATATATTTTTATTTATTTATAGCATGCAGTTTAGCAAGAATAATGATTGCTCAAACCAGACAAATTTACAATTGGCATTTTTATTCTACATTTCAAAGTACAGTAACTGTCATTTAAACAAGATATTTCAGATCACTGAAACATAACAGAAAAATAAATAAATCAATATACTAACATGCAGGTTTCCAATTCAATTTTGGTTAAACAGCCTTACAAGCAAATTACAACACTTACAATAAGTGTTCATATAAAAAGGACAGCTCTAGGGTAAAAAATTACCAGTAAACATTATGACAAGTAAAGAGGATATTTGATACCAAATAATGTGCAAGATACCAAATAAATAAAAGTATAACTACATTTACAAGCCATTTCTAACAATATGATAAGTGGTAGTAATTTATAGTAAAGCTCTGGAGTAGAATAGGCCGTTATAACGGCAATGCTGACCTGTGGCACAAGGATTTACAAGCTTTATTTGAAAAAGAAAAAAAGAAAGTAATTTCCACAGTGAGTGAGTGTAGTCTGACACTTCTGACTTCTTTAGGGGTCTTGATTCTACTGACTGCAAGATAAAGAAAGGATTCCAGTTGTCAGTGATTCTGGGGTGTCAGTAGTCAGTCTAGTTTTAAGTGGTCGGCTGTGGGTCCCTCTCAGCTGTGCGGCGCCTTTTTCTGCCTTCACGGTCAGATGCTCCTTTCAGGTAACGCGTAACGTTAACCTGGACCGCCTCATCAGTGCATCCTGGGTTGCCGGGTCCTTCCGGATGGCTAATATAGAAAATACAGATCTGTCATTTAATTTGAATTGCATGAGGACAATAGGACATACACATCTACTTAAATCTAAAAAAAATATCCAACTTACTTTGAACAATGGTCTTCAGGAACATGTCTCTAAAACATGCTTTATCCCCTACACCAAGCTGAAAATCCAAAAAAGTGTTACAAATTACATTTCTCTGAAGCTTCTCATAAATAAATAAAAAATGTGATTGCAGTATACAATCTTAAATTTTACTTTATATCTAGGTCTACTACATGTACAGGTAGCCCCAGTGGGAATTAAACCGACAACCACAGGTGCTGTTTGCAAGTTGTGCCTAATTGCTCAGTGCAAGCAAACGTCTTCAACATTGTTTGTTGAACTTGTTTCACCTGCTCTTGAAGTAAGATTTTACAATTCGTATTTTTATATGTAATATTGTAGTGTTTATTATAAATGATTTATCTGTGCACTTCATTATTCTTTTAAAATTCATGTAGCCTTATAATCTTTAATCAAATACGTTACCCTTCCCTCCCCCCTCGAAACGACTTCTCTTCTCTTCCGGTCATGTGCTATGGTGCGAGGGCGTGGCAACTCCCCTCAAACCGTGCTATGAGCAGAGATGGAGAAGAGGAGCGCTAGAGTAAAACCCTGCCCTCCGTTCAATATACCGTTTCACTTTTAAATACGTCACAACACTGGAGAAAAGTCGTTTGTAACTTCCGGTTCATGCCGACATCAAATAGAAGCAATAGTTTCCAAGACAAAAAAACTTCACAAATAACATCACTTACTTGTACTCAAACTCTTGGCTCTGTGAAGTGGAGTCTGGATTACTGGGGAGAAACCTGGTTGCGAGAAAGAGGAAACAGAAATTTGAAAATCTAACAAATGGTATAGTTTAGTGGCAGGATCACAAATCCAGCATCACAGCAATAGATTTTACATACCAGTTCAGCATTTTTCTGGTTTTCTGGAATCGATGCATCTTTCTAGAGTTTTTTTTTTTCTTGAGACTTCCAAGATTCTAGAGTAGGGAATAATGAATGAAAGAGTCAGTTATCCACAATAAACAGAAAATAAATTACACAGATGAAATACAGGAAAATCAAATACACAAGTCAGACCCATTTACCTGCTCCCTTCATGAACTTAAAATGATGTTTCTCCCAGGTGCTGTGTGGAGGTGTGCAGAGGATGGCTAAATTGTTGCCTTCGTCTTTTTGCTGAGGTTAAATGGGGGCCAATGGCACATGCTCTCGCTGAGCCACTCTTGCGGAACCACTGCAAATGGCAGATCCTCCTCGTTGATAAACTGAACAATGTGAACCATCTAAAATAGAAGAACATTTTGCATAAAGTATACTTTTTGATTAATTTCCAGGCAAAATCAATAACATTAAAATGCTCACCCCTTCAAAAAAACGAGTCATTTTCACAAGTGGATCAACAGAAAACCATGTTCAGACAAACACAATCATATACATATACACACACATATATACATATAAACACATATATACACATTATATATATATATACATACATACACACACACACATATATATATATAAACACATATATACACATTATATATATATATATATATATATATATATATATATATACACACATACATATACATATATATATACATACATATACATACATATACATATATACACACACATATATATATATATATATATATATATATATATATATATATATATATATATATATATATATATATATATAACACCAAAAGTTAAACTTTCTAGATGTAAAGCATTCTTTCTAGATGTAAAGCATTGGCGATTTACTGTAGCTAGATACATTTCAACATGTCGAACATGCTTGAATTCAGTGAGTAAAAAAGGCGAAGCAGCATGTGTTAGCTAACACTGTAAGTTAAACTAGACTAGCAGCATGGTTGTCGAATCAAACAAAACATCATTATGTTTAGTTAGAAAACAACACAAGTTATACTGATCAGTCTTTCTTGTCGTAAAGATTTTGCTAACGTTACCATTCCCACGTGGGCGGGAGAATTGTCCTTCAGGATTTGGTTACGTAAGTTAGTTAATTATTCGACTGACCAATACTATCTTAAACCACATACTCTAGTACTCACACTGGCATAAACATACGTAAATATAGTTAAAAGAAGAAAAGAAAAAACTAACGCCAGGAAGAAACTAAGTAACGTTAGCCTAACTAACGTTAGCTATGTGATGTCAGAAACATGACGGAAACTTTGTAAACAAGGCTAACTTACTAGCTTGACTAGTAAGGCAAGAACATATTTGAAAAAGATTAACTAAAAATGTAAAAAATGAACATAATATTGCGTTACAGAAAAAGGAAAAATGTACTTACTTTAAAGATCGTAGTCAATGACTAGATAGGATATCCTCTCCAAATACTGAAATCGTGTGACGAGTGGCCACTGTTGTGTTGGTAAATCTGCTTCTGTTTTTTAGGTACTGCCCCTCTCGGCCGGTGAAGGTACTTCTCTGTTTGTGCTTTAATACTTTCTTAAACATTTGTACAGATTGCAAAACTCGCAATTGCAAATTAATCCCTTATACCTGTAAAAGGTCAAATAAATAAAAAAATCGAGCTTGTAAAAAAATGAAAGACATAAACGAAATTTCCTGGGGTGACAGAGAGACAAAATATTTCTAAATATTTCACTTTATCTTTCAGGTCAAAACAGGGATTTTCATGTTTATTATAAATATTACCATGGTTGCAAATTAATAAAAAAAATCTAAAGCATACCCAAGCTTTTGGCCAAGTTGCAGATGTCTTTCACTGTTCACTGATTTCAGGCATTGGTGAAAAGTCTAACTTCATCCATTTATTCTGCTAAATTGTTCATACCATGAATGAAATATTTATTTTAAAACCTAATCAGAAAGATATTTATTGCCAAGTAAGTTTTACAAAAGGAATTCTTTTTGGACTATTTGTGCATCTCAATTGTGCATAAATCAAAGAAATGTAAAGAATTGTCACCTTAAGTGACTAAAATAATTCTATATATTTTACATAGGCATATCACTGAATCGCTTCAGAGTTTCAACGTAATTTAAATGTATTTTCCTAAACCTTATCATGGAATCAGACTGAGTCAAATCTGTTATAAACCCTAATGACTTTGGAGCAACAACAACAACATAATTTGATATAATTCACATAATAATTATAATCGCTTTAAATGTGAAAGTTAAAATGCTGTCAGTTCCACTCATGCCAATGACATGGCTGGTCGATTTCAAAGCGGCTTGCCGCCAGCCGGCCGCGGTTCATTTAGACGGCGGCAACCGCCAGAGAGAATGAAGTCGGCGGTCCGGCGGCTGTTCGCCGGCGGCATCTCGCAAGAAATGGGAGTGACGTATTCGGCGGCAAACGTTTCATCTCCGCCAGCGGGACGCACCTATAGCCGACAGTTTTGGGGCCGGCGGCAAAAAGAAGCCGTGCCGATATTTTTTGCTATCTGGGTAGTTTGTAAGAGAAAGCGTTTATTAACAGTAATGAAGGTTACACTTGAAATGGCAACAAAGCAGATTCATGATGACTTAATTAATAATACGTGTATAATTAATTGTGCATAAAAAATCAAGAGAGTTGGAAAAATCAAGAGAGATGCCATGAAGGACGCGAGTGTCCTTTAACCCATAATGGCAAAGCCCAATTAGAGAGGAAGAGGAGAATGCAAGAGCAGAGCCCAGAGAAGAAAGAGAGATCACATAGGTTACATTGTTCTTTCACCATTTTACTTGATCTAAACCAACCTGAGACAGTGAAACTGACCAATAAGCAGACTACAGCTGCCCCTGTACAAGGTGTGACAGCTGGCAGGTAGGTGTAAAAACATACCAGCCATTTCCACTGAACTTAAACCTTTATACTAAACGCATATTAAAACTGCAATTATATAAAAAAAAATGTTATTACCTTTGACAAACTTGGTATAATTTTAGAAGTAGGCTGGGGTGGGAGCTGACGCTGACTCTGCGCCATGACCTCCTGTGCTGGTCCAGTAGCGGCAGACTGTTGTTCAACAACCCTTGGTGCTTGTCCAATAGAGGCTGTGGCCTGCTTAAGACAACCACAAAAATACATAGGCTACAATAATTGTTGAACGAGAAGAATTTGTTCAGTAAATTATATATATATAAAAAAAATACAAGTTACATCTTTACATTGTTACCTTTTGAGTGTGAAAACCACATATGCACTTTGGGACCGCTCCGAGCAAGGTTGTCTGGCCGCGAGACTGCATCGGACATCTTTCAATCTGTAAACATTATCACACATATAATATAGAATACATGCAAGTATGAATGGCACATTAATTTATTGTAGTGTGTCATTTATTTTTATTCATGTTCTTTGAAGGGGAGATACAAACTGTAAAATTAGAGATAAAGAGTGAGTAAAGTTTGTATCCTCCTTTAAAAGAACAAGAGAGGAACATTTCACACCTTCAAAAAAACATCCATTCACTCAACATCCCCACCCCCACTGCCTCAAATCTCTGAATCTCCCAGTGCAAAAAAACGTTTTTTTTTACATAAATAAACATAAATCTCAAATACCTGCAACATTATCTACATACATATCTATAAATAATGATGACATAGAATTAAATTATTAGGATTACAATTATTACATCATGCAAAGGTGACAAAAGCACACTCACCCTTTGGTACACGTCATGCCACTTTTTCTGTCGAGGAGCTGGCCTGTTACCCTCATTTGATGGCCAAACTCCTGTGCTTGCAAACTTTTTTAGCCTTGCAATCCAGTCAGTATCTGACATGGCTTTATGGGATTTTTTGCCAGACATTTTTTTGTTGGGGGGCTAATGGTTAGGTTATATCGTTTTGAACAAAACTACTATAATACAAATTATTTCTTTAAAAAAAGCACACACGATATTTACAATTATAATATAGTATACAATTATATACAAATATAAAATTACATTGTCCGAAAATACAGTTAAAGTTACCGAAAAATAAGTTTCGCAGTCCTCCGTTAAAATGATGCTGCCTGACCTCCGTGACAGTGATGCTCGACGTCTGAACTTTTTGACCTCTGACACGCCCCTCAGGATATGTCATTACTTCGTACACCTTCGGCTCAGTTCGGCAACTTGATTGACACTTGGCTAGCTTCCTGACTCCTCCTCCTAGCGGTGCTAAGCGTAAACGTGCCATCGACATTTCCTTGTACTCTGATTGGTCAAATGTCGAAAATGATAAGGAAAAAGTCAAGAATGGCGCTCTCTGATTGGCTGCAGATGTTATAATGTCGAGAATGGCGCTCTCTAATTGGCTGCAAATGTTATAGCGCGTCGACGTGATTGGCTGTGGCGTTCAACATTGTTCAACATTATCCCCATTTTGACGGACTATCCTTCGGCAGCTGGCGTTCAGGTCGCAGTCTCCCCTGGAGGCGTTGGTTCGAATCCCACTTCTGACAAACCTAACCTTTGGCTGCCGGCTCAAGCTAGAGTCTTTAACCCTCTGGCAAGTTTATCAAGAAATGCAGTAATGTTGACAAAGCACTGCAATTCAGTTCATGCTAGAATTAACCAAACATTAAAGTAACACTGACCTGCAGTACATGACCTTTAAAGTAACACTTTAGTGCAATGTATGGGATTCTATGGCACTTGGAATTTCAAGTCATGACATTTCAGAAAAAATGGACATGTTGATTGAATCGGATTCAACTGAATTTCACGAAATAACATGTTGTGATGTTTACCGGAAGAAGATGTAGTAGAATTTCATGGCACAGATTCTTGGAAATTTCTTGGAATGAAATGTCATGGGTTTGGGGGCATGGGGTGGAGTGTCATGACACAAGATTCAAGGAATGTCATGTAAAACATTACATTACATTAGCATTAACAAGACATTCCATTAGAATGAAAGAATGATATAAGCCTTAACAAAACATTGTAACAACTGTCTAGTAAACAGGAGATCATGGATTCGAATCCCAGCAGTGCCTATGCCACAGGATGTGGGCACCGCTCACTTAATCTTTTACATATGTAAATCTTTGCATGCTGAACAGTGTGCATCTGCACAAAATGTGGAAATCTAAGATGTGATGTGCATGCAATAGCGTCTTAAAGCTTGTCTTTTGTGGCTCTGTGGCGCAATGGATAGCGCATTGGACTTCTAGATTTTGAATGGAGGTGTTCAAAGGTTGTGGGTTCGAGTCCCACCAGAGTCGTGCATACCCTCTTTAGCTCAGATGTCTTTGTGTTGGACAAGCATATGCTTAAAACTTGAATCCACAAACTACTTCAGAAGCATACCCTTCACGTTCTGCTTATTTCCCTTATTGGACACACCCAACTCAGATCACAGAGTACTCTACTAATTAACTTAAGTCACCTATTTAAAGAAGAATAGGTTGAAATCCACTGGCCTAGGCCAAAATCTGCAACAACCTATTGTTGGCCACCTACCTAGAAAAAAAAGAAGAAAAAAAACACGCTTTCCATTTCTCCAAGCTGAAACAGCATTTAGATGTATCGTAACTGGAGGTTCCCGAAACATTTGAGACACGAGTACTGAGAGTTTCGATCCAGAAATAAATGGCTTGAGATATTCCCTTGTCCCTCAACAGAAGCCTGCACACCTTTCAGGTTTTGGAAATAATCCTGTAACTTCAAAGGGACCTATTCATGATGTAATCAGCTATTCTCCTGACATGCTACCTCTTTTAGACTTTGTATACAAAAGCATCGAACTAGTGACAGTAACTGGCGCTGTGGCTTAGTTGGTCAAAGCGCCTGTCTAGTAAACAGGAGATCCTGGGTTCAAATCCCAGCAGTGCCTAATCTGTGGCTTTTAAGATTAGTCATTCAACCTTCTCTGATGTGAAAGTCTTGGCAGGAAAGACAATCTGGACTTCTCGGTTGCAAATGAAGGTTTTAAAAAGGTTGTCGTTTTTTGGGTCCCACCAGAGTCACGAATGGTGTCCCTTTGGTGTCCCGAATGGTGTACATTTGCTTAAAGCTGGGGTTTTCCAACTTTTTCAGAAGCCTACGCAACACATTTTTCTTCTTTTCCTTATTGAGCACACCCAAGTCAGATCGTCGAGTACGTTACTTATCAATCAATTATTTGATTGACCTGTATTAAATGAGAGAGATAATAAAAAATATGTATATGTGGTGCAAATGCGCTTCAAGAATGGTTTGCAAGCTCCTGGCTTAGGCCTGAAATCTGCTACTACCTATTGATATGGTCAAGCCTATGGATATTTGTACAAACAAAGTCTTTACATATATGAAGAATAATACATGGATATCTTTTTGGATTTTGCCCTTTCATATCAGAAGAAGGCTCAGGAAACATTTTAGGCATGACTATCGAGAGTGTAGAGCCAAAATTAAATGAGTTCAGACATTCCCTTGAGGCGTGAAAGGCCCTCGTGTTTTGGAAACAATCCTCTTACCTCTAAGGGACCTCGTTCATGACGTGATCCGCTGTTTTCCTGATGTGGTACCTCTTTTAGACTTGTTTTACCAACACATTTCACCGTATCTGGCGCTGTGGCTTAGCTGGTCAAAGCGCCTGTCTTGTAAACAGGAGATCCTGGGTTCAAATCCCAGGAGTGCCTTTGGCACAGGATATGGGAGTGCTTAACCTTTTCACATATGAAAGTCTTTGCGTGACAAACTGTGTTTACCTGCACAAAACTGGAAAAACTAAGAAGTGCTGCGCATGCAATACTTCCCTGAAGTGTGTCATTTTATGGTACAATGGATAGAACTTTGGACTTCTAGGATGCGAATGGAGAAATTCCCTGGTTGTGGTTTTGAGTCCCACCAGAATAGTCAGTGGCCTCTTTTGCTCTGATGTCTCTGTGAGTCAGACATATGTTTAAAACTGGGGTCCACAAACTACTTCAGAAGCCTACCCTTCACATTCTGCTCATCTCCCTTATTGGACACACCCATGTCAGATCATTGAGTCCTCTACTAAGTAGCTCAATTAACCCTTTTGAAATAAGGAAGATAACGAAAATGTATAGCGTCTGGGAGGTTTTGAGAATGGTTTGAAAACCACTGGCTTAGGCCAGAATCTGCTACTTCCTATTGTTGAGATCCAGCCTCTGGATGTATTCAAAACAGTCTTTACTACGGTGGCCGAGAAGGGTCACAACACATACAAACCCCACAACAACTACATATTCAGAAAACACATACAAATTCAGAAAACACATGCAAACAACGCCACAACAACTACATATTCAGAAAACACATACAAATTCAGAAAACACATACAAATTCAGAAAACACATGCAAATTCAGAAAACAACTTTGTCGATTTCACATTCGCTACAAATATTCACAGCACGAGCAAATAGGGAAACGAACTGCAAACTGCAAAAACACAACGGAAATGTTTCCGGGGGGGCCATAATCAGTGACGGACCCGCATCCATCCGGTTGTCTTAGCGCTATTTTTTGAATGTGTGCTGTGCTTTTGTTGTCTCAAGAGGTAAGTGTTTCTCTTTCATAATGACAGACTTGTCGATGTGCTCTGATACCGAAGTGGTTTTGTGTGTTTTTAACATATTAAGTTATTGTCCCCATAACGTATTAATCTGCCAACGTTGTTAGCTGGAAACTAAGTTAGCTGGCTAGCTCGCGTCTGGCCATTAAATAGATGCATTACTGGCGTTTGTACAATGTTGTCCTGATATCTGAACTATTTATTTAATTTTTAGTTTGAAATGTTCTGTCCGTATTGTGCCGAGCAACTGGGGGACGCTCCCAAGTTTGCACGTCGTGTGGTCTGAACGTGGGGTTCCTTACGGAGCGTCAGCCTACAGGTAACATCCCCTTACTGTGTTCCTATTTATACATTTATCAACCCCATTAAAGAATATTAGTTTTTATAATTAATCTTTCTGTGCGTGTGTGTGTGTGTGTGTGTGTGTGTGTGTGTGTGTGTGTGTGTGTGTGTGTGTGTGTGTGTGTGTGTGTGTGTGTGTGTGTGTGTGTGTGTGTGTTGTGTCGGTCCAGAGGATGACCTAATACGTGCTTACTTTAGAAAGGACCACTCCAACGACGTTATTCGCGATTTTTTGGAGTCAAAGCATGGTATTGTAATGAGCCTGAAAACTCTAAAAAAGAAGGCTGAAACGGCTAAATCTAAGTCGGAGAGCAAATTACAGTCCACTGGAGACTGTGAATGCTGCCATCACTAGTGAATTGAATGGCTCAGGACAGCTGTTGGGCTACAGGGCTATGTGGCAGACCCTGAGACAGAAGCATTCACTGACAGTGAAACAAGACGATGTCATGCAAGCCCTCAGATTATTAAATCCAACAGGAGTATCTCTCCGTCATAGGCGCAGGTTTGTTAGGCGATCCTATTGCTCTGCAGGACCCAATCAGGTGTGGCACGTGGATGGCTATGACAAGCTCAAGCCCTTTGGGATTGCCATCAGTGGCTGCATCGATGGGTATTCAAGGCGGGTTATGTGGCTCAGTAGTGGCAGCACCAACAACGACCCTGCAGTAATAGCTGTAGGGTCTGGACCAATCAGACACACACTAATTATTCATATTCACTATATTTAATGAATATAAAGGTCTATGAAACTCTCCCCCAAAACTAACCTCACAAATGAAGTTACTTTGTCAGCCGGGTGTCCGGTTACAGAACACTTTAAGACTGATAACAGACTTTACGACCTCAAAGGAATGTGGCCACATGCGCCACATGCTTAAGAGAGAGAGACCATCTTTAATTAAATAAACTTTGCGGTGTTACTCTGATCTATGAAGGAACATGCCTCACAGAAACTGTGATGATTTACTGTCTCGTGTACTATTAGGTATAACAACATGGTATGTTTGATTGGGGTGTATGTGGTTGAACAACCACCCAACGGTCAATATAACCTCACCTGTATCATGCTTCCTAGCAAATTAATCCTCATTTAATGACACACACTTTGATGTACATCACCTTCTCTTAGAATGCAATGTGAATTTGTTATGTCTATTTGAGCTTGAATGAACAGTCTAAGCATGCTGGGGACAAAGACCATAAATCAACTAAGAGCCGCTTCCCCTCTCGGACATGTCACCTTACTCATAGGTCAGTTCAAACCTTAGGGGTTGGTTCTTTCTCAGGGTATATCAGAGGCAGGCAACAGTGACCGCCCTCTCTTAGTTTTTTCATCCAGCCGCAACACTGTTCTGGTGAGACTGGGGAGCCCCCTCCCCCTCCACGGGGGCCCCAGGGCCCAGCAGGCCTCGATTCCAACCAGATCCGGCCTCATGGAAAAGAGAGAAGACTCTCTCACAAAGAACCAAGGACAATCTCAGGAGTTTTGGAACAAAGACTCCAACCAACAAAGACTCCAACCAACAACGACTCCAATCACCCATCCTTCCGACTTCCTCACTTCTCCTGGGTGCTCGGCGTGGCCTCAACAGAGTCCCAGGCCTTCACCAAACCAGTCATGCGTTCCTGGAGAAAGAGAACGCTCAACCAACTTCCACTTGACACTGCCGGAACCATCAACGACTCCAATTTTCAACAACTTCAAGAATTGTTCCCATTACAAATGCAAGTATTCAATTCAATGAAATGTGAAAATGAAATTCTGATGGTTCTTCTCATAGACCCTCTTCCGGTTTCCAATTTCATCCTATCACTAACCTATTTATGTATTCATGTGTGTATGTTGTTTAGTTTATTTATATTCATATAAATATCTATATTTAGTTAATAAAACTTGTACATAATATGTATTTGGTTCTGTTTTGTTTGCAATACAAGTCACTTTACGATCACGGTTTTTGCTACTGGCTCAAAGTACTGTACAGGCGAAGAAATAATTATTCTTCGGTGGCCATGGAAGATACCCTTTATTAGAATAAATTAATAATCAAAATAGTTCGTTGGAAGAACTGATTAATTGATTGTAATATTAATTCAGCCACATCAAGTTAATCCAATTAACTGACCCAAATATTTATAATTAATAATAACAAGATATTATTGATTATTAATATTTCCAAAAAGCTGAGTTCCTTACATAGCTCACCATTACCTGCAGTGTGTTTCGAGCTGTGGCCTTCCGGCTCGTCTTAGGACAGACTGTGGGACAGAAAATGGAGACATGGCTGCCATCCACTGTTCTTTAAGAGAGGACCACACCGATGACTTTGCAGGTTCTCTCAGCCACATGTATGGCACTTCAACTGCCAATCAAAGGATTGAAAGTTGGTGGTCCTTTTTCAGGAAACAGAGGTACGTTTAACAATACTGTTACTCACATATTTTTCAATACTGTTTCATATTTCTGTAATCTTTTCGTAATATTAGGCTGGGTTGGAACCATACAATGCTGACTTTGAAAATGTAGGCTTATTTATATGAGCGTCATACATGGATCAGGCTGTGTACTGCCGATTGTGCAATAGTTATGATAAGTAAAAGGATTAGTGTGCATGGTTGACTGTTTCAAATTGTAATAAGTGTTGACAGTCCATTCTGCACTGGTGAATGCAGTGCAGAATGTTGTTTTCCAAGACTGTCACATAATTTAAGTATTTGTATTAGAAACATTTATACAAAACTAAAATCACTGTACTCCATTATTAGGACACAGTTCTGGATGGATTTATTCAGTGACCTGAGGGAGAGACACTACTTCAATGGCACCCATGAACACAAGTGCCTTGTACGGTATGTGTTCCTGGGCATCTTTCAGAAAGAGCTTGATGAACACCGAGAGCTTTGGAATAACCATACCATCAGACCCGTCCGGCAGTCTCTCTGTCCATCTGGGAAACCTGATACCATTTACAACCTGCCTCACAGGTTTGTATGTAACACCTGTATTGTCATTTTCAATAAATGTTTGGTTGGTTTCCCTTTGAGATTTAAACACTATTCAAAATGAGTTCACTGTTGTGCTTTCTGTGCGGCCTTAGGTTTGGTGGAAGGGATTGTGGATTCCCAGTGGATCCCCAAGTGTTACAGGAGTTCAAAGACCTTCTGCCACCCACAAACAGTTTGTGTGGAGATGCTAACCTCCAAGCATATTTTGCCAACTTGGAGAGACAGAGCCAGCTCGCTCCACCCATCAACTGGCCAGCTGCTGTTGACAACTACATTAGACTTAAGGAAATGGCTGGTCTTTGAGAGAGAGAACTAACAGACGTGTAGGCAGTTTATTTTCTTTCAGACAGCATTGCCTCCAGTGTGGTGTACTGATATGGACACCTTAAATTAAAGGTTAAATTAAAAGCAAAGATATTAATCGATTGCAATGACTTCCCTTACTTTTTCCACCATCACAATGTATGCTTTTGGTGTTAACAGTGTTGATAAATACGGTATGCTGAAGCTAATGGTGACTTTCATGCTAGATCGGTAACATTTCATGACCAATTTATGCAACAACAAATAAACTTCATTCTGATGGCTCTTGCAAAATGTTTCAGAATAGACAAACTTACATTTTCTTATAAAAATTATTTTATTTCTTTTAACTGTTAAAATACTGACAAACAGTAAAGTGCGAACAGTAACAGCAATGTAAATCTGTCACGGAAAGTTTCCAAATAGAGAAACTTGCACCTTTTCTTATACAAAAAATCATTGGACTTCTGTAAACCATGTAACCATACAAATAGTAAAGTGCGAACAGTAACAGCAATGTAAATCTGCCATGAAAAGTTTCCAAATAGAGAAACTTGCACCTTTTCTTATAAAAAAAAATGGATTTCTGTAAACAATGTAACAGTGCAAAGTGCAATGCAAACAGTAACAACAGTAATGCAAATTTGCCACTGATAATTAATTTCTGATTGACACCTCAATGGAGCCCAAATCCTGGAGCGTTCTTGATTCCATAATTCATGGCTTCCTCAAAGATTTCATATGAGGGTAAGATCGGGAGTTTTAATGTGTTCGCGCAGACATTAGCCTCAGGAAACCTTGAGTGTTTTCTGGAATGTGAGTTGAGGCTGTGGTATTAATTTTGCTGCTGGGATTTCTTTCAGGCCTGTGGCGAACATCAGAATGTCCTGCAAGGACATCCCTGACCCTTCCTCTGTGGGGGTTGGGAGTAAAGAAACACATTGAGATTTATCATCCATTTGTGAACTTCACTTCAAACAACATACAGAAAATTATACCTTTTACAGCGATTAAGTAGTCCAGCCAGTAGCCAAGCACTCTCTCCTCCTCATGGCGATTTGAGCTACCAGTTGGGCTCATTTCTGGACGGAACAGTGACTCTACACTCTCGGCTGTCAGGTCTTCCGCACTGTAACACATGTAGGGCAGGAAAATGGAGGGATGCTGTTCCAGAGCGTTGAAAAAGTTGAGGGTAGCCAGGCCATCCTTGAACCTATTACCGGGTTGGGTTGTGGGTGAGGGGAAGAGGCAGATCATGGTAAGTTCTTAATGCTATTGCCAGTAGGACTCACATTTGTTAGACACTCATTTGAGTTTCATTCAAATTCTCGTTTGAATTCTTACAAAGTAGTCAGAGTGACCTACCTCTGGAAGGAAACATGGTTGCGGTAGGTGAAGTACCACTGGATGTAACCATCCACAACTTTTTCCTTATCCTCCAGTGTCCTCAGGCATTATAGCATCCTGCTGTCTGAAGCATGCTGGAGTGCTTATCTGCGAGTTCCACGAGTTCTTCCAGTGTCCTAGCATTCTTAATCTAGAGTAAAATAAAAACACTGTCTGTACACTCTAAAAAATGTTGGGTTATTTTGTGTACCCAATAACATTTCTTCTGGTGAGAAAATCCTGCACAACAGCTCTGTACTTTCATGTCAAGTTATAATATTTTGTCTATGATATAATGCACTTGTTTAAAGATTAATCCATTGTTCTTTCTGTTTTATGTAAAGACACTCTTGGAGATGTTGCTTTAAAAACCCTGCCAGCTATCCTTCCTCCATTGCCACACAAAACAGGCTGCAAGATGGCTCGGCCCTCTTACCATGAGGCAAAACAAGCATTTGTTGATTTACAGCCTGTAGGTACATCATTTATGACAACACATTTGGGGTAATATTTGATCCATTTGTGCATATTTACCATTTAAAATTTCTATTTAAAGGTTGGAACAAACATCATCAAGTATTTGGAGGAGGAGGAGCAACGGAGGCAATTCCCTCATGTCCTGCAGCTTGGGGACAAATTCAACTGCTCACAAGCCTTCGTCATTGTGGGAGGAGCGGCACTAGAGCAAGACAGCCTTTTACAAGCTGTGGATACATGCTTTAAATTATTTTATGTTTTAGACATTGAGTATCCAACGCCTGCGGCAGCTGTTTGGCAGTTGCTACAACACACAATATTTCACGAGTTCACACTTACATACAATTAAAGGGAATAAAGTATAATGCGTATTTGGCGTGCTGTACGGGGGGAGGGCTCCGAGCTCGGAATTCGGCCCGAACCCAGAGTACTCCCCCCTGTATGTAAAGTGGTTTAGGACTAGAAGAGTGGAGAAGGGGTGGTGGAGGGACGCTGCTAAACTGTCAGAGAAATGAGGTGAGAGTGCTGAGTCTATATATACACGTTTTAATCATGATTGCTGAGTGCTCTCCACCCGTGTTAATTATCTGAACGTGCTTCTCCCGAACTTTGTTAATAAAACATCATATTCTGTGCCAGGAGGAGTTCCATCAACTCATTGTCGCCTACTTAGGCAGTTTATAATTGGATAAGCTGGACAAGCTTTGGTTTGTTTTGTTTGTGTATTTGTATTCCATGTTTCTTAGAACTTAAAACATAATTGTAATTAAATTAATTTTAGCATTCTGTGGCAGGAGCTGTTCCCTCAACACACTGTCGCCTTATGAGGCAGTTTATAATTGCATTACTTCTATTTATTTATTTATTTATTTATTGAAAGAATTTCTTATTTTAAGGAAGTAAATGAAAGCAATTGCAAACAATAACTTAATGAAAATGTTTACAACTTGTAATGTTTACAACTGTTTATTTGTGTTTTTGTGATCCATGTTTCTTAGAACTTAAAACATAACTCTAAATTAATTAATTTTAACATTAATATTCTGTGCCTGGAGGTGTTCCCTTCAACACGTTGCCTTATGAGGCAGTTTATAATTGCATTACTTTTTTTTTTTTTTTTATTGAAACACTTGCAACAATAACTTTTGAATGCAATGTCTAATTGGATGTAAATAAAGCATTGTTAATATACTTAAGTTGTGAGTGAGTGAGTTATTTTCATGGAAATAATAGTAATTATAATTAATATTAATAATAGTTTGATTAAAGCATTTTGGCCAAATAACCCAACAGATTCGTTTTTTGAAACCCAATTTATTGGGTAAAACTAGTTACCTAAGTTATTGGGTTAAAATAACCCAACAATAGGTCGGTGCTATATCAACCCACCATTGGATTAGCTGTTGGGTTGATTTTAACCCAACTTTTTTAAGTGAGTATTGGTTGGAATTTAGACTACATATTAGTGACAAAGCATGGAAGTCACTGGTTTTATTCCAATATCACACTGGTTTTTCGAGCTACTGGGGTGTCCAAATTGTTGATTGTTCATCAAAATATATAAAAAAAAAATTCTTGAATATTCTTAGAAACACATAATTACAATTACCTCAAGGAGAACATTCCTGACTTCAGTATCAGGTATATCCTCAATTGGTGCCTCAATGGTCTTAACTTTACCAACCAGGTACTGGTAGAAGCTTGGGGAAAAGCATCGAGGCCCTGGACCACCATGTACAATGGAGACGGCAACCATTCTTCCAACATGGAAATACTCATCACCTTCTGCAGCTAACAATGGCAATGTTCCACGGTTAGTTCAAATTGATTTATAATACTGTCAAAATGTGACAAAAAGTGAATTACCTTTGCTATCAAATGACAGGTATTTGCCATCTTCTTTGCCTTCAAAAAATCGACTGGTTTTAATGGCGTCCATCAAGAGTGTCAGAAATTCCCGTGTAGGCCCTCCTGTGTCCACAGCCTCCTCTGTTTGCCCGATGTCATCAGTGAATTTGACCAAAAGGCTACAGGTGGGGTCAAATGAGGAACGTTTGAATCCCCTCAGAGCACCATCCCAGACATTAGCACGGTTTATATTTAACCTGCTACAGCTTTTTGTGTTAATGTTGTATGACAGATTTGACAGAACGTCTGCAGCCGTCAGTCCAATATCTGCGTCTCTGCAACACAAGAAAGAGAAACATTAACACTGCCTTTTATTTGGATAATTAAAATATAAATCTTTTATGGTCCCATTACAGTGAGAACACCATATGTGTGTGATGAAATGTGATGGGCATAAGCATGAAGCACACATTGCAAGCTTTCAATAATTTCTGCCAGATTTTGTTTCGGTTTAGGGGTAAGTAAAAAAATATATACAATTTGAATATTTGCTTTAATAATTGTATGGCAACAGAAACCAGGTAAAATGCCAAATGTAGCTTGAACTATGTAATATATCTGAGGAAACAAACAAAAAAAACAACAACAAAGGTTGACAGCATTATTTCTATCAAAGTACCTGTCTTCCTCCTGAAAATTGTCTACGTCCTCAACATCAGAGCAACTGCTGTCAATGACAACTGGTGCATAGATCTTGGTATATGTGCTGTGGATTAAAGGAACAATGAAATACTAAAACAAGATGGTTGTGAAATTACAGTAAAAAGTGTTATACTTGGTACTGTAATGCATTACATTCAGCAGTCAATATTTCATGCTAAACCCAGAGCCAAAAGTATTAGTGCAATGAACGAACAATTTGAATCCATTGTGACTTACTTGTAGAAGTCACATGATGTGGTGTTTTTGGGTCCTGGTCCTGCTCCATTGGCCTGTTTATGAAAGTAGAGATAACACCAAACAAATTAACAATAATTACATCATTAACATAAACTTAATAACATTACAGAATAATACATACTTGCCCATCAGATGGCCTGGACACTGTTGGTGGACATTGTTTTGGTAAACTAAAACAAACAAATAATTTGAATAATTTAATTTAAATCATAATATAGATATTTGTTAATATGATTTAAAGAGCACAACATGCTCGATCTATTCCTTCTCGCAATTGAAAGAAAAAATAAATGAATGCTGTGAAATACGTGGATAATCAAAAACCACAAGCACAGGTCTCAAATTAGCGGGAGAAACTTACATTTTCAGTGGAAGGCTAGCAAATGCCTCATCATCGGATTCTGAAGAGGAGTCATCTCCATGACTTTGGAAAGAGAAAATGATGCATCATTATTAGGCTAGGTATATGCAAAATATATGGCAATTTTACAACCAGCACAAATTAAATTAAGAACTCACTTAATTACCAACCATTATCAATTATTATTATTATTATTTTACATACATGTACTTCAATACTTACTCGAATCCTGAAGGGGGCAGATGTACAGTACGATCCTCTGGTAAGACTTTCCAATGGCCTCTTTATAATGTTCAAGGACAAAGGGTTTGTCTGTGCCTGGTATATTTTGTACCTGAGAGCCATCAGGATATACCAGGACATATTCTCCATCGTACATCATGTCTTGATTAAAATCTCGCTGTTTTTTTATAGCAGCTGGCAAAATTTGTTTTGATGACCACAGGGGTTCAACATTTAATGGCAAAGTTTTCCCTCTTATAGGTTTTAACCCATATTTTGTTCTGGTCAT
Source organism: Siphateles boraxobius (assembly GCF_051911475.1). Taxonomy (NCBI): domain Eukaryota; kingdom Metazoa; phylum Chordata; class Actinopteri; order Cypriniformes; family Leuciscidae; genus Siphateles; species Siphateles boraxobius. The sequence goes on from NW_027509190.1 coordinate 2,365,656, forward strand.
TATGCCAATTGAAATCTACAGAAATAAGAAAAGAAGAAAAACAAACATGTTTAAGACTGTGTGTACTGTGTAATAGTCACATTGTGACCTAAACCTCCATATTAGTTTACCTTGACCATAATGTTTGGTTTCTTTTTAGCCTTTGAAAAGGTCCTCCTCTCAGCCTCTTTAACTTCCCTGAACCTCATGAATTGACCTGCTCTTCCTTGGATACTTGTCTCATTCACTAACACACACACACACACACACACACACACTGATTCATTATAGCTATGCTTTGTGATTGGTTGATAAATTGCCACCTTTCTGACAGCTAAAACCATGGGACAATTCAATGCAGCACAGTAACGTTAAAATGGGAGCACAGTAAGGGGATATTACCTGTAGGCCCACGGCCTAGGCTTGATGACGTGGATGGACACACCGTAAGGAACCCCACGTTCAGACCACACGACGGGCAAAACTTGGGAGCGTCCCCCAGTTGCTCGGCACAATACGGACAGAACATTTCAAACTAAAAATTAAATAAATAGTTCAGATATCAGGACAACATTGTACAAACGCCAGTAATGCATCTATTTAATGGCCAGACGCGAGCTAGCCAGCTAACTTAGTTTCCAGCTAACAACGTTGGCAGACTAATACGTTATGGGGACAATAACTTAATATGTTAAAAACACACAAAACCACTTCGGTATCAGAGCACATCGACAAGTCTGTCATAATGAAAGAGAAACACTTACCTCTTGAGACAACAAAAGCACAGCACACATTCAAAAAATAGCGCTAAGACAACCGGATGGATGCGGGTCCGTCATTGATTATGCCCCCCCCGGAAACATTTCCGTTGTGTTTTTGCAGTTTGCAGTTTGTTTCCCTATTTGCTCGTGCTGCGAATATTTGCAGCGAATGTGAAATCGACAAAGTTGTTTTCTGAATTTGCATGTGTTTTCTGAATTTGTATGTGTTTTCTGAATTTGTATGTGTTTTCTGAATATGTAGTTGTTGTGGCGTTGTTTGCATGTGTTTTCTGAATTTGTATGTGTTTTCTGAATATGTAGTTGTTGTGGGGTTTGTATGTGTTGTGACCCTTCTCGGCCACCGTACTTTACAAATATGAATATATAATTCATGAAAATCTTTCTGGATTTTGTCTTTCAGATCAGCTGAAAGCATAGCAGAGATTGCTTTCCATTTCTCCCAGCTGAGACAGAGTTTAGATGTATTGTAACTGGAGGTTCCAAAAACATTTCAGACACAAGTATTGAGAGTTTCAGATATTCCCTCTTTCTTCAACAGAGCCCTGAATGCCCCCCGGGTTTTGGAAATAATCCCCTAACCTCTTTCATGATGTAATCAGCTATTTTCCTGACCTGCTACCTCTTTTAGACTTTTTATGCCAACACATTGTAGAAGGTTCAGCAAGTGGCGCTGTGGCTTAGTTTGTCAAAGTGCCTGTCTTGTAAACAGGAGATCCTGGGTTCGAATCCCAGCAGTGCCTATGCCACAGGATGTGGGCACCGCTCACTTAATCTTTTACATATGTAAATCTTTGCCTGCTGAACAGTGTGCATCTGCACAAAATGTGGAAATCTAAGAAGTGATGTGCATGCAATAGCGTCTTAAAGTTTGTCTTTTGTGGCTCTGTGGCACAATGGATTGCGCATTGGACTTCTAGATTGTGAATGGAGATATTCAAAGGTTGTGGGTTCGAGTCCCACCAGAGTCGTGCATACCCTCTTTTGCTCAGATGTCTTTGTGTTGGACAAGCATATGCTTAAAACTTGAATCCATAAACTACTTCAGAAGCATACCCTTCACGTTCTGCTTATTTCCCTCTTTGGACACACCCAACTCAGATCACAGAGTACTCTACTAATTAACTTAAGTCACCTATTTAAATAAGAATAGGTTGAAATCCACTGGTCTAGGCCAAAATCTGCAACAACCTATTGTTGGCCACCTACCTAGAAAGAAAAGAAGAAAAAAAAAACACGCTTTCCATTTCTCCAAGCTGAAACAGCATTTAGATGTATCGTAACTGGAGGTTCCCGAAACATTTGAGACACGAGTACTGAGAGTTTCGATCCAGAAATAAATGGCTTGAGATATTCCCTTGTCCCTCAACAGAAGCCTGCACACCTTTCAGGTTTTGGAAATAATCCTGTAACTTCAAAGGGACCTATTCATGATGTAATCAGCTATTCTCCTGACATGCTACCTCTTTTAGACTTTGTATACAAAAGCATCGAACCAGTGACAGTAGCTTTTGTGTGGCTTAGTTGGTTAAAGCGCCTGTCTAGTAAACAGGAGATCCTGGGTTCGAATCCCAGCAGTGTCTTATCTGTGGCTTCTAAGAGTAGTCATTCAATCATCTCTGATGTGAAAGTCTTGGCAGGAAAGTCAATCTGGTCTTTTCGGTTGCAAATGAAGGTTTTAAAAAGTGTCCCGTTTTTTGGGTCCCACCAGAGTCACGAATGGTGTCCCTTTGCACAGACGTCTTTACCAGACTGACATTTGCTTAAAGCTGGGGTTTTCCAACTTTTTCAGAAGCCTACGCAGCACATTTTTCTTCTTTTCCTTATTGAGCACACCCAAGTCAGATCGTCCAGTACGTTACTTATCAATCAATTATTTGATTCACCTGTATTAAATGAGAGAGATAATAAAACAAATATATATATGTGGTGCAGATGCGCTTCAAGAATGGTTTGTAAGTTCCTGGCTTAGGCCTGAAATCTGCTACTACCGATTGATATGGTCAAGCCTATGGATATTTGTACAAACAAAGTCTTTACATATATGAAGAATAATACATGGATATCTTTCTGGATTTTGCCCTTTCATATCAGAAGAAGGCTCAGGAAACATTTTAGGCATGACTATCGAGAGTGTAGAGCCAAAATTAAATGAGTTCAGACATTCCCTTGAGGCGTGAAAGGCCCTCGTGTTTTGGGAAACAATCCTCTTACCTCTAAGGGACCTCGTTCATGACGTGATCAGCTGTTTTCCTGATGTGGTACCTCTTTTAGACTTGTTTTACCAACAAATTTCACAGTATCTGGCGCTGTGGCTTAGCTGGTCAAAGCGCCTGTCTCGTAAACAGGAGATCCTGGGTCCAAATCCCAGCAGTGCCTTTGGCACAGGATATGGGAGTGCTTAACCTTTTCACATATGAAAGTCTTTGCATGACGAACTGTGTTTACCTGCACAAAACAGGAAAAACTAAGAAGTGCTGCGCATGCAACACTTCCCTGAAGTGTGTCATTTTATGGTACAATGGATAGAACTTTGGACTTCTAGGATGCGAATGGAGAAATTCCCTGGTTGTGAGTCCCACCAGAATAGTCAGTGGCCTCTTTTGCTCTGATGTCTCTGTGAGTCAGACATATGTTTAAAACTGGGGTCCACAAACTACTTCAGAAGCCTACCCTTCACATTCTGCTCATCTCCCTTATTGGAAACACCCACGTCAGATCATAGAGTACTCTACTAAGTAGCTCAATTAACCCTTTTGAAATAAGGTAAATAACGAAAATGTATAGCGTCTGGGAGGTTTCGAGAATGTTTTGAAAACCACTGGCTTAGGCCAGAATCTGCTACTTCCTATTGTTGAGATCCAGCCTCTGGATGTATTCAAAACAGTCTTTACAAATATGAATATATAATTCATGAAAAGCTTTCTGGATTTTGTCTTTCAGATCAGCTGAAAGCATAGCAGAGATTGCTTTCCATTTCTCCTAGCTGAGACAGAGTTTAGATGTATTGTAACTGGAGGTTCCAAAAACATTTCAGAAACACGTATTGAGAGTTTCAGATATTCCCTCTTTCTTCAACAGAGCCCTGAATGCCCCTCGGGTTTTGGAAATAATCCCCTAACCTCTTTCATGATGTAATCAGCTATTTTCCTGACCTGCTACCTCTTTTAGACTTTTTATGCCAACACATTGTAGAAGGTTCAGCAAGTGGCGCTGTGGCTTAGTTGGTCAAAGCGCCTGTCTAGTAAACAGGAGATCCTGGGTTCGAATCCCAGCAGTGCCTATGCCAGTGGATGTGGGCACCGCTCACTTAATCTTTTACATATGTAAATCTTTGCATGCTGAACAGTGTGCATCTGCACAAAATGTGGAAATCTAAGAAGTGATGTGTATGCAATAGCGTCTTAAAGCTTGTCTTTTGTGGCTCTGTGGCGCAATGGATAGCGCATTGGACTTCTAGATTGTGAATGGAGATATTCAAAGGTTGTGGGTTCGAGTCCCACCAGAGTCGTGCATACCCTCTTTTGCTCAGATGTCTTTGTGTTGGACAAGCATATGCTTAAAACTTGAATCCACAAACTACTTCAGAAGCATACCCTTCACGTTCTGCTTATTTCCCTTATTGGACACACCCAACTCAGATCACAGAGTACTCTACTAATTAACTTAAGTCACCTATTTAAATAAGAATAGGTTGAAATCCACTGGCCTAGGCCAAAATCTGCAACAACCTATTGTTGGCCACCTACCTAGAAAAAAAGAAGAAAAAAAAACACGCTTTCCATTTCTCCAAGCTGAAACAGCATTTAGATGTATCGTAACTAGAGGTTCCCGAAACATTTGAGACACGAGTACTGAGAGTTTCGATCCAGAAATAAATGGCTTGAGATATTCCCTTGTCCCTTGAAGGAATACAAGTTTATTAAAAGGTTTAATCTAACTTCTAATACTATCATATATAAACTGAGAAAGTTCTGTTTGTTGAAGTTAGCATTTCAGGTTAGGATGGTAAATGATATCAGCTGTGAAACAGTTTCCAGCAAGAGAATCTGGCAAATCCTGTTTTCTCCATTGTAAGTTAAATGAGTCTGATCACTGAGACTTTCTTTAATGGCTCTGGGATGGCTCTTGGAACCAGAGTTCCTGGCCACTATCAGCATTTGAATAGTTATCCTGATTCCATTGGATTGGTAATGCCCTCAGAGTAGGGTGTGTTCGTACTACATTTGCATGCTTTGTTTGAATTTGTCTCCACCTCCAGAAGTCCCTCCTCTTAAAAGGCCTATAATATACTATGTAAAGTTACTTTAATTTAGACGATGTTGGAATGACTGCAGCTACCGACAAGCAATAAAGAACTTCTGCTTGGAAAACTTCCACCGTCTCCTGGTCTGAGCTTCTAACTTTTCTACAAAGAAAAAGTTCACAACACCCTTATCCCTCAACAGAAGCCTGCACACCTTTCAGGTTTTGGAAATAATCCTGTAACTTCAAAGGGACCTATTCATGATGTAATCAGCTATTCTCCTGACATGCTACCTCTTTTAGACTTTGTATACAAAAGCATCGAACCAGCGACAGTAACTGGCGCTGTTGCTTAGTTGGTCAAAGCGCCTGTCTAGTAAACAGGAGATCATGGATTCGAATCCCAGCAGTGCCTATGCCACAGGATGTGGGCACCGCTCACTTAATCTTTTACATATGTAAATCTTTGCATGCTGAACAGTGTGCATCTGCACAAAATGAGGAAATCTAAGAAGTGATGTGCATGCAATAGCGTCTTAAAGCTTGTCTTTTGTGGCTCTGTGGCGCAATGGATAGCGCATTGGACTTCTAGATTGTGAATGGAGGTATTCAAAGGTTGTGGGTTCGAGTCCCACCAGAGTCGTGCATACCCTCTATTGCTCAGATGTCTTTGTGTTGGACAGGCATATGCTTAAAACTTGAATCCACAAACTACTTCAGAAGCATACCCTTCACGTTCTGCTTATTTCCCTTATTGGACACACCCAACTCAGATCACAGAGTACTCTACTAATTAACTTAAGTCACCTATTTAAATAAGAATAGGTTGAAATCCACTGGCCTAGGCCAAAATCTGCAACAACCTATTGTTGGCCACCTACCTAGAAAAAAAGAAGAAAAAAAACACGCTTTCCATTTCTCCAAGCTGAAACAGCATTTAGATGTATCGTAACTGGAGGTTCCCGAAACATTTGAGACACGAGTACTGAGAGTTTCGATCCAGAAATAAATGGCTTGAGATATTCCCTTGTCCCTCAACAGAAGCCTGCACACCTTTCAGGTTTTGGAAATAATCCTGTAACTTCAAAGGGACCTATTCATGATGTAATCAGCTATTCTCCTGACATGCTACCTCTTTTAAACTTTGTATACAAAAGCATCGAACCAGTGACAGTAACTGGCGCTGTGGCTTAGTTGGTTAAAGCGCCTGTCTAGTAAACAGGAGATCCTGGGTTCGAATCCCAGCGGTGTCTTATCTGTGGCTTCTAAGAGTAGTCATTCAATCATCTCTGATGTGAAAGACAATCTGGACTTCTCGGTTGCAAATGAAGGTTTTAAAAAGTGTGCCGTTTTTTGGGTCCCACCAGAGTCACGAATGGTGTCCCTTTGCACAGACGTCTTTACCAGACTGACATTTGCTTAAAGCTGGGGTTTTCCAACTTTTTCAGAAGCCTACGCAGCACATTTTTCTTCTTTTCCTTATTGAGCACACCCAAGTCAGATCGTCCAGTACGTTACTTATCAATCAATTATTTGATTCACCTGTATTAAATGAGAGAGATAATAAAAAAAATATATATATGTGGTGCAGATGCGCTTCAAGAATGGTTTGCAAGCTCCTGGCTTAGGCCTGAAATCTGCTAGTACCGATTGATATGGTCAAGCCTATGGATATTTGTACAAACAAAGTCTTTAAATATATGAAGAATAATACATGGATATCTTTCTGGATTTTGCCCTTTCATATCAGAAGAAGGCTCAGGAAACATTTCAGGCATTACTATCGAGAGTGTAGAGCCAAAATTAAATGAGTTCAGACATTCCCTTGAGGCGTGAAAGGCCCTCGTGTTTTGGAAACAATCCTCTTACCTCTAAGGGACCTCGTTCATGACGTGATCAGCTGTTTTCCTGATGTGGTACCTCTTTTAGACTTGTTTTACCAACAAATTTCACAGTACCTGGCGCTGTGGCTTAGCTGGTCAAAGCGCCTGTCTCGTAAACAGGAGATCCTGGGTTCAAATCCCAGCAGTGCCTTTGGCACAGGATATGGGAGTGCTTAACCTTTTCACATATGAAAGTCTTTGCATGACGAACTGTGTTTACCTGCACAAAACTGGAAAAACTTAAGAAGTGCTGCGCATGCAACACTTCCCTGAAGTGTGTCATTTTATGGTACAATGGATAGAACTTTGGACTTCTAGGATGCGAATGGAGAAATTCCCTGGTTGTGAGTCCCACCAGAATAGTCAGTGGCCTCTTTTGCTCTGATGTCTCTGTGAGTCAGACATATGTTTAAAACTGGGGTCCACAAACTACTTCAGAAGCCTACCCTTCACATTCTGCTCATCTCCCTTATTGGACACACCCACATCAGATCATTGAGTACTCTACTAAGTAGCTCAATTAACTCTGTTGAAATAAGGAAGATAACGAAAATGTATAGCGTCTGGGAGGTTTCGAGAATGGTTTGAAAACCACTGGCTTAGGCCAGAATCTGCTACTTCCTATTGTTGAGATCCAGCCTCTGGATGTATTCAAAACAGTCTTTACAAATATGAATATATAATTCATGAAAATCTTTCTGGATTTTGTCTTTCAGATCAGCTGAAAGCATAGCAGAGATTGCTTTCCATTTCTCCCAGCTGAGACAGAATTTAGATGTATTGTAACTGGAGGTTCCAAAAACATTTCAGACACAAGTATTGAGAGTTTCAGATATTCCCTCTTTCTTCAACAGAGCCCTGCATGCCCCTCGGGTTTTGGAAATAATCCCCTAACCTCTTTCATGATGTAATCAGCTATTTTCCTGACCTGCTACCTCTTTTAGACTTTTTATGCCAACACATTGTGGAGAGTTCAGCAAGTGGCGCTGTGGCTTAGTTGGTCAAAGCGCCTGTCTTGTAAACAGGAGATCCTGGGTTCGAATCCCAGCAGTGCCTATGCCACAGGATGTGGGCACCACTCACTTAATCTTTTACATATGTAAATCTTTGCATGCTGAACAGTGTGCATCTGCACAAAATGAGGAAATCTAAGAAGTGATGTGCATGGAATAGCGTCTTAAAACTGTCTTTTGTGGCTCTGTGGCGCAATGGATAGCGCATTGGACTTCTAGATTGTGAATGGAGATTTTCAAAGGTTGTGGGTTCGAGTCCCACCAGAGTCGTGCATACCCTCTATTGCTAAGATGTTTTGGAAACAATCCTCTTACCTCTAAGGGACCTCGTTCATGACGTGATCAGCTGTTTTCCTGATGTGGTACCTCTTTTAGACTTGTTTTACCCACAAATTTCACAGTATCTGGTGCTGTGGCTTAGCTGGTCAAAGCGCCTGTCTCGTAAACAGGAGATCCTGGGTTCAAATCCCAGCAGTGCCTTTGGCACAGGATATTGGAGTGCTTAACCTTTTCACATATGAAAGTCTTTGCATGACGAACTGTGTTTACCTGCACAAAACTGGAAAAACTTAAGAAGTGCTGCGCATGCAACACTTCCCTGAAGTGTGTCATTTTATGGTACAATGGATAGAACTTTGGACTTCTAGGATGCGAATGGAGAAATTCCCTGGTTGTGAGTCCCACCAGAATAGTCAGTGGCCTCTTTTGCTCTGATGTCTCTGTGAGTCAGACATATGTTTAAAACTGGGGTCCACAAACTACTTCAGAAGCCTACCCTTCACATTCTGCTCATCTCCCTTATTGGACACACCCAACTCAGATCACAGAGTACTCTACTAATTAACTTAAGTCACCTATTTAAATAAGAATAGGTTGAAATCCACTGGCCTAGGCCAAAATTTGCAACAACCTATTGTTGGCCACCTACCTAGAAGAAAAAGAAGAAAAAAAAACACGCTTTCCATTTCTCCAAGCTGAAACAGCATTTAGATGTATCGTAACTGGAGGTTCCCGAAACATTTGAGACACGAGTACTGAGAGTTTCGATCCAGAAATAAATGGCTTGAGATATTCCCTTGTCCCTCAACAGAAGCCTGCACACATTTAAGGTTTTGGAAATAATCCTGTAACTTCAAAGGGACCTAATCATGATGTAATCAGCTATTCTCCTGACATGCTACCTCTTTTAGACTTTGTATACAAAAGCATCGAACCAGTGACAGTAACTGGCGCTGTGGCTTAGTTGTTTAAAGCGCCTGTCTAGTAAACAGGAGATCCTGGGTTCGAATCCCAGCAGTGTCTTATCTGTGGCTTCTAAGAGTAGTCATTCAATCATCTCTGATGTGAAAGACAATCTGGACTTCTCGGTTGCAAATGAAGGTTTTAAAAAGTGTGCCGTTTTTTGGGTCCCACCAGAGTCACGAATGGTGTCCCTTTGCACAGACGTCTTTACCAGACTGACATTTGCTTAAAGCTGGGGTTTTCCAACTTTTTCAGAAGCCTACGCAGCACATTTTTCTTCTTTTCCTTATTGAGCACACCCAAGTCAGATCGTCCAGTACGTTACTTATCAATCAATTATTTGATTCACCTGTATTAAATGAGAGAGATAATAAAAAAAATATATATATGTGGTGCAGATGCGCTTCAAGAATGGTTTGCAAGCTCCTGGCTTAGGCCTGAAATCTGCTAGTACCGATTGATATGGTCAAGCCTATGGATATTTGTACAAACAAAGTCTTTAAATATATGAAGAATAATACATGGATATCTTTCTGGATTTTGCCCTTTCATATCAGAAGAAGGCTCAGGAAACATTTTAGGCATTACTATCGAGAGTGTAGAGCCAAAATTAAATGAGTTCAGACATTCCCTTGAGGCGTGAAAGGCCCTCGTGTTTTGGAAACAATCCTCTTACCTCTAAGGGACCTCGTTCATGACGTGATCAGCTGTTTTCCTGATGTGGTACCTCTTTTAGACTTGTTTTACCAACAAATTTCACAGTACCTGACGATGTGGCTTAGCTGGTCAAAGCGCCTGTCTCGTAAACAGGAGATCCTGGGTTCAAATCCCAGCAGTGCCTTTGGCACAGGATATGGGAGTGCTTAACCTTTTCACATATGAAAGTCTTTGCATGACGAACTGTGTTTACCTGCACAAAACTGGAAAAACTTAAGAAGTGCTGCGCATGCAACACTTCCCTGAAGTGTGTCATTTTATGGTACAATGGATAGAACTTTGGACTTCTAGGATGCGAATGGAGAAATTCCCTGGTTGTGAGTCCCACCAGAATAGTCAGTGGCCTCTTTTGCTCTGATGTCTCTGTGAGTCAGACATATGTTTAAAACTGGGGTCCACAAACTACTTCAGAAGCCTACCCTTCACATTCTGCTCATCTCCCTTATTGGACACACCCACGTCAGATCATTGAGTACTCTACTAAGTAGCTCAATTAACTCTGTTGAAATAAGGAAGATAACGAAAATGTATAGCGTCTGGGAGGTTTCGAGAATGGTTTGAAAACCACTGGCTTAGGCCAGAATCTGCTACTTCCTATTGTTGAGATCCAGCCTCTGGATGTATTCAAAACAGTCTTTACAAATATGAATATATAATTCATGAAAATCTTTCTGGATTTTGTCTTTCAGATCAGCTGAAAGCATAGCAGAGATTGCTTTCCATTTCTCCCAGCTGAGACAGAATTTAGATGTATTGTAACTGGAGGTTCCAAAAACATTTCAGACACAAGTATTGAGAGTTTCAGATATTCCCTCTTTCTTCAACAGAGCCCTGCATGCCCCTCGGGTTTTGGAAATAATCCCCTAACCTCTTTCATGATGTAATCAGCTATTTTCCTGACCTGCTACCTCTTTTAGACTTTTTATGCCAACACATTGTAGAGAGTTCAGCAAGTGGCGCTGTGGTCAAAGCGCCTGTCTTGTAAACAGGAGATCCTGGGTTCGAATCCCAGCAGTGCCTATGCCACAGGATGTGGGCACCACTCACTTAATCTTTTACATATGTAAATCTTTGCATGCTGAACAGTGTGCATCTGCACAAAATGAGGAAATCTAAGAAGTGATGTGCATGAAATAGCGTCTTAAAGTTCGTCTTTTGTGGCTCTGTGGCGCAATGGATAGCGCATTGGACTTCTAGATTGTGAATGGAGATATTCAAAGGTTGTGGGTTCGAGTCCCACCAGAGTCGTGCATATCCTCTATTGCTAAGATGTTTTGGAAACAATCCTCTTACCTCTAAGGGACCTCGTTCATGACGTGATCAGCTGTTTTCCTGATGTGGTACCTCTTTTAGACTTGTTTTACCAACAAATTTCACAGTATCTGGTGCTGTGGCTTAGCTGGTCAAAGCGCCTGTCTCGTAAACAGGAGATCCTGGGTTCAAATCCCAGCAGTGCCTTTGGCACAGGATATGGGAGTGCTTAACCTTTTCACATATGAAAGTCTTTGCATGACGAACTGTGTTTACCTGCACAAAACTGGAAAAACTAAGAAGTGCTGCGCATGCAACACTTCCCTGAAGTGTGTCATTTTATGGTACAATGGATACAACTTTGGACTTCTAGGATGCGAATGGAGAAATTCCCTGGTTGTGAGTCCCACCAGAATAGTCAGTGGCCTCTTTTGCTCTGATGTCTCTGTGAGTCAGACATATGCTTTAAACTTGAATCCACAAACTACTTCAGAAGCATACCCTTCACGTTCTGCTTATTTCCCTTATTGGACACACCCAACTCAGATCACAGAGTACTCTACTAATTAACTTAAGTCACCTATTTAAATAAGAATAGGTTGAAATCCACTGGCCTAGGCCAAAATTTGCAACAACCTATTGTTGGCCACCTACCTAGAAGAAAAAGAAGAAAAAAAAACACGCTTTCCATTTCTCCAAGCTGAAACAGCATTTAGATGTATCGTAACTGGAGGTTCCCGAAACATTTGAGACACGAGTACTGAGAGTTTCGATCCAGAAATAAATGGCTTGAGATATTCCCTTGTCCCTCAACAGAAGCCTGCACACATTTCAGGTTTTGGAAATAATCCTGTAACTTCAAAGGGACCTATTCATGATGTAATCAGCTATTCTCCTGACATGCTACCTCTTTTAGACTTTGTATACAAAAGCATCGAACCAGTGACAGTAACTGGCGCTGTGGCTTAGTTGGTCAAAGCGCCTGTCTAGTAAACAGGGGATCCTGGGTTTGAATCCCAGCAGTGCCTAATCTGTGGCTTCTAAGAGTAGTCATTTAACCTTCTCTGACGTGAAAGTCTTGGCAGGAAAGACAATCTGGACTTCTCGGTTGCAAATGAAGGTTTTAAAAAGGTTGTCGTTTTTTGGGTCCCACCAGAGTCACGAATGGTGTCCCTTTGCACAGACGTCTTTACCAGACTGACATTTGCTTAAAGCTGGGGTTTTCCAACTTTTTCAGAAGCCTACGCAACACATTTTTCTTCTTTTCCTTATTGAGCACACCCAAGTCAGATCGTCGAGTACGTTACTTATCAATCAATTATTTGATTCACCTGTATTAAATGAGAGAGATAATAAAAAATATATATATATGTGGTGCAGATGCGTTTCAAGAATGGTTTGCAAGCTCCTGGCTTAGGCCTGAAATCTGCTACTACCTATTGATATGGTCAAGCCTATGGATATTTGTACAAACAAAGTCTTTACATATATGAAGAATAATACATGGATAACTTTCTGGATTTTGCCATTTCATATCAGAAGAAGGCTCAGGAAACATTTTAGGCATGACTATCGAGAGTGTAGAGCCAAAATTAAATGAGTTCAGACATTCCCTTGAGGCGTGAAAGGCCCTCGTGTTTTGGAAACAATCCTCTTAACTCTAAGGGACCTCTTTCATGACGTGATCAGCTGTTTTCCTGATGTGCTACCTCTTTTAGACTTGTTTTACCAACAAATTTCACTGATCTGTGGCTTAGCTGGTCAAAGCGCCTGTCTCGTAAACAGGAGATCCTGGGTTCAAATCCCAGCACTGCCTTTGGCACAGGATATGGGAGTGCTTAACCTTTTCACATATGAAAGTCTTTGCATGACGAACTGTGTTTACCTGCACAAAACTGGAAAAACTAAGAAGTGCTGCCATGCAATACTTCCCTGAAGAGTGTAATTTTATGGTACAATGGATAGAACTTTGGACTTCTGGGATGCGAATGGAGAAATTCCCTGGTTGTGGTTTTGAGTCCCACCAGAATAGTCAGTGGCCTCTTTTGCTCTGATGTCTCTGTGAGTCAGACATATGTTTAAAACTGGGGTCCACAAACTACTTCAGAAGCCTACCTTTCACATTCTGCTCATCTCCCTTATTGGACACACCCACGTCAGATCATAGAGTACTCTACTAAGTAGCTCAATTAACCCTTTTGAAATAAGGTAAATAACGAAAATGTATAGCGTCTGGGAGGTTTCGAGAATGTTTTGAAAACCACTGGCTTAGGCCAGAATCTGCTACTTCCTATTGTTGAGATCCAGCCTCTGGATGTATTCAAAACAGTCTTTACAAATATGAATATACAATTCATGAAAAGCTTTCTGGATTTTGTCTTTCAGATCAGCTGAAAGCATAACAGAGATTGCTTTCCATTTCTCCTAGCTGAGACAGAGTTTAGATGTATTGTAACTGGAGGTTCCAAAAACCTTTCAGAAACACGTATTGAGAGTTTCAGATATTCCCTCTTTCTTCAACAGAGCCCTGAATGCCCCTCGGGTTTTGGAAATAATCCCCTAACCTCTTTCATGATGTAATCAGCTATTTTCCTGACCTGCTACCTCTTTTAGACTTTTTATAGCAACACATTGTAGAAGGTTCAGCAAGTGGCGCTGTGGCTTAGTTGGTCAAAGCGCCTGTCTTGTAAACAGGAGATCCTGGGTTTGAATCCCAGCAGTGCCTATGCCACAGGATGTGGGCACCACTCACTTAATCTTTTACATATGTAAATCTTTGCATGCTGAACAGTGTGCATCTGCACAAAATGTGGAAATCTAAGAAGTGATGTGCATGCAATAGCGTCTTAAAGTTTGTCTTTTGTGGCTCTGTGGCGCAATGGATAGCGCATTGGACTTCTAGATTGTGAATGGAGATATTCAAAGGTTGTGGGTTCGAGTCCCACCAGAGTCGCGCATACCCTCTATTGCTCAAATGTTTTGGAAACAATCCTCTTACCTCTAAGGGACCTCGTTCATGACGTGATCAGCTGTTTTCCTGATGTGGTACCTCTTTTAGACTTGTTTTACCAACAAATTTCACAGTATCTGGCGCTGTGGCTTAGCTGGTCAAAGCGCCTGTCTCGTAAACAGGAGATCCTGGGTTCAAATCCCAGCAGTGTCTTTGGCACAGGATATGGGAGTGCTTAACCTTTTCACATATGAAAGTCTTTGCATGACGAACTGTGTTTACCTGCACAAAACTGGAAAAACTAAGAAGTGCTGCGCATGCAACACTTCCCTGAAGTGTGTCATTTTATGGTACAATGGATACAACTTTGGACTTCTAGGATGCGAATGGAGAAATTCCCTGGTTGTGAGTCCCACCAGAATAGTCAGTGGCCTCTTTTGCTCTGATGTCTCTGTGAGTCAGACATATGCTTAAAACTTGAATCCACAAACTACTTCAGAAGCATACCCTTCACGTTCTGCTTATTTCCCTCTTTGGACACACCCAACTCAGATCACAGAGTACTCTACTAATTAACTTAAGTCACCTATTTAAATAAGAATAGGTTGAAATCCACTGGCCTAGGCCAAAATTTGCAACAACCTATTGTTGGCCACCTACCTAGAAGAAAAAGAAGAAAAAAAAACACGCTTTCCATTTCTCCAAGCTGAAACAGCATTTAGATGTATCGTAACTGGAGGTTCCCGAAACATTTGAGACACGAGTACTGAGAGTTTCGATCCAGAAATAAATGGCTTGAGATATTCCCTTGTCCCTCAACAGAAGCCTGCACACATTTCAGGTTTTGGAAATAATCCTGTAACTTCAAAGGGACCTATTCATGATGTAATCAGCTATTCTCCTGACATGCTACCTCTTTTAGACTTTGTATACAAAAGCATCGAACCAGTGACAGTAACTGGCGCTGTGGCTTAGTTGGTCAAAGCGCCTGTCTAGTAAACAGGAGATCCTGGGTTCGAATCCCAGCAGTGCCTAATCTGTGGCTTCTAAGAGTAGTCATTTAACCTTCTCCTTCTCTGACGTGAAAGTCTTGGCAGGAAAGACAATCTGGACTTCTCGGTTGCAAATGAAGGTTTTAAAAAGGTTGTCGTTTTTTGGGTCCCACCAGAGTCACGAATGGTGTCCCTTTGCACAGACGTCTTTACCAGACTGACATTTGCTTAAAGCTGGGGTTTTCCAACTTTTTCAGAAGCCTACGCAACACATTTTTCTTCTTTTCCTTATTGAGCACACCCAAGTCAGATCGTCGAGTACGTTAATTATCAATCAATTATTTGATTCACCTGTATTAAATGAGAGAGATAATAAAAAATATATATATATATGTGGTGCAGATGCGCTTCAAGAATGGTTTGCAAGCTCCTGGCTTAGGCCTGAAATCTGCTAGTACCGATTGATATGGTCAAGCCTATGGATATTTGTACAAACAAAGTCTTTAAATATATGAAGAATAATACATGGATATCTTTCTGGATTTTGCCCTTTCATATCAGAAGAAGGCTCAGGAAACATTTCAGGCATTACTATCGAGAGTGTAGAGCCAAAATTAAATGAGTTCAGACATTCCCTTGAGGCGTGAAAGGCCCTCGTGTTTTGGAAACAATCCTCTTACCTCTAAGGGACCTCGTTCATGACGTGATCAGCTGTTTTCCTGATGTGGTACCTCTTTTAGACTTGTTTTACCAACAAATTTCACAGTACCTGGCGCTGTGGCTTAGCTGGTCAAAGCGCCTGTCTCGTAAACAGGAGATCCTGGGTTCAAATCCCAGCAGTGCCTTTGGCACAGGATATGGGAGTGCTTAACCTTTTCACATATGAAAGTCTTTGCATGACGAACTGTGTTTACCTGCACAAAACTGGAAAAACTTAAGAAGTGCTGCGCATGCAACACTTCCCTGAAGTGTGTCATTTTATGGTACAATGGATAGAACTTTGGACTTCTAGGATGCGAATGGAGAAATTCCCTGGTTGTGAGTCCCACCAGAATAGTCAGTGGCCTCTTTTGCTCTGATGTCTCTGTGAGTCAGACATATGTTTAAAACTGGGGTCCACAAACTACTTCAGAAGCCTACCCTTCACATTCTGCTCATCTCCCTTATTGGACACACCCACATCAGATCATTGAGTACTCTACTAAGTAGCTCAATTAACTCTGTTGAAATAAGGAAGATAACGAAAATGTATAGCGTCTGGGAGGTTTCGAGAATGGTTTGAAAACCACTGGCTTAGGCCAGAATCTGCTACTTCCTATTGTTGAGATCCAGCCTCTGGATGTATTCAAAACAGTCTTTACAAATATGAATATATAATTCATGAAAATCTTTCTGGATTTTGTCTTTCAGATCAGCTGAAAGCATAGCAGAGATTGCTTTCCATTTCTCCCAGCTGAGACAGAATTTAGATGTATTGTAACTGGAGGTTCCAAAAACATTTCAGACACAAGTATTGAGAGTTTCAGATATTCCCTCTTTCTTCAACAGAGCCCTGCATGCCCCTCGGGTTTTGGAAATAATCCCCTAACCTCTTTCATGATGTAATCAGCTATTTTCCTGACCTGCTACCTCTTTTAGACTTTTTATGCCAACACATTGTGGAGAGTTCAGCAAGTGGCGCTGTGGCTTAGTTGGTCAAAGCGCCTGTCTTGTAAACAGGAGATCCTGGGTTCGAATCCCAGCAGTGCCTATGCCACAGGATGTGGGCACCACTCACTTAGTCTTTTACATATGTAAATCTTTGCATGCTGAACAGTGTGCATCTGCACAAAATGAGGAAATCTAAGAAGTGATGTGCATGGAATAGCGTCTTAAAACTGTCTTTTGTGGCTCTGTGGCGCAATGGATAGCGCATTGGACTTCTAGATTGTGAATGGAGATTTTCAAAGGTTCGAGTCCCACCAGAGTCGTGCATACCCTCTATTGCTAAGATGTTTTGGAAACAATCCTCTTACCTCTAAGGGACCTCGTTCATGACGTGATCAGCTGTTTTCCTGATGTGGTACCTCTTTTAGACTTGTTTTACCAACAAATTTCACAGTATCTGGTGCTGTGGCTTAGCTGGTCAAAGCGCCTGTCTCGTAAACAGGAGATCCTGGGTTCAAATCCCAGCAGTGCCTTTGGCACAGGATATTGGAGTGCTTAACCTTTTCACATATGAAAGTCTTTGCATGACGAACTGTGTTTACCTGCACAAAACTGGAAAAACTTAAGAAGTGCTGCGCATGCAACACTTCCCTGAAGTGTGTCATTTTATGGTACAATGGATAGAACTTTGGACTTCTAGGATGCGAATGGAGAAATTCCCTGGTTGTGAGTCCCACCAGAATAGTCAGTGGCCTCTTTTGCTCTGATGTCTCTGTGAGTCAGACATATGTTTAAAACTGGGGTCCACAAACTACTTCAGAAGCCTACCCTTCACATTCTGCTCATCTCCCTTATTGGACACACCCAACTCAGATCACAGAGTACTCTACTAATTAACTTAAGTCACCTATTTAAATAAGAATAGGTTGAAATCCACTGGCCTAGGCCAAAATTTGCAACAACCTATTGTTGGCCACCTACCTAGAAGAAAAAGAAGAAAAAAAAACACGCTTTCCATTTCTCCAAGCTGAAACAGCATTTAGATGTATCGTAACTGGAGGTTCCCGAAACATTTGAGACACGAGTACTGAGAGTTTCGATCCAGAAATAAATGGCTTGAGATATTCCCTTGTCCCTCAACAGAAGCCTGCACACATTTAAGGTTTTGGAAATAATCCTGTAACTTCAAAGGGACCTAATCATGATGTAATCAGCTATTCTCCTGACATGCTACCTCTTTTAGACTTTGTATACAAAAGCATCGAACCAGTGACAGTAACTGGCGCTGTGGCTTAGTTGTTTAAAGCGCCTGTCTAGTAAACAGGAGATCCTGGGTTCGAATCCCAGCAGTGTCTTATCTGTGGCTTCTAAGAGTAGTCATTCAATCATCTCTGATGTGAAAGACAATCTGGACTTCTCGGTTGCAAATGAAGGTTTTAAAAAGTGTGCCGTTTTTTGGGTCCCACCAGAGTCACGAATGGTGTCCCTTTGCACAGACGTCTTTACCAGACTGACATTTGCTTAAAGCTGGGGTTTTCCAACTTTTTCAGAAGCCTACGCAGCACATTTTTCTTCTTTTCCTTATTGAGCACACCCAAGTCAGATCGTCCAGTACGTTACTTATCAATCAATTATTTGATTCACCTGTATTAAATGAGAGAGATAATAAAAAAAATATATATATGTGGTGCAGATGCGCTTCAAGAATGGTTTGCAAGCTCCTGGCTTAGGCCTGAAATCTGCTAGTACCGATTGATATGGTCAAGCCTATGGATATTTGTACAAACAAAGTCTTTAAATATATGAAGAATAATACATGGATATCTTTCTGGATTTTGCCCTTTCATATCAGAAGAAGGCTCAGGAAACATTTTAGGCATTACTATCGAGAGTGTAGAGCCAAAATTAAATGAGTTCAGACATTCCCTTGAGGCGTGAAAGGCCCTCGTGTTTTGGAAACAATCCTCTTACCTCTAAGGGACCTCGTTCATGACGTGATCAGCTGTTTTCCTGATGTGGTACCTCTTTTAGACTTGTTTTACCAACAAATTTCACAGTACCTGACGATGTGGCTTAGCTGGTCAAAGCGCCTGTCTCGTAAACAGGAGATCCTGGGTTCAAATCCCAGCAGTGCCTTTGGCACAGGATATGGGAGTGCTTAACCTTTTCACATATGAAAGTCTTTGCATGACGAACTGTGTTTACCTGCACAAAACTGGAAAAACTTAAGAAGTGCTGCGCATGCAACACTTCCCTGAAGTGTGTCATTTTATGGTACAATGGATAGAACTTTGGACTTCTAGGATGCGAATGGAGAAATTCCCTGGTTGTGAGTCCCACCAGAATAGTCAGTGGCCTCTTTTGCTCTGATGTCTCTGTGAGTCAGACATATGTTTAAAACTGGGGTCCACA
This sequence comes from Siphateles boraxobius, assembly GCF_051911475.1. NCBI lineage: Eukaryota > Metazoa > Chordata > Actinopteri > Cypriniformes > Leuciscidae > Siphateles > Siphateles boraxobius. Next base: position 2,384,766 of record NW_027509190.1, read on the forward strand.
AACTACTTCAGAAGCCTACCCTTCACATTCTGCTCATCTCCCTTATTGGACACACCCACGTCAGATCATTGAGTACTCTACTAAGTAGCTCAATTAACTCTGTTGAAATAAGGAAGATAACGAAAATGTATAGCGTCTGGGAGGTTTCGAGAATGGTTTGAAAACCACTGGCTTAGGCCAGAATCTGCTACTTCCTATTGTTGAGATCCAGCCTCTGGATGTATTCAAAACAGTCTTTACAAATATGAATATATAATTCATGAAAATCTTTCTGGATTTTGTCTTTCAGATCAGCTGAAAGCATAGCAGAGATTGCTTTCCATTTCTCCCAGCTGAGACAGAATTTAGATGTATTGTAACTGGAGGTTCCAAAAACATTTCAGACACAAGTATTGAGAGTTTCAGATATTCCCTCTTTCTTCAACAGAGCCCTGCATGCCCCTCGGGTTTTGGAAATAATCCCCTAACCTCTTTCATGATGTAATCAGCTATTTTCCTGACCTGCTACCTCTTTTAGACTTTTTATGCCAACACATTGTAGAGAGTTCAGCAAGTGGCGCTGTGGTCAAAGCGCCTGTCTTGTAAACAGGAGATCCTGGGTTCGAATCCCAGCAGTGCCTATGCCACAGGATGTGGGCACCACTCACTTAATCTTTTACATATGTAAATCTTTGCATGCTGAACAGTGTGCATCTGCACAAAATGAGGAAATCTAAGAAGTGATGTGCATGAAATAGCGTCTTAAAGTTCGTCTTTTGTGGCTCTGTGGCGCAATGGATAGCGCATTGGACTTCTAGATTGTGAATGGAGATATTCAAAGGTTGTGGGTTCGAGTCCCACCAGAGTCGTGCATATCCTCTATTGCTAAGATGTTTTGGAAACAATCCTCTTACCTCTAAGGGACCTCGTTCATGACGTGATCAGCTGTTTTCCTGATGTGGTACCTCTTTTAGACTTGTTTTACCAACAAATTTCACAGTATCTGGTGCTGTGGCTTAGCTGGTCAAAGCGCCTGTCTCGTAAACAGGAGATCCTGGGTTCAAATCCCAGCAGTGCCTTTGGCACAGGATATGGGAGTGCTTAACCTTTTCACATATGAAAGTCTTTGCATGACGAACTGTGTTTACCTGCACAAAACTGGAAAAACTAAGAAGTGCTGCGCATGCAACACTTCCCTGAAGTGTGTCATTTTATGGTACAATGGATACAACTTTGGACTTCTAGGATGCGAATGGAGAAATTCCCTGGTTGTGAGTCCCACCAGAATAGTCAGTGGCCTCTTTTGCTCTGATGTCTCTGTGAGTCAGACATATGCTTTAAACTTGAATCCACAAACTACTTCAGAAGCATACCCTTCACGTTCTGCTTATTTCCCTTATTGGACACACCCAACTCAGATCACAGAGTACTCTACTAATTAACTTAAGTCACCTATTTAAATAAGAATAGGTTGAAATCCACTGGCCTAGGCCAAAATTTGCAACAACCTATTGTTGGCCACCTACCTAGAAGAAAAAGAAGAAAAAAAAACACGCTTTCCATTTCTCCAAGCTGAAACAGCATTTAGATGTATCGTAACTGGAGGTTCCCGAAACATTTGAGACACGAGTACTGAGAGTTTCGATCCAGAAATAAATGGCTTGAGATATTCCCTTGTCCCTCAACAGAAGCCTGCACACATTTCAGGTTTTGGAAATAATCCTGTAACTTCAAAGGGACCTATTCATGATGTAATCAGCTATTCTCCTGACATGCTACCTCTTTTAGACTTTGTATACAAAAGCATCGAACCAGTGACAGTAACTGGCGCTGTGGCTTAGTTGGTCAAAGCGCCTGTCTAGTAAACAGGGGATCCTGGGTTTGAATCCCAGCAGTGCCTAATCTGTGGCTTCTAAGAGTAGTCATTTAACCTTCTCTGACGTGAAAGTCTTGGCAGGAAAGACAATCTGGACTTCTCGGTTGCAAATGAAGGTTTTAAAAAGGTTGTCGTTTTTTGGGTCCCACCAGAGTCACGAATGGTGTCCCTTTGCACAGACGTCTTTACCAGACTGACATTTGCTTAAAGCTGGGGTTTTCCAACTTTTTCAGAAGCCTACGCAACACATTTTTCTTCTTTTCCTTATTGAGCACACCCAAGTCAGATCGTCGAGTACGTTACTTATCAATCAATTATTTGATTCACCTGTATTAAATGAGAGAGATAATAAAAAATATATATATATGTGGTGCAGATGCGTTTCAAGAATGGTTTGCAAGCTCCTGGCTTAGGCCTGAAATCTGCTACTACCTATTGATATGGTCAAGCCTATGGATATTTGTACAAACAAAGTCTTTACATATATGAAGAATAATACATGGATAACTTTCTGGATTTTGCCATTTCATATCAGAAGAAGGCTCAGGAAACATTTTAGGCATGACTATCGAGAGTGTAGAGCCAAAATTAAATGAGTTCAGACATTCCCTTGAGGCGTGAAAGGCCCTCGTGTTTTGGAAACAATCCTCTTAACTCTAAGGGACCTCTTTCATGACGTGATCAGCTGTTTTCCTGATGTGCTACCTCTTTTAGACTTGTTTTACCAACAAATTTCACTGATCTGTGGCTTAGCTGGTCAAAGCGCCTGTCTCGTAAACAGGAGATCCTGGGTTCAAATCCCAGCACTGCCTTTGGCACAGGATATGGGAGTGCTTAACCTTTTCACATATGAAAGTCTTTGCATGACGAACTGTGTTTACCTGCACAAAACTGGAAAAACTAAGAAGTGCTGCCATGCAATACTTCCCTGAAGAGTGTAATTTTATGGTACAATGGATAGAACTTTGGACTTCTGGGATGCGAATGGAGAAATTCCCTGGTTGTGGTTTTGAGTCCCACCAGAATAGTCAGTGGCCTCTTTTGCTCTGATGTCTCTGTGAGTCAGACATATGTTTAAAACTGGGGTCCACAAACTACTTCAGAAGCCTACCTTTCACATTCTGCTCATCTCCCTTATTGGACACACCCACGTCAGATCATAGAGTACTCTACTAAGTAGCTCAATTAACCCTTTTGAAATAAGGTAAATAACGAAAATGTATAGCGTCTGGGAGGTTTCGAGAATGTTTTGAAAACCACTGGCTTAGGCCAGAATCTGCTACTTCCTATTGTTGAGATCCAGCCTCTGGATGTATTCAAAACAGTCTTTACAAATATGAATATACAATTCATGAAAAGCTTTCTGGATTTTGTCTTTCAGATCAGCTGAAAGCATAACAGAGATTGCTTTCCATTTCTCCTAGCTGAGACAGAGTTTAGATGTATTGTAACTGGAGGTTCCAAAAACCTTTCAGAAACACGTATTGAGAGTTTCAGATATTCCCTCTTTCTTCAACAGAGCCCTGAATGCCCCTCGGGTTTTGGAAATAATCCCCTAACCTCTTTCATGATGTAATCAGCTATTTTCCTGACCTGCTACCTCTTTTAGACTTTTTATAGCAACACATTGTAGAAGGTTCAGCAAGTGGCGCTGTGGCTTAGTTGGTCAAAGCGCCTGTCTTGTAAACAGGAGATCCTGGGTTTGAATCCCAGCAGTGCCTATGCCACAGGATGTGGGCACCACTCACTTAATCTTTTACATATGTAAATCTTTGCATGCTGAACAGTGTGCATCTGCACAAAATGTGGAAATCTAAGAAGTGATGTGCATGCAATAGCGTCTTAAAGTTTGTCTTTTGTGGCTCTGTGGCGCAATGGATAGCGCATTGGACTTCTAGATTGTGAATGGAGATATTCAAAGGTTGTGGGTTCGAGTCCCACCAGAGTCGCGCATACCCTCTATTGCTCAAATGTTTTGGAAACAATCCTCTTACCTCTAAGGGACCTCGTTCATGACGTGATCAGCTGTTTTCCTGATGTGGTACCTCTTTTAGACTTGTTTTACCAACAAATTTCACAGTATCTGGCGCTGTGGCTTAGCTGGTCAAAGCGCCTGTCTCGTAAACAGGAGATCCTGGGTTCAAATCCCAGCAGTGTCTTTGGCACAGGATATGGGAGTGCTTAACCTTTTCACATATGAAAGTCTTTGCATGACGAACTGTGTTTACCTGCACAAAACTGGAAAAACTAAGAAGTGCTGCGCATGCAACACTTCCCTGAAGTGTGTCATTTTATGGTACAATGGATACAACTTTGGACTTCTAGGATGCGAATGGAGAAATTCCCTGGTTGTGAGTCCCACCAGAATAGTCAGTGGCCTCTTTTGCTCTGATGTCTCTGTGAGTCAGACATATGCTTAAAACTTGAATCCACAAACTACTTCAGAAGCATACCCTTCACGTTCTGCTTATTTCCCTCTTTGGACACACCCAACTCAGATCACAGAGTACTCTACTAATTAACTTAAGTCACCTATTTAAATAAGAATAGGTTGAAATCCACTGGCCTAGGCCAAAATTTGCAACAACCTATTGTTGGCCACCTACCTAGAAGAAAAAGAAGAAAAAAAAACACGCTTTCCATTTCTCCAAGCTGAAACAGCATTTAGATGTATCGTAACTGGAGGTTCCCGAAACATTTGAGACACGAGTACTGAGAGTTTCGATCCAGAAATAAATGGCTTGAGATATTCCCTTGTCCCTCAACAGAAGCCTGCACACATTTCAGGTTTTGGAAATAATCCTGTAACTTCAAAGGGACCTATTCATGATGTAATCAGCTATTCTCCTGACATGCTACCTCTTTTAGACTTTGTATACAAAAGCATCGAACCAGTGACAGTAACTGGCGCTGTGGCTTAGTTGGTCAAAGCGCCTGTCTAGTAAACAGGAGATCCTGGGTTCGAATCCCAGCAGTGCCTAATCTGTGGCTTCTAAGAGTAGTCATTTAACCTTCTCCTTCTCTGACGTGAAAGTCTTGGCAGGAAAGACAATCTGGACTTCTCGGTTGCAAATGAAGGTTTTAAAAAGGTTGTCGTTTTTTGGGTCCCACCAGAGTCACGAATGGTGTCCCTTTGCACAGACGTCTTTACCAGACTGACATTTGCTTAAAGCTGGGGTTTTCCAACTTTTTCAGAAGCCTACGCAACACATTTTTCTTCTTTTCCTTATTGAGCACACCCAAGTCAGATCGTCGAGTACGTTAATTATCAATCAATTATTTGATTCACCTGTATTAAATGAGAGAGATAATAAAAAATATATATATATATGTGGTGCAGATGCGCTTCAAGAATGGTTTGCAAGCTCCTGGCTTAGGCCTGAAATCTGCTACTACCTATTGATATGGTCAAGCCTATGGATATTTGTACAAACAAAGTCTTTACATATATGAAGAATAATACATGGATAACTTTCTGGATTTTGCCATTTCATATCAGAAGAAGGCTCAGGAAACATTTTAGGCATGACTATCGAGAGTGTAGAGCCAAAATTAAATGAGTTCAGACATTCCCTTGAGGCGTGAAAGGCCCTCGTGTTTTGGAAACAATCCTCTTACCTCTAAGGGACCTCTTTCATGACGTGATCAGCTGTTTTCCTGATGTGCTACCTCTTTTAGACTTGTTTTACCAACAAATTTCACTGATCTGTGGCTTAGCTGGTCAAAGCGCCTGTCTCGTAAACAGGAGATCCTGGGTTCAAATCCCAGCAGTGCCTTTGGCACAGGATATGGGAGTGCTTAACCTTTTCACATATGAAAGTCTTTGCATGACGAACTGTGTTTACCTGCACAAAACTGGAAAAACTAAGAAGTGCTGCGCATGCAATACTTCCCTGAAGTGTGTCATTTTATGGTACAATGGATAGAACTTTGGACTTCTGGGATGCGAATGGAGAAATTCCCTGGTTGTGGGTTTTGAGTCCCACCAGAATAGTCAGTGGCCTCTTTTGCTCTGATGTCTCTGTGAGTCAGACATGTGTCTAAAACTGGGGTTCACAAACTACTTCAGAAGCCTACCCTTCACATTCTGCTCATCTCCCTTATTGGACACACCCACGTCAGATCATAGAGTACTCTACTAAGTAGCTCAATTAACCCTTTTGAAATAAGGTAAATAACAAAAATGTATAGCGTCTGGGAGGTTTCGAGAATGTTTTGAAAACCACTGGCTTAGGCCAGAATCTGCTACTTCCTATTGTTGAGATCCAGCCTCTGGATGTATTCAAAACAGTCTTTACAAATATGAATATATAATTCATGAAAAGCTTTCTGGATTTTGTCTTTCAGATCAGCTGAAAGCATAGCAGAGATTGCTTTCCATTTCTCCTAGCTGAGACAGAGTTTAGATGTATTGTAACTGGAGGTTCCAAAAACCTTTCAGAAACACGTATTGAGAGTTTCAGATATTCCCTCTTTCTTCAACAGAGCCCTGAATGCCCCTCGGGTTTTGGAAATAATCCCCTAACCTCTTTCATGATGTAATCAGCTATTTTCCTGACCTGCTACCTCTTTTAGACTTTTTATAGCAACACATTGTAGAAGGTTCAGCAAGTGGCGCTGTGGCTTAGTTGGTCAAAGCGCCTGTCTAGTAAACAGGAGATCCTGGGTTTGAATCCCAGCAGTGCCTATGCCAGTGGATGTGGGCACCGCTCACTTAATCTTTTACATATGTAAATCTTTGCATGCTGAACAGTGTGCATCTGCACAAAATGTGGAAATCTAAGAAGTGATGTGTATGCAATAGCGTCTTAAAGCTTGTCTTTTGTGGCTCTGTGGTGCAATGGATAGCGCATTGGACTTCTAGATTGTGAATGGAGATATTCAAAGGTTGTGGGTTCGAGTCCCACCAGAGTCGTGCATACCCTCTTTTGCTCAGATGTCTTTGTGTTGGACAAGCATATGCTTAAAACTTGAATCCACAAACTACTTCAGAAGCATACCCTTCACGTTCTGCTTATTTCCCTTATTGGACACACCCAACTCAGATCACAGAGTACTCTACTAATTAACTTAAGTCACCTATTTAAATAAGAATAGGTTGAAATCCACTGGCCTAGGCCAAAATCTGCAACAACCTATTGTTGGCCACCTACCTAGAAAAAAAAGAAGAAAAAAAAACACGCTTTCCATTTCTCCAAGCTGAAACAGCATTTAGATGTATCGTAACTAGAGGTTCCCGAAACATTTGAGACACGAGTACTGAGAGTTTCGATCCAGAAATAAATGGCTTGAGATATTCCCTTGTCCCTTGAAGGAATACAAGTTTATTAAAAGGTTTAATCTAACTTCTAATACTATCATATATAAACTGAGAAAGTTCTGTTTGTTGAAGTTAGCATTTCAGGTTAGGATGGTAAATGATATCAGCTGTGAAACAGTTTCCAGCAAGAGAATCTGGCAAATCCTGTTTTCTCCATTGTAAGTTAAATGAGTCTGATCACTGAGACTTTCTTTAATGGCTCTGAGATGGCTCTTGGAACCAGAGTTCCTGGCCACTATCAGCATTTGAATAGTTATGCTGATTCCATTGGATTGGTAATGCCCTCAGAGTAGGGTGTGTTCGTACTACATTTGCATGCTTTGTTTGAATTTATCTCCACCTCCAGAAGTCCCTCCTCTTAAAATGCCTATAATATACCATGTAAAGTTACTTTAATTTAGACGATGTTGGAATGACTGCAGCTACCGACAAGCAATAAAGAACTTCTGCTTGGAAAACTTCCACCGTCTCCTGGTCTGAGCTTCTAACTTTTCTACAAAGAAAAAGTTCACAACACCCTTATCCCTCAACAGAAGCCTGCACACCTTTCAGGTTTTGGAAATAATCCTGTAACTTCAAAGGGACCTATTCATGATGTAATCAGCTATTCCCCTGACATGCTACCTCTTTTAGACTTTGTATACAAAAGCATCGAACCAGCGACAGTAACTGGCGCTGTTGCTTAGTTGGTCAAAGCGCCTGTCTAGTAAACAGGAGATCATGGATTCGAATCCCAGCAGTGCCTATGCCACAGGATGTGGGCACCGCTCACTTATTCTTTTACATATGTAAATCTTTGCATGCTGAACAGTGTGCATCTGCACAAAATGAGGAAATCTAAGAAGTGATGTGCATCCAATAGCGTCTTAAAGCTTGTCTTTTGTGGCTCTGTGGCGCAATGGATAGCGCATTGGACTTCTAGATTGTGAATGGAGGTATTCAAAGGTTGTGGGTTCGAGTCCCACTAGAGTCGTGCATACCCTCTATTGCTCAGATGTCTTTGTGTTGGACAGGCATATGCTTAAAACTTGAATCCACAAACTACTTCAGAAGCATACCCTTCACGTTCTGCTTATTTCCCTTATTGGACACACCCAACTCAGATCACAGAGTACTCTTCTAATTAACTTAAGTCATCTATTTAAATATTTATTTAAATATTCTATTTAAAACAAAGCGCCTGTCTAGTAAACAGGAGATCCTGGGTTCGAATCCCAGCAATGTCTTATCTGTGGCTTCTAAGAGTAGTCATTCAATCATCTCTGATGTGAAAGACAATCTGGACTTCTCGGTTGCAAATGAAGGTTTTAAAAAGTGTGCCGTTTTTTGGGTCCCACCAGAGTCACGAATGGTGTCCCTTTGCACAGACGTCTTTACCAGATTGACATTTGCTTAAAGCTGGGGTTTTCCAACTTTTTCAGAAGCCTACGCAGCACATTTTTCTTCTTTTCCTTATTGAGCACACCCAAGTCAGATCGTCCAGTACGTTACTTATCAATCAATTATTTGATTCACCTGTATTAAATGAGAGTGATAATAAAAAAAAAATATATATGTGGTGCAGATGCGCTTCAAGAATGGTTTGCAAGCTCCTGGCTTAGGCCTGAAATCTGCTACTACCGATTGATATGGTCAAGCCTATGGATATTTGTACAAACAAAGTCTTTAAATATATGAAGAATAATACATGGATATCTTTCTGGATTTTGCCCTTTCATATCAGAAGAAGGCTCAGGAAACATTTTAGGCATTACTATCGAGAGTGTAGAGCCAAAATTAAATGAGTTCAGACATTCCCTTGAGGCGTGAAAGGCCCTCGTGTTTTGGAAACAATCCTCTTACCTCTAAGGGACCTCGTTCATGACGTGATCAGCTGTTTTCCTGATGTGGTACCTCTTTTAGACTTGTTTTACCAACAAATTTCACAGTACCTGGCGCTGTGGCTTAGCTGGTCAAAGCGCCTGTCTCGTAAACAGGAGATCCTGGGTTCAAATCCCAGCAGTGCCTTTGGCACAGGATATGGGAGTGCTTAACCTTTTCACATATGAAAGTCTTTGCATGACGAACTGTGTTTACCTGCACAAAACTGGAAAAACTTAAGAAGTGCTGCGCATGCAACACTTCCCTGAAGTGTGTCATTTTATGGTACAATGGATAGAACTTTGGACTTCTAGGATGCGAATGGAGAAATTCCCTGGTTGTGAGTCCCACCAGAATAGTCAGTGGCCTCTTTTGCTCTGATGTCTCTGTGAGTCAGACATATGTTTAAAACTGGGGTCCACAAACTACTTCAGAAGCCTACCCTTCACATTCTGCTCATCTCCCTTATTGGACACACCCACGTCAGATCATTGAGTACTCTACTAAGTAGCTCAATTAACTCTGTTGAAATAAGGAAGATAACGAAAATGTATAGCGTCTGGGAGGTTTCGAGAATGGTTTGAAAACCACTGGCTTAGGCCAGAATCTGCTACTTCCTATTGTTGAGATCCAGCCTCTGGATGTATTCAAAACAGTCTTTACAAATATGAATATATAATTCATGAAAATCTTTCTGGATTTTGTCTTTCAGATCAGCTGAAAGCATAGCAGAGATTGCTTTCCATTTCGCCCAGCTGAGACAGAATTTAGATGTATTGTAACTGGAGGTTCCAAAAACATTTCAGACACAAGTATTGAGAGTTTCAGATATTCCCTCTTTCTTCAACAGAGCCCTGCATGCCCCTCGGGTTTTGGAAATAATCCCCTAACCTCTTTCATGATGTAATCAGCTATTTTCCTGACCTGCTACCTCTTTTAGACTTTTTATGCCAACACATTGTAGAGAGTTCAGCAAGTGGCGCTGTGGCTTAGTTGGTCAAAGCGCCTGTCTTGTAAACAGGAGATCTTGGGTTTGAATCCCAGCAGTGCCTATGCCACAGGATGTGGGCACCACTCACTTAATCTTTTACATATGTAAATCTTTGCATGCTGAACAGTGTGCATCTGCACAAAATGAGGAAATCTAAGAAGTGATGTGCATGCAATAGCGTCTTAAAGTTCGTCTTTTGTGGCTCTTTGGCGCAATGGATAGCGCATTGGACTTCTAGATTGTGAATGGAGATATTCAAAGGTTGTGGGTTCGAGTCCCACCAGAGTCGCGCATACCCTCTATTGCTCAAATGTTTTGGAAACAATCCTCTTACCTCTAAGGGACCTCGTTCATGACGTGATCAGCTGTTTTCCTGATGTGGTACCTCTTTTAGACTTGTTTTACCAACAAATTTCACAGTATCTGGCGCTGTGGCTTAGCTGGTCAAAGCGCCTGTCTCGTAAACAGGAGATCCTGGGTTCAAATCCCAGCAGTGTCTTTGGCACAGGATATGGGAGTGCTTAACCTTTTCACATATGAAAGTCTTTGCATGACGAACTGTGTTTACCTGCACAAAACTGGAAAAACTAAGAAGTGCTGCGCATGCAACACTTCCCTGAAGTGTGTCATTTTATGGTACAATGGATAGAACTTTGGACTTCTAGGATGCGAATGGAGAAATTCCCTGGTTGTGAGTCCCACCAGAATAGTCAGTGGCCTCTTTTGCTCTGATGTCTCTGTGAGTCAGACATATGCTTAAAACTTGAATCCACAAACTACTTCAGAAGCATACCCTTCACGTTCTGCTTATTTCCCTCTTTGGACACACCCAACTCAGATCACAGAGTACTCTACTAATTAACTTAAGTCACCTATTTAAATAAGAATAGGTTGAAATCCACTGGCCTAGGCCAAAATCTGCAACAACCTATTGTTGGCCACCTACCTAGAAGAAAAAGAAGAAAAAAAAACACGCTTTCCATTTCTCCAAGCTGAAACAGCATTTAGATGTATCGTAACTGGAGGTTCCCGAAACATTTGAGACACGAGTACTGAGAGTTTCGATCCAGAAATAAATGGCTTGAGATATTCCCTTGTCCCTCAACAGAAGCCTGCACACATTTCAGGTTTTGGAAATAATCCTGTAACTTCAAAGGGACCTATTCATGATGTAATCAGCTATTCTCCTGACATGCTACCTCTTTTAGACTTTGTATACAAAAGCATCGAACCAGTGACAGTAACTGGCGCTGTGGCTTAGTTGGTCAAAGCGCCTGTCTAGTAAACAGGAGATCCTGGGTTCGAATCCCAGCAGTGCCTAATCTGTGGCTTCTAAGAGTAGTCATTTAACCTTCTCCTTCTCTGACGTGAAAGTCTTGGCAGGAAAGACAATCTGGACTTCTCGGTTGCAAAAGAAGGTTTTAAAAAGGTTGTCGTTTTTTGGGTCCCACCAGAGTCACGAATGGTGTCCCTTTGCACAGACGTCTTTACCAGACTGACATTTGCTTAAAGCTGGGGTTTTCCAACTTTTTCAGAAGCCCACGCAACACATTTTTCTTCTTTTCCTTATTGAGCACACCCAAGTCAGATCGTCGAGTACGTTAATTATCAATCAATTATTTGATTCACCTGTATTAAATGAGAGAGATAATAAAAAATATATATATATGTGGTGCAGATGCGCTTCAAGAATGGTTTGCAAGCTCCTGGCTTAGGCCTGAAATCTGCTACTACCTATTGATATGGTCAAGCCTATGGATATTTGTACAAACAAAGTCTTTACATATATGAAGAATAATACATGGATAACTTTCTGGATTTTGCCAATTCATATCAGAAGAAGGCTCAGGAAACATTTTAGGCATGACTATCGAGAGTGTAGAGCCAAAATTAAATGAGTTCAGACATTCCCTTGAGGCGTGAAAGGCCCTCGTGTTTTGGAAACAATCCTCTTACCTCTAAGGGACCTCTTTCATGACGTGATCAGCTGTTTTCCTGATGTGCTACCTCTTTTAGACTTGTTTTACCAACAAATTTCACTGATCTGTGGCTTAGCTGGTCAAAGCGCCTGTCTCGTAAACAGGAGATCCTGGGTTCAAATCCCAGCAGTGCCTTTGGCACAGGATATGGGAGTGCTTAACCTTTTCACATATGAAAGTCTTTGCATGACGAACTGTGTTTACCTGCACAAAACTGGAAAAACTAAGAAGTGCTGCGCATGCAATACTTCCCTGAAGTGTGTCATTTTATGGTACAATGGATAGAACTTTGGACTTCAGGGATGCGAATGGAGAAATTCCCTGGTTGTGGGTTTTGAGTCCCACCAGAATAGTCAGTGGCCTCTTTTGCTCTGATGTCTCTGTGAGTCAGACATATGTTTAAAACTGGGGTCCACAAACTACTTCAGAAGCCTACCCTTCACATTCTGCTCATCTCCCTTATTGGACACACCCACGTCAGATCATAGAGTACTCTACTAAGTAGCTCAATTAACCCTTTTGAAATAAGGTAAATAACAAAAATGTATAGCGTCTGGGAGGTTTCGAGAATGTTTTGAAAACCACTGGCTTAGGCCAGAATCTGCTACTTCCTATTGTTGAGATCCAGCCTCTGGATGTATTCAAAACAGTCTTTACAAATATGAATATATAATTCATGAAAAGCTTTCTGGATTTTGTCTTTCAGATCAGCTGAAAGCATAGCAGAGATTGCTTTCCATTTCTCCTAGCTGAGACAGAGTTTAGATGTATTGTAACTGGAGGTTCCAAAAACCTTTCAGAAACACGTATTGAGAGTTTCAGATATTCCCTCTTTCTTCAACAGAGCCCTGAATGCCCCTCGGGTTTTGGAAATAATCCCCTAACCTCTTTCATGATGTAATCAGCTATTTTCCTGACCTGCTACCTCTTTTAGACTTTTTATAGCAACACATTGTAGAGAGTTCAGCAAGTGGCGCTGTGGCTTAGTTGGTCAAAGCGCCTGTCTAGTAAACAGGAGATCCTGGGTTTGAATCCCAGCAGTGCCTATGCCAGTGGATGTGGGCACCGCTCACTTAATCTTTTACATATGTAAATCTTTGCATGCTGAACAGTGTGCATCTGCACAAAATGTGGAAATCTAAGAAGTGATGTGTATGCAATAGCGTCTTAAAGCTTGTCTTTTGTGGCTCTGTGGTGCAATGGATAGCGCATTGGACTTCTAGATTGTGAATGGAGATATTCAAAGGTTGTGGGTTCGAGTCCCACCAGAGTCGTGCATACCCTCTTTTGCTCAGATGTCTTTGTGTTGGACAAGCATATGCTTAAAACTTGAATCCACAAACTACTTCAGAAGCATACCCTTCACGTTCTGCTTATTTCCCTTATTCGACACACCCAACTCAGATCACAGAGTACTCTACTAATTAACTTAAGTCACCTATTTAAATAAGAATAGGTTGAAATCCACTGGCCTAGGCCAAAATCTGCAACAACCTATTGTTGGCCACCTACCTAGAAAAAAAAGAAGAAAAAAAAACACGCTTTCCATTTCTCCAAGCTGAAACAGCATTTAGATGTATCGTAACTAGAGGTTCCCGAAACATTTGAGACACGAGTACTGAGAGTTTCGATCCAGAAATAAATGGCTTGAGATATTCCCTTGTCCCTTGAAGGAATACAAGTTTATTAAAAGGTTTAATCTAACTTCTAATACTATCATATATAAACTGAGAAAGTTCTGTTTGTTGAAGTTAGCATTTCAGGTTAGGATGGTAAATGATATCAGCTGTGAAACAGTTTCCAGCAAGAGAATCTGGCAAATCCTGTTTTCTCCATTGTAAGTTAAATGAGTCTGATCACTGAGACTTTCTTTAATGGCTCTGAGATGGCTCTTGGAACCAGAGTTCCTGGCCACTATCAGCATTTGAATAGTTATGCTGATTCCATTGGATTGGTAATGCCCTCAGAGTAGGGTGTGTTCGTACTACATTTGCATGCTTTGTTTGAATTTATCTCCACCTCCAGAAGTCCCTCCTCTTAAAATGCCTATAATATACCATGTAAAGTTACTTTAATTTAGACGATGTTGGAATGACTGCAGCTACCGACAAGCAATAAAGAACTTCTGCTTGGAAAACTTCCACCGTCTCCTGGTCTGAGCTTCTAACTTTTCTACAAAGAAAAAGTTCACAACACCCTTATCCCTCAACAGAAGCCTGCACACCTTTCAGGTTTTGGAAATAATCCTGTAACTTCAAAGGGACCTATTCATGATGTAATCAGCTATTCCCCTGACATGCTACCTCTTTTAGACTTTGTATACAAAAGCATCGAACCAGCGACAGTAACTGGCGCTGTTGCTTAGTTGGTCAAAGCGCCTGTCTAGTAAACAGGAGATCATGGATTCGAATCCCAGCAGTGCCTATGCCACAGGATGTGGGCACCGCTCACTTATTCTTTTACATATGTAAATCTTTGCATGCTGAACAGTGTGCATCTGCACAAAATGAGGAAATCTAAGAAGTGATGTGCATCCAATAGCGTCTTAAAGCTTGTCTTTTGTGGCTCTGTGGCGCAATGGATAGCGCATTGGACTTCTAGATTGTGAATGGAGGTATTCAAAGGTTGTGGGTTCGAGTCCCACTAGAGTCGTGCATACCCTCTATTGCTCAGATGTCTTTGTGTTGGACAGGCATATGCTTAAAACTTGAATCCACAAACTACTTCAGAAGCATACCCTTCACGTTCTGCTTATTTCCCTTATTGGACACACCCAACTCAGATCACAGAGTACTCTTCTAATTAACTTAAGTCATCTATTTAAATAAGAATAGGTTGAAATCCACTGGCCAAGGCCAAAATCTGCAACAACCTATTGTTGGCCACCTACCTAGAAAAAAAGAAGAAAAAAAACACACTTTCCATTTCTCCAAGCTGAAACAGCATTTAGATGTATCGTAACTGGAGGTTCCCGAAACATTTGAGACACGAGTACTGAGAGTTTCGATCCAGAAATAAATGGCTTGAGATATTCCCTTGTCCCTCAACAGAAGCCTGCACACCTTTCAGGTTTTGGAAATAATCCTGTAACTTCAAAGGGACCTATTCATGATGTAATCAGCTATTCTCCTGACATGCTACCTCTTTTAGACTTTGTATACAAAAGCATCGAACCACTGACAGTAACTGGCGCTGTGGCTTAGTTGGTTAAAGCGCCTGTCTAGTAAACAGGAGATCCTGGGTTCGAATCCCAGCAATGTCTTATCTGTGGCTTCTAAGAGTAGTCATTCAATCATCTCTGATGTGAAAGACAATCTGGACTTCTCGGTTGCAAATGAAGGTTTTAAAAAGTGTGCCGTTTTTTGGGTCCCACCAGAGTCACGAATGGTGTCCCTTTGCACAGACGTCTTTACCAGATTTACATTTGCTTAAAGCTGGGGTTTTCCAACTTTTTCAGAAGCCTACGCAGCACATTTTTCTTCTTTTCCTTATTGAGCACACCCAAGTCAGATCGTCCAGTACGTTACTTATCAATCAATTATTTGATTCACCTGTATTAAATGAGAGTGATAATAAAAAAAAAATATATATGTGGTGCAGATGCGCTTCAAGAATGGTTTGCAAGCTCCTGGCTTAGGCCTGAAATCTGCTACTACCGATTGATATGGTCAAGCCTATGGATATTTGTACAAACAAAGTCTTTAAATATATGAAGAATAATACATGGATATCTTTCTGGATTTTGCCCTTTCATATCAGAAGAAGGCTCAGGAAACATTTTAGGCATTACTATCGAGAGTGTAGAGCCAAAATTAAATGAGTTCAGACATTCCCTTGAGGCGTGAAAGGCCCTCGTGTTTTGGAAACAATCCTCTTACCTCTAAGGGACCTCGTTCATGACGTGATCAGCTGTTTTCCTGATGTGGTACCTCTTTTAGACTTGTTTTACCAACAAATTTCACAGTACCTGGCGCTGTGGCTTAGCTGGTCAAAGCGCCTGTCTCGTAAACAGGAGATCCTGGGTTCAAATCCCAGCAGTGCCTTTGGCACAGGATATGGGAGTGCTTAACCTTTTCACATATGAAAGTCTTTGCATGACGAACTGTGTTTACCTGCACAAAACTGGAAAAACTTAAGAAGTGCTGCGCATGCAACACTTCCCTGAAGTGTGTCATTTTATGGTACAATGGATAGAACTTTGGACTTCTAGGATGCGAATGGAGAAATTCCCTGGTTGTGAGTCCCACCAGAATAGTCAGTGGCCTCTTTTGCTCTGATGTCTCTGTGAGTCAGACATATGTTTAAAACTGGGGTCCACAAACTACTTCAGAAGCCTACCCTTCACATTCTGCTCATCTCCCTTATTGGACACACCCACGTCAGATCATTGAGTACTCTACTAAGTAGCTCAATTAACTCTGTTGAAATAAGGAAGATAACGAAAATGTATAGCGTCTGGGAGGTTTCGAGAATGGTTTGAAAACCACTGGCTTAGGCCAGAATCTGCTACTTCCTATTGTTGAGATCCAGCCTCTGGATGTATTCAAAACAGTCTTTACAAATATGAATATATAATTCATGAAAATCTTTCTGGATTTTGTCTTTCAGATCAGCTGAAAGCATAGCAGAGATTGCTTTCCATTTCGCCCAGCTGAGACAGAATTTAGATGTATTGTAACTGGAGGTTCCAAAAACATTTCAGACACAAGTATTGAGAGTTTCAGATATTCCCTCTTTCTTCAACAGAGCCCTGCATGCCCCTCGGGTTTTGGAAATAATCCCCTAACCTCTTTCATGATGTAATCAGCTATTTTCCTGACCTGCTACCTCTTTTAGACTTTTTATGCCAACACATTGTAGAGAGTTCAGCAAGTGGCGCTGTGGCTTAGTTGGTCAAAGCGCCTGTCTTGTAAACAGGAGATCTTGGGTTTGAATCCCAGCAGTGCCTATGCCACAGGATGTGGGCACCACTCACTTAATCTTTTACATATGTAAATCTTTGCATGCTGAACAGTGTGCATCTGCACAAAATGAGGAAATCTAAGAAGTGATGTGCATGCAATAGCGTCTTAAAGTTCGTCTTTTGTGGCTCTTTGGCGCAATGGATAGCGCATTGGACTTCTAGATTGTGAATGGAGATATTCAAAGGTTGTGGGTTCGAGTCCCACCAGAGTCGCGCATACCCTCTATTGCTCAAATGTTTTGGAAACAATCCTCTTACCTCTAAGGGACCTCGTTCATGACGTGATCAGCTGTTTTCCTGATGTGGTACCTCTTTTAGACTTGTTTTACCAACAAATTTCACAGTATCTGGCGCTGTGGCTTAGCTGGTCAAAGCGCCTGTCTCGTAAACAGGAGATCCTGGGTTCAAATCCCAGCAGTGTCTTTGGCACAGGATATGGGAGTGCTTAACCTTTTCACATATGAAAGTCTTTGCATGACGAACTGTGTTTACCTGCACAAAACTGGAAAAACTAAGAAGTGCTGCGCATGCAACACTTCCCTGAAGTGTGTCATTTTATGGTACAATGGATAGAACTTTGGACTTCTAGGATGCGAATGGAGAAATTCCCTGGTTGTGAGTCCCACCAGAATAGTCAGTGGCCTCTTTTGCTCTGATGTCTCTGTGAGTCAGACATATGCTTAAAACTTGAATCCACAAACTACTTCAGAAGCATACCCTTCACGTTCTGCTTATTTCCCTCTTTGGACACACCCAACTCAGATCACAGAGTACTCTACTAATTAACTTAAGTCACCTATTTAAATAAGAATAGGTTGAAATCCACTGGCCTAGGCCAAAATCTGCAACAACCTATTGTTGGCCACCTACCTAGAAGAAAAAGAAGAAAAAAAAACACGCTTTCCATTTCTCCAAGCTGAAACAGCATTTAGATGTATCGTAACTGGAGGTTCCCGAAACATTTGAGACACGAGTACTGAGAGTTTCGATCCAGAAATAAATGGCTTGAGATATTCCCTTGTCCCTCAACAGAAGCCTGCACACATTTCAGGTTTTGGAAATAATCCTGTAACTTCAAAGGGACCTATTCATGATGTAATCAGCTATTCTCCTGACATGCTACCTCTTTTAGACTTTGTATACAAAAGCATCGAACCAGTGACAGTAACTGGCGCTGTGGCTTAGTTGGTCAAAGCGCCTGTCTAGTAAACAGGAGATCCTGGGTTCGAATCCCAGCAGTGCCTAATCTGTGGCTTCTAAGAGTAGTCATTTAACCTTCTCCTTCTCTGACGTGAAAGTCTTGGCAGGAAAGACAATCTGGACTTCTCGGTTGCAAAAGAAGGTTTTAAAAAGGTTGTCGTTTTTTGGGTCCCACCAGAGTCACGAATGGTGTCCCTTTGCACAGACGTCTTTACCAGACTGACATTTGCTTAAAGCTGGGGTTTTCCAACTTTTTCAGAAGCCCACGCAACACATTTTTCTTCTTTTCCTTATTGAGCACACCCAAGTCAGATCGTCGAGTACGTTAATTATCAATCAATTATTTGATTCACCTGTATTAAATGAGAGAGATAATAAAAAATATATATATATGTGGTGCAGATGCGCTTCAAGAATGGTTTGCAAGCTCCTGGCTTAGGCCTGAAATCTGCTACTACCTATTGATATGGTCAAGCCTATGGATATTTGTACAAACAAAGTCTTTACATATATGAAGAATAATACATGGATAACTTTCTGGATTTTGCCATTTCATATCAGAAGAAGGCTCAGGAAACATTTTAGGCATGACTATCGAGAGTGTAGAGCCAAAATTAAATGAGTTCAGACATTCCCTTGAGGCGTGAAAGGCCCTCGTGTTTTGGAAACAATCCTCTTACCTCTAAGGGACCTCTTTCATGACGTGATCAGCTGTTTTCCTGATGTGCTACCTCTTTTAGACTTGTTTTACCAACAAATTTCACTGATCTGTGGCTTAGCTGGTCAAAGCGCCTGTCTCGTAAACAGGAGATCCTGGGTTCAAATCCCAGCAGTGCCTTTGGCACAGGATATGGGAGTGCTTAACCTTTTCACATATGAAAGTCTTTGCATGACGAACTGTGTTTACCTGCACAAAACTGGAAAAACTAAGAAGTGCTGCGCATGCAATACTTCCCTGAAGTGTGTCATTTTATGGTACAATGGATAGAACTTTGGACTTCAGGGATGCGAATGGAGAAATTCCCTGGTTGTGGGTTTTGAGTCCCACCAGAATAGTCAGTGGCCTCTTTTGCTCTGATGTCTCTGTGAGTCAGACATATGTTTAAAACTGGGGTCCACAAACTACTTCAGAAGCCTACCCTTCACATTCTGCTCATCTCCCTTATTGGACACACCCACGTCAGATCATAGAGTACTCTACTAAGTAGCTCAATTAACCCTTTTGAAATAAGGTAAATAACGAAAATGTATAGCGTCTGGGAGGTTTCGAGAATGTTTTGAAAACCACTGGCTTAGGCCAGAATCTGCTACTTCCTATTGTTGAGATCCAGCCTCTGGATGTATTCAAAACAGTCTTTACAAATATGAATATATAATTCATGAAAATCTTTCTGGATTTTGTCTTTCAGATCAGCTGAAAGCATAGCAGAGATTGCTTTCCATTTCTCCTAGCTGAGACAGAGTTTAGATGTATTGTAACTGGAGGTTCCAAAAACATTTCAGAAACACGTATTGAGAGTTTCAGATATTCCCTCTTTCTTCAACAGAGCCCTGAATGCCCCTCGGGTTTTGGAAATAATCCCCTAACCTCTTTCATGATGTAATCAGCTATTTTCCTGACCTGCTACCTCTTTTAGACTTTTTATAGCAACACATTGTAGAAGGTTCAGCAAGTGGCGCTGTGGCTTAGTTGGTCAAAGCGCCTGTCTAGTAAACAGGAGATCCTGGGTTCGAATCCCAGCAGTGCCTATGCCAGTGGATGTGGGCACCGCTCACTTAATCTTTTACATATGTAAATCTTTGCATGCTGAACAGTGTGCATCTGCACAAAATGTGGAAATCTAAGAAGTGATGTGTATGCAATAGCGTCTTAAAGCTTGTCTTTTGTGGCTCTGTGGTGCAATGGATAGCGCATTGGACTTCTAGATTGTGAATGGAGATATTCAAAGGTTGTGGGTTCGAGTCCCACCAGAGTCGTGCATACCCTCTTTTGCTCAGATGTCTTTGTGTTGGACAAGCATATGCTTAAAACTTGAATCCACAAACTACTTCAGAAGCATACCCTTCACGTTCTGCTTATTTCCCTTATTGGACACACCCAACTCAGATCACAGAGTACTCTACTAATTAGCTTAAGTCACCTATTTAAATAAGAATAGGTTGAAATCCACTGGCCTAGGCCAAAAGCTGCAACAACCTATTGTTGGCCACCTACCTAGAAAAAAAGAAGAAAAAAAAACACGCTTTCCATTTCTCCAAGCTGAAACAGCATTTAGATGTATCGTAACTGGAGGTTCCCGAAACATTTGAGACACGAGTACTGAGAGTTTCGATCCAGAAATAAATGGCTTGAGATATTCCCTTGTCCCTCAACAGAAGCCTGCACACCTTTCAGGTTTTGGAAATAATCCTGTAACTTCAAAGGGACCTATTCATGATGTAATCAGCTATTCTCTTCTTATAGACTTTGTATACAAAAGCATCGAACCAGTGACAGTAACTGGCGCTGTGGCTTAGTTGGTCAAAGCGCCTGTCTAGTAAACAGGAGATCCTGGGTTCGAATCCCAGCAGTGCCTAATCTGTGGCTTCTAAGAGTAGTCATTTAACCTTCTCTGATGTGAAAGCTTAAAGCTTGTCTTTTGTGGCTCTGTGGCGCAATGGATAGCGCATTGGACTTCTAGATTGTGAATGGAGATATTCAAAGTTTGTGGGTTTGTCATATGGGTAATTAATAAATAAAAACGTATCGATACAAGGCCCCCACTCCAGAGCATTTTTTCACACACCGGCTTGTCTTGTGGATGTCTTGTGGATGCCATACCACCTTTGAAAGGTCAGGCTGTGCTGTCCTGTGTGTGGAGAATCAGAGTGTTCTGGTTAACCTCCACCAGCTGCATGGATGTTCCTCCCATCACCAAGCTGTTGCCCAGTACAAGCTGCCTTATCCTGCGATAGTCTTGCAGGATCAGAGACAATCTTGACAGGGCTCCCTTGCCTTTTCTTTTGGGGCTTGGGTGGACAGTGCAAAGTCTGATGAAGATGGTCTCCAGCAGACGGCAACAGTCAGGCCACTGAGCAGGTGCGCTGCTTGCACCCAGCACACATCTGGTGGTGCTCTCTACACCAGGGTGAGTGGGCTTCTTCGGGACCTTGAAGCGTCCACTCAGCAGTCTCTTTCGGCATCGACTGTCTTACACCACCCGTTCCTTGTCCCGGTCATCCAGGTTCTGCCAAAGAGCAATTATGGTGTTGGCTTCCTGGTTGGTCAGGCTGAGGGCTGTGTGGTCCCGGAGATCCACCAGATATTCTGCCAGCTGGTCCACATGTTGATAACCCGGGATATTTTGGTAGTCAACAGCCTATTAAAAAACACAAACATGCAATACAATTATTACATCACATCTGTCTAATGCATAATTCCATAACTGATTGTGTTATTTTCCTGTTTATCACCGTAAAGCACTGTATAGTACAAAGCAGAGAGAGCGCCATTCTTGACATTTTACAAAGCACCAAATAAATAAAGATGACTTGACTTGATGTGTATTTGCAGCTTACAAATGAATTTAGGCTGTACTTTTAAATGTAAAATATGTGGAAAGTCTGGATTTAAAGCACTGGATGTTAATTCATCATAATTATTCTAGTTAATTTGAAAGACATACAAAGGAGTAGTATTTACCGTCTCTTCTTCATCATCATCCTGACCAGCATCCTCTGGCTCTGAGGGGAGAGTTGAAACAGATGTTTCAGAGGGAACAGGTGTGACAGCAGTCCCTGAGGGTCCAGGTGATGAAGGAGACTGTGTGAGGACAAGTTTGGGGTCAGGGACCAGTGAAGGGGATGTGGAGCCCAGTACAGGTGTGGCACTGCTGGTGACCAGGGTGGAAGAACCCAGTGTCAGTGTGGAAGAGGGTGGTGACAGAACAGCCTCCGGATCTGCTATTGTGTAATCCTCGCTGATGTCACAGAAGCCCTCATCTTCATCTCGCTCCTCCACACTGAGGTCCTCAATGAGCTCTGCTGTCTGCTCAGAGTCAGGATTCATGTCCTGCAGTGCCTGACCAGTCTGCTGGAACAGATATTGCACTCCAATGAGCTCACCTGAAATAAAAACAATAAACAAACGGAAATTAAATAGAATGTTGTGTATCATATTTGATACATTAGGCTTTTGTAGTAGCTCATATAGTGTGAGAATATAGAGCTCATCGTCAAGGAGAAAAAAAACTAAATAGTTTTATTAAGAGGCCAAACACGTTTAATTATGGGGGCAAAACATGAAATGAAATGCAATACAATGATGATTGAGAGAAAAGTCTGATGATCATTTTGATATTTACATGTAACATGATTTTCTAATCAAGTGAACCCAAACTGCTTCAGTCTAGTAACTAGTCATTAAATATTACAAACAATATAAAAGTTATTCTTACAATTACTTTATAAAATCAGTAAAGGTTTTACAATGAAAAGAAACGTGAAGCACGAGCTGAAGGTGGACACTTTTACAATTATACTAAAAGACTATAATCAATCAGACGACAGAGGGCATGTTTCCTAAAAATTTTTGATCATGTTGATCATTTAGAGTCCTTTAGAAACTTGCATATCAATTATGATACAATCGACTCTATAGGGTTAAATCTGACATACAGACGGAGGTTACACAGAAATTGCAAGTTGATAAAATAAAAAATATATAAAACAATTCTCACCGGTGTAACATGCAGGGGGACAAAACGTGGGGACCACTTTCCTGCCAAACAGCTTTTCATAATTGCCGTTTACACAGTGAACAAGTTCTCCTGTGTAGCTGCGCAAAGCTGATGGCTCCGATGACAGGGAAGCAGCCTCCCGGTCCTGGTTCCACCGGTGTAGACCCTCCAGCAGATAAATCTGAAAGTTCAGACTGTTTGCACTGGTCCCTGTAAATAGACACAACAGTGTTTAGGAGGTGTTAAAGGAACACACAAAAACACTTAATGCTCTTTCTTTACACCTGCACAGTGTGTGTGACAAAGACAATACCTGGGATGAAACGGTTCAGGTGTAAATGAAAGGACTCGAGAGAAGTGGAGCCTCTGGCACATCTGTAGGTCTTCAGAAGCACACCTCCCTTGTTTAGGCTCCCTGTCTCTGTATAGAGCACAACACCAGGGGGGTCTTGAATGCATTTCACATGCTTCTTCTGGACATTCCAGATGTGCTCCATCCTTTCTCGGTCCAGGAGAGGAACACCCAGGGAGTCTTTGCCCTTGCTGCTCAGGAGCTCTGTAAGCAGCCGCTCAAGGAGAAGGATGGTAGTCTCCTCTCCACAGGTCCTCCTCCGGCAATGGAGTGCCAGCTCATTCCTGGTAAGATGCTTGTTGACATCTTCATCTGTCAGCGCAGGCCAACCCTGGGATATCAACAGCTCTCTCTTTGCTTTGCGAAGCATAGAAACATCAGCCGCATCCCACTCAAAAATGCACGCTGACAGCCGTGACATGAAGATGGGATACAGCTGATGGGCATCAGTTGTACACCCCATGGCAATCCTGCGCATAAAATGCCAGATGTCCAAGCGAATCATGAGATCAGGCCACCCTCTGAATCTGGTTTTCAGCTTGGTCTCACCCACATCAGTGCAGCAGCCACAGTCCACGTACAAAACAGCAGGTGGATCCACACTAGCCTGCTGGTACCTTTTCACCAGACCATCGACCATCATGTCCAGTCCTGCTCCTTCCTGTGCTGTCAGCACACTCATGAGCACCTGACCAAACTCATTGCCAACAGAGGTAAGCCAGAGTCCCGTTCCCCTTGCCGTCCCAGCCAGCTTCTTAGTGATCTGCAGTAGATGACAGGAAGCATGCAATGCAATGAAACATCACACCATGTAGAATATGATACTCATGCTCTTATAATGATATAACAGTAAACACCATAAATTAACAAAAATCCCCTGCTAACCTTTTTAGTGGAATCCATCTTCAAGACTGAACCATACGTAGATGTTATCCTTGCATGGATTCATCCAGCCTTGTCAGGATGTCTTGGCTGTACACGGTGAGCAGCCACTTGCAGCTTGGGACCACTGTAGGCTCTGGGGGTTCCTGGAATTGTATTTGCAACACCCCGGGTCGTTTGAGGAAGTCCACACATTGGGTGGTGTACCGGGCCATACGCTGGAGCCACTCCTCACTGTGGTTCTCACGCAGCTGTTTGATGACACGGGACTGTTGCCTAGGCCACGCTCACGCAGGAGCCGAATGACTCTCATATCACAGGCATACCTTAGGAAAAGCTAAATCCACACATTCATATATTTTACACAACTGATTTGTAAAGTATTTGCAAACATATGTGATGATGGGCTATCAACTGGATGTGGAATTAAAGTGTACTTACTTCCGCGTGAGGATGACCCGAAATTCAGAGCGATTGCCCAGATCCAGCTGTTGCAGGACAGTCTGACTCCAGGACACATGCGAGGCTTTACACTTGGTACAGATGAGGGTTTCTGTGACCATGTTGTACATCCTATCGATGTCCAGAACCTGCCGTGCCCTTTTGTGCAGACCGCCTCCAGTCAGCTGATGCTGCCCGCAGGCAGAATTGGGACAGAGAGCCTTGATCTTCCAAAGCTTGTACGGCATCCACAGCAACAGAGCAAGACAAAAAAATCTGTCTGGAGCTGGAGCCTGGTTGTAAATAAGTGCTGGCTGTGGTGGGTAATACCAGAGCTGTAGGTTGTCTCGAAGCTCTGGTTTTCCCTTGGGCCCCATTTTAAAAAGCCTGCTGGCAATCCACCTGTGATCCTCTGGTGGCAAAGTGTCCGACCACAAACGATGCAGTCGAACTAGAGATGCATCTTGCAGTAATGCCCCCGAAGGAGTAGTCTGTGAATGAAAAAGACAAAACATTTAGTCTAGCAGGTCATTTATTTAATTACCGCTTTATCTATTCAAGACTACCCTCATATAAAATAGAAAATATTGGATGTCAAAAACGTACTTAAGGTTATAGAATAAAATGTATACATTTGTTCCAATAGTTTTCAGAATTGTGTCAGCTGCTAGCACTAATTTGTGTGACTACTGAGTTGTGACAGTTAATATGCAAATTCAATTATTTTGGACCAATAAAATTTGAAATTACTTACCGAGACAACATGCAATGAAATATAATATATGTTGCATATATAACAAGAGAAAGAAACAGTCATAACTGTCCAATAATTTTAACTAATCCTAGATGGAATTATACAATACTGTTTAAAGGTCTATGTTCAGTAAGATTCTTTTTGTTTTTGAAATATGATTAAAATACAGTCAAAAACAGTAATAGTGGGAAATAATATTGCAATTTAGGATCGCCGCTTATTTGAATCTGTTTTCAAAAGTATTTACAGTTTTTTTCAATCGCTAACAAGCGCTTACCCATACTTCAGATACTTTTTCCTAAACTCTTAACACAGACTCACACCAACAAAACACAATTGGCCAAATTGATAATTTTCTTCTCAAGAACACATTTTGTTACAGATTTTTATGATTGTTTACACACTAAAATAAAAATTTCCACACAATTTGCAAAATTCTACTCCAATGAGCAAAACCCCTCCGCAGATTTGCACAACATTACACACAATGTCTGCCTTACCCTTATAGCAAAACATTACACACGGTGATTTGTAAAACTCTACACACATTTTCACACCTTAGACACAGATAAGGATTGTGAGGTTACTTCCTTGTCATTACAAAGCCCCGGATTGCCATTGACCACACTAATGAATGAATTGGATATGCACATCCATCAGGCGTGGAAGCACACATGTGCTAATTTGAAAACGCATCACTCAGGAGTGCTATAAAAGGCAGCAGGTGAGTTCACCTGTCTTCAACAAAAATGGAAGGAGCTAGAAGAAGAAGAAGAAGAAGAAGAAGAAGAGTGAGAATAAGAGGGGGGGGCTCAAAGAGGAGATGAAGGAGGTAGAGGAAGAGGAGAAGGAGGTAGAGGAAGAGGTGAAGGAGGTAGATGAAGAGGAGAAGGAGGTAGAGGAAGAGGAGAAGGAGGTAGAGGAAGAGGTGAAGGAGGTAGAGGGACCATGGACTGACACCGATGGAAGCTGGACAAAGAGTTCAACCAAATCTCTGGTTGATACTGTAACTGAATAGTTACAGTATTCTTGTTGCTTTTACAGCAGTTTTTCTTCAGAGTCAAACTGTATGTACTTCATGCAGTAATTTTAATTTGTCTACAGATTTTATTTTTTTCATTGATTTCATTGTTGGTTGATTACTTTAACTGATTATGGTAAGAAATACTGTAAATAAATACTTGAAATATGAGTCTGCAGAAATCAGTGTTGTGCAGTGCTTGGTAAGTTTATAGTAGGCCTATTTGTGTACATTCTCCCTATATCTCAAACTAATCATGAAGAATGTTGTTTGTGTGTCACAATTTTTTTTTTCATCTAAATTATCCCTTACATAACAATGTCTGGCCAAAAATCTAGCACATGCTATTTCCTAAAAATAGTATTTTTACAAATGTGTTTTTTATTTATCACAACAGTGTGAAACTGGTTACAATAGTGTCTGATCATTGAGGACTGTGTTGGTTAAATGAAAACTAATAGCATTTTCACAAATATGTGTATATCTTTTGACTGAAGTGTGTATGTTTTGACAGAAGTGTGTCATTTTCCAAACAATCTAGAAATTATGCCAATTGAGTGTGGTGTTTGGATAATTGTGATTACATTTTGAAAAAAAGAACCCGGTTTTCAAAATTGCGTGTAAACAATTGAAAAAAACTGTAAATATATACTAACTCTTGTAAGGAACTCAGCTTTTTGGAAATATTAATAATCAATAATATCTTGTTATTATTAATTATAAATATTTGGGTCAGTTAATTGGATTAACTTGATGTGGCTGAATTAATATTACAATCAATTAATCAGTTCTTCCAACGAACTCTTTTGATTATTAATTTATTCTAAGAAAAGGGTATCTTCCATGGCCACCGAAGAATAATTATTTCTTCGCCTGTACTTGTACTTTGAGCCAGTAGCAAAAACCGTGATCGTAAAGTGACTTGTATTGCAAGCAAAACAGAACCAAATACATATTATGTACAAGTTTTATTAACTAAATATAGATATTTATATGAATATAAATAAACTAAACAACATACACACATGAATACATAAATAGGTTAGTGATAGGATGAAGTTGGAAACCGGAAGAGGGTCTATGAGAAGAACCATCAGAATTTCATTTTACACATTTCATTGAATTGAATACTTACATTTGTAATGGGAACAATTCTTGAAGTTGTTGAAAATTGAAGTCGTTGATGGTTCCGGCAGTGTCAAGTGGAAGTTGGTTGAGCGTTCTCTTTCTCCAGGACCGCATGGCTGGTTTGGGCAAGGCCTGGGACTCTGTTGAGGCCACGCCGAGCACCCAGGAGAAGTGAGGAAGTCGGAAGGATGGGTGATTGGAGTCGTTGTTGGTTGGAGTCTTTGTTGGTTGGAGTCTTTGTTCCAAAACTCCTGAGATTGTCCTTGGTTCTTTGTGAGAGAGTCTTCTCTCTTTTCCATGAGGCCGGATCTGGTTGGAATCGAGGCCTGCTGGGCCCTGGGGCCCCCGTGGAGGGGGAGGGGGCTCCCCAGTCTCACCAGAACAGTGTTGCGGCTGGATGAAAAACTAAGAGAGGCAGGTCACATGTGGACTGTCTCTAATAAGGCCTGGAGAAGATCCTCCCCTAAGGGTTGAACTCGACCAATCAGAAAGGGGACATGTCTGAGAGGGAAAGTGGCTCTTAGTTGATTTATGGATCTTTGTCCCTAGGAAGATTATACCTTCATTAATGCTAAAATAGCTATAACACATCCACACTGCATTCTAGAAGAAGGTGATGTACATCAAAGTGTGAGTCATTAAATGAGGATTAGTTAGGTAGGAGGCACTATACAGGTGAGGTTACATTGATCGTTAGTTTGTTGTATACCAGGATACATACCATAATATATACCTAATAGTACACGAGACAGTAAACCATTTACACTGTTTCTTTCACAGTTTTATGCATGTTCATTTATAGATCAGTTAGTCTATGATTAATGCAGCAAAGTCTGTTTTAAAGAGGGTTTCTGTTTCATAGTCTCTCTCTTGAGTATGTGGCCACATTCCTCGGAGGTCGTAAAATCTCCTTGTCATGCCCTGTAACATGACACTGTTTCTGCCCTTGTGTTTGTTCATTTGGGCTGTGTGAGGAGTTTCATAAACCTTTGTATATAATGAATAATTAGTATGTGTCTGATTGGTCCATACCCTACAGATCCCCCCTCTCGATCGTTGTTGTCCCCCCTCAAGGACAACCACGAGCGAAGTTGGAAGTGCAGAGAGATCGGACACACACTTGTCATAGAAGGCTGGAAGGCCATGGTGGCCTCTGGTTGCTCGTGTCTTCTGGAGCGGTGGTCGTTCCACGGCTGGTGATGTGGACAGTAGCCAAGTCCAGGTCTCTGCAGCAGGTGTTGAGGCAGCAGGTGTTGGGACATTCTGAAGTTCATTAGTTTTGGGGCAGGTGTTTCCTTGTGGTTGCAGGAAGTGGTTAGGCCTCTATGTAGCATAGAGAGGTTTTCAAGCTGACATGGTGCTGGTGGCCGGAGGTCAGAAGGTGGTTGTTAGCCTCTCAGTCACGAGAGGTCTGAAGGATTGAAGTGTTGTTCTGTCCTTATGGTGGTTCCGACGCAAGCTTGCCTAAGCTGGGGTGGGCAAGGAGTCGGAAGCTTGTACCTTACAGGACTCCTCGGGTGAGTCCTGTGCAGGGAGCTATTTTGCGTGTGTCAGCGGCTCCAGTAACTCTGAGGCAGGTGCGTCCAGCTGTCCTTGCGGAGCCTCAGATTGACACCTGTGTGAAGGGTATGGAAGAGGATGCTGTCGTTGACAGCCGTGGTCTTCCTGTGGTGTTTGCAGGGTGCTGTCCTCCATGGCTTCTCCAAGGGGCTTGGCTGGTACCTGGGTTGTTGCCATGGTGACAGTTCTGTGCTGGTCCTGGGCATGCTCAGTCCAGCTGCATTGAATCTGGTTCGAACCTCAGTGTCTAGCTGGTCTGTAAGGCTTTGGGCACAGGTCCGCTCCTTGTGGGACGCTGTGATCTATTATGTGAGGTTGTTTACCTTCTGTTTTATACCCATAAGGTGGGGTAAGGAGATGAGAATCTTGATCACCCCGGTGTGGCTGTAACTCTGGCTTGGGGCATGGGTCGTTTGTCCTCTTCTCTCATGGTGCAGTTCCGTTGGCTCCGGTGCCGTCGGATGTCAGCAGCCATGGGTGGAACAGTGTTCCTCGCGATGGCTTGTCAGTCTTTTCGTTCTCCTAACCGGTTAAGGTCAGGTTAAGCAGAGGATCTGCAACATTTTGGCACACCTGTGGTGAGAGACTAATGCATGACCCTAGAAAGTTCAGAGCCACGGTTTAATGGGTTCGCTAGATATGTAGCATAAAGCTAGGTATTTCATGTGTAGCTAGCTAGTGAAGTGTGTATTGTATCCTTATCATCTTAGCTGTGAATGTTAGGAGGCTAAGACTTGTGTGGTTCCGAGAGTATTTCCTGGAAAGGGCATAGCCGAGATGAAATAAATGACTTAAGATGGTTCTTATGACTAAAATATTTCTCTGGACTTAACTGGTGGTTCACTACGGCTTGACGAAGTGAAGAATAGGAGGAAAAAGGACAGCTTTCCTATTCAAATTATGCTTATTATCAATCCTCGGGACTATAGTTATGCCCTAGTAATCGTTGAAGTTACTTGTGTTGCAGGGTCATAAAAATTAGTGCACTTGTTGAAAATAAACAAAATCACAAATAAAGGTGTCTCTGGTTCCTTTCTGGGCCCTATGGGAAATGGAACCACATTTGAACAAGAGAAGAAATGGAAATAAATCATATACATGACAGTATAGACAAGTGAATAGCTGACTGCTATTATTATCGAAGTAAAATAAAAATAAAAAGGACTTAAGTAAGTGATAAAAACAGCCGGAATGATCTGAAATTGAGAGTAATCAATAGCACTAGTGACTAACCTTTAGATTTGCCTGGACCAAAACTCCATAGTGGGTCACAGCTGTTGCGTGTTTAAGACCACACCGTGTGTGTCCCTCCAAAGGTTTAGTCAACATGCTGATGAAAATTCTCATAACTATAAGAATTCTTCTCTAGCTACACAGCTTACATGTAATTAAACTTGGGTTTAATTGACAGGGCATCTGCAAATTTAGCCTACAGCGCTCAGCAAGGACTATGCCTAAACTAGTGAAGGTGAAATTCAGCTGAGAAGAATTGAAAGTAAGGAAAGAGAAAAATTAGAAACCCTAAATGGGGTTAAAGAAAGTATTTTAGAATACTTTGCGCTGTATACATAAAAGCTGTAATTAAGGCTTCAAGTAAATGATGCTAACCGCTAACTGTAGAAGTTATTATGTAGCTTAGCCTAAGCTGGATGGATGCTAGGTTAGCTTAGCTTAGCCTAAACTGGATGGACACTAGGTTAAGTTAGCTTAGCCACCTAGGCTGGTTTGTTTACAAGATGACGTCACGAGTTAGCACTTCCTGTGACAAGTCGTTGTCATGGGAACCAGTGCATGTAAGAACAATTCAACAGTCCATGAAGAATGTCCGCACATTTTAAATGAGTTATGCATGTTTAAACGGGTTAAAAGGGGGCGCCTATACTTTAAATCTTTCAAGAACTTGATGTTACATTCAGTAAAATGCAAATGTGGTTTGGCATTTGCAAATTTTACTCATGGAACTCTTCTCTTTACTGTACGCAACTTATTCTATTTGTTTACAGAGTAAGGAAATAGATTTGCTGTAAGTCAAAGCTTGTCTAAGCCTATATAGTTACGTCCATCTCGTGCATAAATACTGACTTTTCAGCGAGTAAACAGTTTTGATCGCTAGGTAGCTCTCTGCTTGTAGATGCAGCCAAAATTTAGGTGAATTTACATCAACCTAACAATAATTTGTAAGGTCTTTACTTTGTAGAAAGGGGAGCATCACCCAAGTCTACGTGTATATAACACTGTACTGAGATTCCTTCGTCAGAAACAGATTAAGCAATACTGCAATTTGGATTCCTTCAACCAAAGCAGACTAATAAATACCGGTACAGTTTGCATGCCGCTGAGATGAGATTCCTTTGTCAAACAGACTTACGCTTTAATGCTGAAATTACCGATACCAGTTAAGACCCCTTTTTTTTTATTTTTTATTATTATTATTTTAAGTAGAGATGTCAATTCCAGCTATCGTTTTATCTGCATTTAGACAAGCCAGCAGCTAGTGATCAAAATGTGTATCGCATATCATGTCCCGTTTGGATCGGAATGATCAAATAAGCACTTTTTTAGGATAACAGTAGTTACGAAGGGGCTATAGGTCATGCTAGTTTTCCTGTAACCCTTCATTGTCATGGAAACTAATGTGTAGCAGTGCCAATTCAACCAGCATGTAGCAAATGTTTGTTTCAAAAGAGTCGTGCATAGTCTGTTGGCAGGTGAGGCTTACACGTCCATTCAAGATTTCCTTTATATCAGTAAAATTCTACTTTTACTAATGCAGAGTCTTGCTGCTCTTTGAGCACACATTTTCATCTACTTTAAAAGTTTTATGTCCTATGTTGACCAGGGACTTTTTAGCAGAGTCTTGCATTGTTTTCATGCTGTGTGCCTTCTGGCTTTGCAGTTCAGAATCAATGGGGTCTTAGGAACCTTTTCTGGGGAGGCCTTCTGTGTTAGAGGCCTTCTGCATCAGGTCACGCATCGTTGAGTGGGCATTGCGTGGGGGCAGGTGAAAATATGGTGACTAACTGGTTTTGGAGGAAAAGTTTCTTGAAGCTGGTGTCCTCCTCCGTCACAGGTTCGTTGTAAGTTCCACAGAAAACTCGTTCGGAGTCGGTGGTGGTAGCACAGGCCCTTCTAGGTCTGTCCTGCTTGGTGTTTGGGCAGGGCCCAGCTGGGCTAGATGTGTCTAGATCAGATGGAGTCTGTCTCGGTGTGCCACACCGGCTGCAGGTGCAGACTGCAGGTGAAAATCAATGTCTCGTGGATTGGCAGGGATGTCTCTGACCTTTCACTTGAGATTGTTGAGTGTCACTTCATGTGCCATTTCAGGGATTGTCTGAGTTACCTTTTCCTCCTGCAGCTGCAGGGGCTCTCAGGACACTGTCTGGTGAAGTGTTAAGCCGAGGGCTTTGGCTCCTCCCCCCCTTTGTGCAGGGCTGGGGAAGCTTACGCTGCTAATGTGAAGGTCAGCAGGGTCCATCTTTCTTGTGTGGTCCATTTGCAGTGGGTTGGACTGTTGCAGCTCTCTTTGGACCACATGGAGTGCGTCAATAATGTTACAGCATCGCTAAGTCAGTGTTCGGACTTCCGCTGCACATTGATGGCTTTAGCTCTCTTTGAGTTCAACCATTTCTTTAAGTTCTTTGAGTGAAACAGTTCTTTACCCGTCGGTTTGCAGGTGCTCAGAGCTGTCGTCCGCCTGAAAACTGATGATCTCTTTCAGTTGCTCTGCTCTGTCAGGGTCCTTGCATCTGTCCTGTGCCTTCTCCCGTTGAGCAGGGTTCGTTCTCTGTGGAGTCCTGTGGCTGGCAGCGTTAGTTCATTTACCTCCTGTTTGAGGCCTGCGGGAGCATGGCCAAGGAGAAGATAATGCTGGTCAGCTCTTGGTGGCTCAGGCTGGGTGTCAGACGTCTGCTTTCATTGTTGCCTAACTGTTCCTTCCTCTGCCGTGGCAGGTCGTTGCCTGCTTCAGGCTGAAGGATGTCCATGACACTGCTCTGCCGGGTCTTCAGGTGGTCCTGGTGGCAGAGCTGGGTGTCTGAGGCCTACTGGAACACTTGTGGGAACACGAGAGAGAAATGGCAAAGGCAAATGCAAGTTTCTACAGAGGTGGTGAGCTATCTGTGTGGGAGAATGGCTATGTGGAGCAGCTAAAATTTAGTGTTGGTGAGCACACACAACAAAAAAAAAAAAGTTTTGAGTATCTTAGTTGACGTGCTTTAAGCAGCATCGACTGATGACTGGGCTCTTACATGTCATAACCTATTACTCAAAAATGCTGATGGTTCTTCTCACATGTTGTGCTACGAGAGTAACAGATAGAGCAAAACCAAAATAAAACAATGGGATGAAACCAGAAAAGAAGAGGAAGAAAGGAGTGTTTTACCTATTTAGGTTTAGCTAGGAGACATAGGTAAACAGGAGTCACTTATGGGTTATGCTGCTGTTAGACTAAGCTACCAGGGACACATCAGACATCTCAAGGTCCAAAAGAAGAAGAAGAAACAATGGGAAGTGTTTCCAGTTCTGTCTGGGGCCTACTGTGCGTTTGTGTTTAGCCGTACTTCATGTACTTAGCTTGGTGCTAAGGAGTGAGGATGGGTAAAACACAGACAGGAAGTAGGATATTAATGACGTGTGTAACTCGCTATGGAAACAACAGTCGCTAGATATTGTAATCCTATAGAGAGAGAGAAGATGAGGATAGTGACTAGTGATCTAAAATAAGGTAAAGGTAAAGTTAGAACGTCCTTATAGCTCTAAGAAAACTAAAAGGAAAGGGAAGCGTATCAAGTAATTTAATTAAATTTCAAATTTAGTTAAGCCCTTCTTTTTTTCTTTAGCTGAATATAAGAATTCAGGCTGAAACAAACGTAAATAACTAAATTGAAATAAAATAAAAATAAATAAAAAAAATGTATGTAAACATTGTGTGTTCTCATAGCTCTGGTAACTAGAGGGGAACTTGACTAAGCAAATTGATTTAATTAAATTCCCAATTTAATTAAATTCAATTTAACTGAATAGGACTATTCAGGCTCAACAGGTGTAAATACACAAAATAAAATAGGGGTAGATTTAAGTAAAAATAAAAGAAACACAAATAAAAACCCAAAGTATCTGGGTTTCAATCTGAAAGTGAAACCAAGAGGAAGGGGTCGAGAGAGAGAAAGAGAGAGAGAAGAGGGTGGTTTAACCCTCTTATGAGACGTGCTTCGTGAAGCTCTGACACCAGGGTGAATCATTCGTCTCAAATCATTCGGAGTGTATCACTGCTAAGGTCACGTGATTTTATTAAACTGGGCTTCGTTACGCGTCATAGCTGTTTCGAAATTGTTTTAAATTTCAACGGTTCGTGAACCATTGTGTATCTGGTCTCTATGTGATCTCGTATCACTTTATAGATTCGTACACATTTAATGACGCATTTGATAAAGGGTCTGATTGACTTTCAAGTCAAGCTTTCATAAAACGAGCCCTACGGTTTACTAAGATATTATGCCTTGAAAGACACCTCATATTAAACGATATTAGGTAGCTCGCGGATTGCCATTACCTGATTACACCTTTTGATAAAACCTTTGCGATTGGTTTGTAAAAGGTGTTTCGTTGATTTGAGTTTCCGCTACGCTTTCACGTGTTGGGCGAATGTGATGACCACTACACTACAGAAACCTAATGTTGAGAGGGATGTGCTTTTTAGAAGATGGCTCCTTCCCATAATCTGCCCTGCAAGCAGTGTGACAGTCTGTAAATTCCACAACAACAGAACAGAGGTTATTCGGCATGGCAATCTGCCTACAGTTCCTTGGTACGATGGCCTTCACAAGGGTTATGTAGCGAATTGCAGCATTTATATTTAACATGCCTCCACTTGTTTCCACCCAGTTTTGAACTGAGGACCTGTCGCGTGTAAAGCGAACGTGATAACCACTACACTACGGAAACTTGATGTGGATGTCAGTCCCACCTCTTCTAGGGTACGCTTGTTCAAAAACGACTGAAACTATAGACTGCCCAGTGTTTTAAACATGGCAAAAAGCTGCTAATTTTGTTGGCAGACCAAACATTTTTTATTACTGTACAGGAAACCTCAACGGTCATTTGTTTTATTTTTGACAGAAAATGTGCCTGCATCCCTGCAAGTGTACTGACCTGATCAAGCGAAAACCACACACAGTTTCCGCCCAGTTTCGAACTGGGGACCTTTCGAGTGTAAGGCGAACGTGATAACCACTACACTACGGAAACACACCTTCAGGTTGCAGACATAAATCTTTAGGTGCACGCTTATTAAAAGGCATATAAAGGAAAGGAGCGCTGCTACTAGCGTGGCAAAAAGTTTAAATTTTCTGTCAGAATCCAACCACTGTTTCTGCTCGGTTTCGAACAGAGGACCTTTTGCGTGTTAGGCGAACGTGATGAACACTACACTACAGAAACCTATTGATGAGGTACATGTGCTTTTTAGAAGATGGCTCCTTCCCATAATCTACTCTGCAAGCAGTGTGACAGTCTGTGAATTCCACAAACAACAGAACAGAGGTCATTCGGCATGGCAGTCTGCCTACAGCTCCTGGGTACGATGGCCTTCACCTGTCTTAAAAGTAAGGGTTTTGTATCGAATTGCAGCATTTATATTTAACATGCCTCCACTTGTTTCCACCCAGTTTTGAACTGAAGACCTTTGCGTGTAAAGCGAACGTGATAACCACTGCACTACAGAAACTTGATTTGGACGTCAGTCCCACTGCTTCTAGCGTACGCTTGTTCAAAAGCGACTGAAACTATAGACTGCCCAGTGTTTTTAACATGGCAAAATGCTGCTAATTTTGTTGGCAGACCGAACATTTTATATTACTGTACAGGAAACCTCAATGGTCATTTGTTTTATTTTTGTCCTTTTCTAAAGAGATTAAACCACAAACATCCCTGCAAGTGTACTGACCTGCTCAACAGAAAATCGCATACGAAATTTTTGCAAAAACCACCCACAGTTTCCGCCCAGTTTCGAACTGGGGACCTTTCGCGTGTGAGGCGAACGTGATAACCACTTCACTACGGAAACACATCTTCAGGATGCAGACATAAATCTTTAGGTGCACGCTTATTAAAAAGCATATAAAGCAGTGGTCTCAAACTCAATTCCTGGAGGGCCAGAGCTCTGCACAGTTTTGCTCCAACCCTAATCAAGCACACCTGATTCAGCTAATCAAGGTCTTCAGGATTGCTAGAAACTTCCTTGCAGGTGTGAGTTTGAGCTGGTTGGAGCTAAACTGTGCAGAGCTGTGGCCCTCCAGGAATTGAGTTTGAGACCACTGATATAAAGGAAATGAGCGCTTCACCCACCTAGTGTGGCAAACAGTTTACATTTTCTGTCAGAATCCAACCACTGTTTCTGCTCGGTTTCGAACCTAGGAACTTTCGCCCTTTAGGCCACCGGGTTAGGGAAGGGGACCCCCGCGCGTCGCCCCCTAGGTGATTTTTCGGGGACCGGCCGACGGTGCCGACGAAATCCGGCCCCCTCGCCCGCGATCCGGGCATCGGCCACAGGGGGGCGACTCGCCGACCGCCCTCAGTCGATTCGACACGCGCCGAACAGGTTGCGGGCGGGCGTCCACGGAGCGCACGCGCGTCCCCCTGACCGCCCTTTCGCGAAATTCCCTGACCGCACCCACCGACCACGGAGCGCCCGTCCGTCCCACCTGTGACCTGCGAACAGCCCCCTGGCCACGCCCACTGACACGAACAGCCTATTCGTCCCACCGACCGCCTGTGTGACCACGAACGGCCTTTTCGCCCACGGCCAACCTGGGTGACGGCCCCTGGCCCCGCCCACTGACACGAACAGCCTATTCGTCCCCCTAACCGCCTGTGTGACCACGAACGGCCATTTCGCCCACGGCAAACCTAAGTGACGGCCCCTGGCCACGCCCACTGACACGAACAGCCTATTCGTCCCCCTAACCGCCTGTGTGACCACGAACAGCCTATTCATCCCACTGACCACCTATGTGACCACGAACGGCCTATTCATCCCACCGACCGCCCAGTGACCACGGACAGCCTATTCGTCCCACTGACAGCCTATGTGACCACGAACGGCCCGTCCGTCCACGGCCAATCTAAGTGACGGCCCGTGGCCCCGCCCAGTGACTACGGACAGCCTATTCGTCCCACTGACAGCCTGTTTGACCACGAACGGCCCGTCTGTCCACGGCTAATCTAAGTGACGGCCCGTGTCCCTGCCCAGTGACCACGGACAGCCTATTCGTCCCACTGACAGCCTGTTTGACCACGAACGGCCCGTCTGTCCACGGCCAATCTAAGTGACGGCCCGTGGCCCCGCCCAGTGACCACGGACAGCCTATTCGTCCCACTGACAGCCTGTTTGACCACGAACGGCCCGTCTGTCCACGGCCAATTTAAGTGACGGCCCGTGGCCCCGCCCAGTGACCACGGACAGCCTATTCGTCCCACTGACCGCCTGTGTGGCCACGAATGGCCTATGTGTCCCATCAGAAGAACTATACATTATTAGACTTAAAATGGCATGTCCATGGACAGCCTATTTGAACTCTGTCAAATAAGTTACAGGTCGGCAAAGTAAGGGCCCACCTGTAACTTATTTGACAGGGTCCAAATAGGCTGTCCGTGGTCAATGCATTAATAGGTCATATTTCATAATTACAGTGGTTTTATTAGGTGAAACCTACTGTACACCACACAGGGGCCACAATACAACACACTGATGTACATTAAAGCTATCAATTATGCATAATTAGCCTAAAAATGGACTGTCCACGAACAGCCTATTTGGACCCTGTCAAATAAGTTGCAGGTGGGCAAAGTAAGGAACCACCTGTAACTTATTTGACGGGGTCCAAATAGGCTGAGCGTGGTCAATGCATTAATAGGTCATATTTCATAATTACAGTGGTTTTATTAGGTGAAACCTAATGTACACCACACAGGGGCCACAATACTACACACTGATGTACATTAAAGCTATCAATTATGCATAATTAGCCTAAAAATGGACTGTCCACGAACAGCCTATTTGGACCCTGTCAAATAAGTTGCAGGTGGGCAAAGTAAGGGCCCACCTGTAACTTATTTGACGGGGTCCAAATAGGCTGTCCGTGGTCAATGCATTAATAGGTCATATTTCATAATTACAGTGGTTTTATTAGGTGAAACCTACTGTACACCACACTGGGGACACAATACAACACACTGATGTACATTAAAGCTATTAATTATGCATAATTAGCCTAAATATGGACTGTCCACAGACAGCCTATTTGGACCCTGTCAAATAAGTTACAGGTGGGCAAATTAAGGGCCCACTGTAGCCTAAAAATGGACTGTCCACGAATAGCCTAATTGGACCCTGTCAAATAAGTTACAGGTGGGCAAATTAAGGGCCCACTGTAGCCTACAAATGGACTGTCCACAGACAGCCTATTTGGACCCTGTCAAATAAGTTACAGGTGGGCAAATTAAGGGCCCACTGTAGCCTAAAAATGGACGGTCCACAGACAGCCTATTTGGACCCTGTCAAATAAGTTACAAGTGGGCAAAGTATACCTGTAACTTATTTGACGGGGTCCAAATAGGCTGTACGTGGTCAATGCATTAATAGGTCATATTTCATAATTACAGTGGTTTTATTAGGTGAAACCTGCTGTACAACACACTGGGGACACAATACGACACACCTATGTACATTAAAGCTATTAATTATGCATAATTAGCCTAAATATGGACTGTCCACGAACAGCCTATTTGGACCCTGTCAAATAAGTTACAGGTGGGATCTTTTTTATATTTTGTTGTCATGATTGATAAAAATGCATAAAAATGATTAAATATCAATTTTAAGTTCATCTTTGGGCCCCCCTGAGCAATTAGCAGCCTTCAGAACCCCGAAATTCCACTGTCCACGAACAGCCTAAATTTTTGAATGGGATAAGTTGCAGGTGGGACGTCCAGATCTCAGCCTCTGGACACAATTTGGAGCTGAAACCTGAAACAGGGCCCACCTGTAACTTATTTGACGGGGTCCAAATAGGCTGTCCGTGGTCAATGCATTAATAGGTCATATCTCATAATTACAATGGTTTTATGTCGTCAAACCTACTGTAAACCACACCGGGGACACAATACAGCACACTGATGTACATTAAAGCTATTAATTATGCATAATTAGCCTAAATATGGACTGTCCATGAACAGCCTATTTGGACCCTTTCGAATAAGCTACAGGTGGGATGCTGTTTTTAACTTAGACATTTTCAGCGGATGAATCCCCGTAATGATTAGGCGATTTTATCACATGTGGTGAAGTCCCACCTGCAACTTATTTGACGGGGTCCAAATAGGCTGTCCGTGGTCAATGCATTAACAGGTCATATTTCATAATTACAGTGGTTTTATGAGGTGAAACCTACTGTACACCACACAGGGGACACAATACAACACACTGATGTACATTAAAGCTAATAATTATGCATAATTAGCCTAAAAATGGACTGTCCACGGACAGCATTTAGGGCACCCGTCAAATAGGTTACAGATGGAATGCTGTTTTTAACTGTAACGAACTTAACGGGGTACTACGGACCCCAGTCTTTGCGGACCGTCTGAGGGGACCCTGAGGGGCCACAGATTTCAAATCGGAGCCATTCGGAGCTATTGGGACCGTTGCGTGGGGATGTCCACCAAACGCCTATGAAAATGAATGGGATAAGTTGCACGTGTCAGTGGCTCCCGCGCGGCCCCCGGGGGTCCGAGGGGCCCCAAACTCTACAAAAAGTTGCGTCACGTGGCCCTCTGCGACAGACAGAGCGGGCTAGGTCGAGACATGCCAAGTTTATTTTTAGCTATTTTTTATGCACCTCTCTGTCTCCCATTGATCTCTATGGGAGCATGTGTCTGCAAGGGTTAATTCAGCAGTTAGGATTAGACGGCCTACTTGTTCCAACTTATGTGCAACTTATTCCATGGGGCTGTTGGTGGCCAATTAGCGTGAAAAAAGGTCAGAGGGACGCAGAACTCTAGAACCCGTCCCCGGGGCCCGTGACGAGACCCACGTGTCGGTTTCGGGCCGATCGGGCGTTTCCTTCAAAGCGTTTGGCTGAAACACATACTTAGAACCGATCTAGAACCACCAAGCCCGTGATCTAGAACCGGGGGCCCCCGGACCACAGCCGTGCCGAATTTGGGGCCGCTGCGACCTTTCGACCCCTTTTGGCCCCTGTTTTTTTGACGTCCCACGTGCAACTTATTCCATGGGGCTGTTGGTGGCCAATTAGCGTGAAAAAAGTTCAGAGGGACGCGGAACTCTAGAACCCGTCCCAGGGGCCCGTAACGAGACGCATACGTCAGTTTCGGGCCGATCGGACCTTTCTGTCCACCCTTCACCGAGCACATGGTCCAATTAATGGCAGCCCTCTTGCACACACAGAAAGACATATGCTCAGTAGAACCAAAAGTGAGGAGATTTTTGAACAAAAAAATGATACACTTGGAACCGATCTAGAACCCTGCGATCCGGGATCTAGAACCGGGGGCCCCTCGACTACCAGGGCGGCGAATTTGGAGGCGGTGCGACCTTTCGACCCCTGTATTTCCGCCCTCCCACGTGCAACTTATTCAGTTTAAACTTCACAGTCGCTTCCAGGTCAAGGGGGGCTTTTTTCGGCCAAATGAGCAGTTTTGGGCACGGAACTCTAGAACCCGTCCCCGGGGCCCGTGAAGGGACGCATATGTCAGTTTCGGGCCGATCGGGCGTTTCCTTCGAACCGTTTTGCTGAAACACATACTTAGAACCCATCTAGAACCACCAAACTCGTGATCTAGACCCGGGGGCCCCCGGACTACCGCCGTGCCGAATTTGGGGCCGCTGCGACCTTTCGACCCCTTTTGGCCCCTGTTTATTTGACGTCCCACGTGCAACTTATTCCCTGGGGCTGTTGGTGGCCAATTAGCGCGAAAAAAGGTCAGAGGGACGCGGAACTCTAGAACCCGTCCCAGGGGCCCGTGACGGGACGCATACGTCAGTTTCGGGCCGATCGGACCTTTCTGAAACACGTCCACCAAACACCTGTGGAAATGAATGGGATAAGTCACACGTGTCAGTGGCCCCTGTACGGCCCCCGGAGGTCCCACGGGCCCCAAACACTGCGTGCCGGGGCCCCTCGGGCCCCCGAACGACATAGCAGGTGGACGAGTCTCTAGAGCTCAGGGCTAATTTTTTCTCCACATTTGTTCAAGTTTCTCTTCAAATGCCACTTGCACTCATAGTCAGCTCATAGACTGGCATTCCCTCTTGAAGGGTCAAACTGAAAACACACTCGGAACCGATCTAGAACCACCAAACCCGGGATCTAGAACCGGGGGCCCCCGAACACCCACCGCGTCGAGTTTGGGGCCGCTGCGACCTTTCGACCCCTTTTGGCCCCTGTTTTTTTGACGTCCCACGTGCAACTTATTCCATGGGGCTGTTGGTGGCCAATTAGCGCGAAAAAAGGTCAGAGGGACGCGGAACTCTAGAACCCGTCCCAGGGGCCCGTGACGGGACGTACGTGTCAGTTTCGGGCCGATCGGACCTTTCTGTCCACCCTTCACCGAGCACATGGTCCAATTAATGGCAGCCCTCTTGCACACACAGAAAGAAATATGCTCAGTAGAACCAAAGCGAGGAGATTTTTGCACAAAAAAATTATACACTTGGAACCGATCTAGAACCCTGCGATCCGGGATCTAGAACCGGGGGCCCCTCGACTACCAGGGCGGCGAATTTGGAGGCGGTGCGACCTTTCGAGCCCTGTATTTCCGGCCGCCCACGTGCAACTTGTTCAGTTCAAACTTCACAGGCGCTTCCAGGTCAAGGGGGTGTTTTTTGGCCAAACGAGCAGCTTTGGACGCGGAACTCTAGAACCCGTCCCAGGGGCCCGTGACGGGACGCATACGTCAGTTTCGGGCCGATCGGGCGTTTCCTTCGAACCGTTTTGCTGAAACACATACTTGGAACCGATCTAGAACCACCAAACCCGTGATCTAGAATCGGACCACCGTCCACCAAGTACCTGTGAAATCGCATTGAATAAGTTGCACGTGTCACTGAACCTCGTTCGGCCCCTGGAGGTGCTAGGGGCCCGAAACTTCTTGGAAAGCTGCGTCACTCGGCCCCGGAAAGCACACAGAGAGGGGAACGTCTAGTCACACAAAAAAAATACTTGTTGCCCAATGTCCACAGAACACCTATGAAAATCAATGGGATAAGTTGTAAGTGGGACGCTTTGCCGTTTGGCCCCCGGGGGCCCTGGCGGCCCCAAACTTAATCTGCCTACTGTCACTGGGGCCCAGAAAGACCCTGGGGGATGTAGAAAGCTGAACCATGTGTGGATCAGGCCGAACCACCGAAACGCACACTTGGGAACCACGTAGAACCTTGAAACTAAGGATCTCGCCCCGGGGCCCGCTGGGCTACCCTCACGCCAAATTTCGAGGCCCTGTGACTTTTCGGCTCAGAGTTAGAGACACAGTGAATTGAGACAAAAAACAGGTGGTTAGGGGTCAAAATAGGCACTTTGTGGTACTGAGGATGACTATGGTGAAGTTTAGGTGGTTAGGGGACCCCACAGGCACTTCGTGGCAATGGAGAAGAAAATAGGTGGTTAGGGGTCAAAATAGGCACTTCGTGGTACTGAGGAAGACTATGGTGAAGTTTAGGTGGTTAGGGGACCCCATAGGCACTTCGTGGCAATGAAGAAGAAAATAGGTGGTTAGGGGTCAAAATAGGCACTTCGTGGTACTGAGGAAGACTATGGAGAAGTTTAGGTGGTTAGGGGACCCCATAGGCACTTCGTGGCAATGAAGAAGAAAATAGGTGGTTAGGGGTCAAAATTGGCACTTCGTGGTACTGAGGAAGACTATGGTGAAGTTTAGGTGGTTAGGGGACCCCATAGGCACTTCGTGGCAATGAAGAAGAAAATAGGTGGTTAGGGGTCCAAATAGGCACTTCGTGGTACTGAGGAAGACTATGGTGAAGTTTAGGTGGTTAGGGGACCCCATAGGCACTTCGTGGCAATGAAGAAGAAAATAGGTGGTTAGGGGTCAAAATAGGCACTTTGTGGTACTGAGGAGGACTATGGTGAAGAGTAGGTAGTTGGTGTACCCCAAAAGCACTTGGTGGACTCCCACGTGGTGCAATGGCACCCCCAGAGGCGTCCACAGAGAGCCTATGGTAATATATGCTAATCTTGGCCTCTTTATATGCGATTTTGGAAAAGTGACACGGCACCACTGAATAAGCAGCTTGTGTCGTCCATTTCGAGCACGCGGACCTCGAAGTGTCGGTGCTGACAATGGCAACTTAAATGAATGGGGAAAAGCAAACGTGATAACCACTACACTACGGAAACTTGATTTGGACGGCACCCACCTAGTGTCATTCGGCATTGCAGTCTGCCTACAGCTCCTTGGTACGATGGCCTTCACCTGTCTCAAAAGTAAGGGTTTTGTAGCATTTATATTTAAAATGCATCCACTTGTTTCCGCCCAGTTTTGAACTGAGCACCTTTCGGGTGTAAAGCGAACGTGATAACCACTACACTACGGAAACTTGTTTTGGACGTCAGTCCCACCTCTTCTAGGGTACGCTTGTTCAAAAGCGACTGAAACTATAAACTGCCCAGTGTTTTTAACATGGCAAAAAGCTGCTAATAGGCGGCGAGCTACATAGGCCTACCGTGCACCCCCCCCCCACCTCCCAACAAAACCATACTTTTCTGAAAGGTCTGGATGTGTAGAATATGAATCTGAATGTTAACATTGAAAATGTTGGGTTGCACTACCTGTTTTAGGCCTGTGAATAGGGAAACCCTAAAAAACGATTGTAAGCGATTTTAACACGTCGAGATTGTCCTAGTCAATCAGAACAGCTTTTAGGGGACCCAATACACACTCAAACTTAACATATGATGACTTAGGTCAAATATCTACCATGCTGCTTATTGGTAGGTGTCTAAAATGAACATAGGTAAGGCTTTATGTTGATATAATGAGCCCATTTCATGCATAGGCCACGACCTAGATTCGCCTATCATACACCCCAACCCCCTCCCCTGACAAAATCATGCTTTTCTGAAAGGTCTGGATGTGTAGAATATGAATCTGAATGTTAACATTGACATTTTTGGGATACACTACCTGTTTTAGCCCTGAATATGGAAACCCTAAAAAACGATTTTAAGCTATTTTAACACGTCGAGATTGGCCTAGTCAATCAGAACAGCTTTTAGGTTACCCAATACTCTTACTACACTACATTGATAGTTACTTTAAATAGTTGTTTTTAATTATTTTTTATTTAATATAGTTAAGGCCTTGTATGGATATAATCGATCAAGGTCCATTTCCATAGTATCAGTTAATATGCTAACGTGCTAACATTCCAACCCTCATTACCCTTTCCATCAAAGGTGTGTGGCTCACAAGTCATTTCATTGACAAATCAGAAACCTGTCTGGGTTGTTCATCCAATGACAAAATAAGATATTTGTTGAATTTTCATTAATAGTTTCCTCTGTGTCAGACAGGTATATAAAGACCGTCCTGAAAGACTGTTCTTACTCACACAGACAGATTCTCCAAGTCTGCATCCTCTGCCTATACAGCAAGAAATTTGTTTCACTGAATTGCTCGATGTTTGATAT
Organism: Siphateles boraxobius; assembly: GCF_051911475.1. Lineage (NCBI taxonomy): Eukaryota > Metazoa > Chordata > Actinopteri > Cypriniformes > Leuciscidae > Siphateles > Siphateles boraxobius. Next base: position 2,429,509 of record NW_027509190.1, read on the forward strand.
TTTAGTTTACAATTTAATATAATTGACCCGTCTTACTACACTACATTGATGCTTACTTTAAATATTTGTTTTTAATTATTTTAAATGACATTTGATAGATTAATAGATATATACTTTATTCATCCCAAAGGGAAATTTTAGACGTCCAGTAGCTTATACATACACACACACACACACACACACACACACACACACACACACACACACACACACACACACACACACACACACACATATCTCATACACATAGATAATCTAGTCGGTTATATAGTTGGTTTCTTCAACATAGCTGAACTGCTCAGTTATGTCTGAGTCAAGACATGAGTCAGTGGGCCAAGTGACTGCAGGTCCTTCAAGGCATAGGGGATGTCATGGGACAAAACCAAAGTCCAGATGCATTGTGCATGTCCCTGGTCTTGTATATGGACCACTCGTGCAATTATGGGCAAACGCAGATTCTGATGCAAGATTAGCCAGAATGAAAGAAATACGTGACAAGAGATTAGCTGAACCACTGGAATCTGCTCACAGAATGACTGTAACCTGTGAACTTACACCAGACACCCTTACAGAAGGTGATGGATATCACAGAGAATGCTACCAAAGATTCACCATGAATCTCAAAAGACTCGACCAGAAGCCTGAACTATTAGCAGCAAGTTCAAGGCAAAGTCAGAGGGCCTCAACTGGTGACAAGGTGCTCTTCACACCTGACTGTATATTCTGCAACTCAATTACACGGAAGAAGGTAAAAAATAAAGGGATATGGACGACTGAGGGGTTAAGAGAGTTTGAGTGTGATGGGTAGAGAACAGTCCTCAAAGTTGCAGAACAAAAATTTGATGAAAATTTGCTTCACAGAATTAGAGGAAAGGATCTATTTGCTACAGAAGCTAAATACCACAAATCCTGTAGAGTCCAATATACACAAAATTTAGAAAAATGGAGAAGTGCAAGCACAGAAAACAAGGCCAAACAAATCCAACTAGTAGAAGCTCACGGTGAGGCATTTGGTGCTGTATCTCGAGTAATTGACAAGGAAATCATCGGCAGCAACAAAATGATGAAATTGACTGATCTGACCAAAATCTACATAGCTCATCTGGAATGCACAAACTTCCCCAATCCCAAATTGCGTGGGGAAAAGCTCAAAGCTAAGCTAGAAACACATGGACAATACAAGGAAAAGGTGGCATTCTGCAAGCTAAACAAAAAAGGCCGTTTCTCGACATACATTGTGTACAACTCACAAAGTGACATTACAAACCTAGTGCAGTGTGCATATGAACTTGGTTCCAAAGACATGATCCAGGAGACTGGCCATTATCTACATGAGGAGATTCTGGAAAGCTTTGCAAAAGCTGATGAGTTGAGATGGCCACCCTCTGCCCATGATCTTGTAAGCATGAACATTGTAATTCCATCTAATTTGGAGACATTTCTGTGTCATGTGATATGTGGCAAACCAAAATCACAAAGCTCCAAAATGAACAGGCTTGTAAATTCAATAGGGCAAGACATATGTCGCGCCACAACAAATGGAGAATGGAAACTTCCAAAGCATATGCTTATATGCATGACACTTAGACACCTTTTCAGGAGTGAAAAATGAATTACCCTATTTAATCGATTGGGCCATTCAGAGAATTATACATTCTCCCTTGAACTGGAAACTGCACTTGCTGAGGCTGTGGCTGAGACATCCAGTCTTTTGTCTACACAAATCATTAGATCACCAGGAGCCCCTTCCATTTTCCACTCAGAATTTGATAATTTTGATCAGTTGCTCAACAACTTAACTGGAATGGATTCAATTCACACTGCACATGGCATTATGTTACAGGACATAGAAGGCAAGCCGGAGAATCATGGCGGAGTCCGTATCGATATTCCATCCACTTCCAGGAAAACAAAACGACGTTCTTTTGAGCAGGGGTCAGCTGAAGCTCTTCCTGACTGCTATATTACACAACGGAAAAGTCCTCAAATAACCATACACCAAAGAGTAATTCCTGATGGTGAGAGGGCTCTTCAAGATGCTACCATGAAGCACTTTCTGTGGGTCTTGATCCGTACAGCATGCAGCAAATCAGATCAACAATTTCCAGGATGGACAGGTTTCATCACAATGTCAGGACGAACCCCTGAAAGTCTGACAACTATTGATTATTACCCTGTTATTCCAAGCCCAATTACAGACTACAAGACAGTAAAAGAATGCCTTCGATATGCTGAGGAGGCAACAGCAGAAATCCAACAACAGTATGTTGTTACAACATTCGACTTGGGGGTATGCATGAAAGCATATCCCCTGATTTGGAATGATCAATCTAGGTATGATAAACACATAATATTGATTGGTACATTTCATCTGGCTTGCGCATATCTGAAGATGGTGGGCAAGAAAATGGATGGATCGGGTCTCTCTGATATCTTGTTGGAAGCTGGGCTGATTGCATTAGGTTCTCTTCAAGGTGTCCTTACTGGTAAACATTATGACAGATCACTACACTGTCATAAGACAGTATTGGAATGTCTTGAAAGACTTCTCCTATCACAATACCTCACAAGTATTGGAGAGAAAGAAGTATTCTCTCAATTACCAGAGGGATCAAAGGGGATACTAGATGAACTGCTGAAAGCTCCTTCTAAAGAAGCCTTAGATGCAACAAGGAATGATGTTCCACTGCAGAAGTACATCGAAGGATATCAACAGTTTCGAGAGAGTGTAAAAGCTGGACATCTAGGGAAGACAGCACAGCTGTGGACATCTTACATGGACCACATCTGGTTGGTACTGTCTCTCATCCATGCAGTGAAACATAATGATTTTCCCCTTTATGCTCAGTGTTTGCACCTTATGGCAGACCTGTTTTTCAGCTTTGGAGGCCAGAATTATGCCAGATATCTCTCTTACTTCTCCATATTCATTGCGAACATTGAAGTGTCACATCCTGGAGCCACAGAGTTGTTGAAAAGAGGGGCTATTAGCGTTGCACGTTCCTTCATTCCAGGTAACCGCTGCGCCGTAGATAAAACTATGGAGGAGACCTTCATGCGACATGCTAAATCTCATGGGGGTGCTGGTGGAAATGCTTTTGGTGTGTCAGGAATTCTGACAAATTATGATGCCTACCAACGTTGGGTACGAACAACCCATGCTAGATCTCAGTATGTTAATGCAACCCTCAGTATGGCTGACATGCTGTCTGGAACAGCTGCAGAAACCAAGCATAATGAGCTTCGTCCAGCTGAGATGTTGAGGAGTGAAAAGTTGGTGAGAAAAACAATTGAGGCAGTGGAGAGCTTCCTTAACCCTTTTGAGTTGGGAAGCACTGACAACTTGTTTATTCTTTCTTCTGATGCTGCAGTATCTGCTGAGGTCCAAAGAGATGTTTTGAGAGCTGAACAAGCAGGCAAGGTTGCCAAGGATATTTTTATTGCGACACGCCTGGAAAAAGGTTGTGACTTCTTTGAGCCTATCAAGCGCCTTGGCCTCAAAACCTTCACGGACATGAACAAAAAGAGCAAAGTTACAACAACAACACACAAAGTAATACAGTATCAGCAGCAAGGGAACATTGCTTTCCAGTTGTTCATGAAGTCCCAACAGCAAGGTCTACAATTGGACATGAGGGAACTACTCACGTACCCCTTGACTCCTGTGCCGTACAGTATAGGCACTGCTGATGGTTTCTTGTCCAAAACAGATAAGTCAAAGTCATTTGCTTACCTGGTAAAAGACATCAATGATGCTGCCCTACCATCCACAGATCAAACTCTTGTAATTATTGATGGAAATGCCTACTTTTACTTCTTGAAGGAGGTACCAGGCAGCTTCAAACAGATATGCAGTAAGGTGTTTGACATGATGCCAAAGACAGGCAATGTTGTGTTCAGCACAGATAGTTACTTCCCCAATTCTGTGAAAACAATGGAAAGACAGAGGAGGGGTTGTGGTCAAAAGCTTATCATAAAAGGTGAAAATACCAAAAGGCCAGCAGATTGGAAACAGTTCCTCGCCAATGATGAAAACAAGCAACAATTTATTGCACTACTCATCCGCCTTTGGAGTGAAGACTCATATGCCAGGAAGCTACATGGGAGACAAGTGATCATAACCTGTGAAGGAACAGCATATCTGCTAACGTCTGAAGATGGCAGCTCAACATGCAGAACAGAAGTCCTGAGCCTTAAGTCTACCCAAGAAGAGACAGATTCTAGAGTCATTCTCTACTGTGACTTTGCCAGAGACAACAACTACAGCAATGTTGTCGTTAAGAGTCCTGATACTGACATATTTTTCATCTTGTTACACTATGCTCTGGCAATGTCAGACTTAAATATTATGTTTCACACTGGCACAGGAAACAAGAAAAGGCTCATTGATGTGAGTGAAATGTCTCGTAGTTACTCTCAGCAACATTTGACAGAACTAATGGCACTTCACGCCTTCAGTGGTTGTGATACCACTAGTGCATTCAAGGGGTTAGGCAAAGTCAGGCCATTGAAAACCCTCTCTAGGATGCCAAAGTTTGGAGAAACTCTTGCCAGGCTGGGAGACACATGGGATGTACCGAGGGATCTCTTTGATCTCCTCAATGAGTTCACCTGTGCTCTGTTTAGTAGACCACGAGTACGAAGTGTTGATGAGTTGCGTTTCTTGCGAACGAGTGAGCTGTGCTCCAAAGATGACAAGCATCTAGCCCACTCAAGAAATGTGGACCTGGCTACACTCCCCCCATGTGGGAGGAGTTTAGAGCAACACATCAGCAGGGTTAACTACCAGGTTGGAATATGGAAGGTGGCCCATATTGCCAACCCTGACATCCCTGATGCTTGCAATGGACACGGTTGGACACTGGTTGACCAAAAGATTGAGCCTCTGTGGTATGAGGGATGTGTTCTCCCACAGCAATTGGCAGATATCATTGAATCTGTGAGTGGCAGGGATGAGGAAGATGAATCAGATGATGATAGCGTAACAGATGAACAGTACTTATCTGATGATGACAACTCTGAGTCAGACCAGGATTGAAAAACAGTTTGAGTGTCATGTTACACCTGACATATGCATGAAATATACATGTATTTTATTGATTGGTAAAACATATTACCCTAATAGTAGGTCATTATACCTACTATTTGTTCAGTGTTTCTTTGGGAAAGGGAAGCTATGTATGCTGTAGTTCTCTTACAGCATGTGTGTGTGTGTGTGTGTGTGTGTGTGTGTGTGTGTGTGTGTGTGTGTGTGTGTGTGTGTGTGTGTGTGTGTGTGTGTGTGTGTGTGCGCATGATGTATATAGGTCTTGTGTGTTAATGTGTGTTCTTGTGCATTTGTGTGTGTGTGCGCATTCAGTATATAGTTATTTTCAATGCTGTATGTAGTTCTTGTATATAATTATTGTGCGTTTGTGTGTCTGTGTGCATGCTTGCATGCTGTATATAGTTCTTTTCCATGCTGATTTTAGCTTTTGTATATAGGCCTAGTTATTTTGTGTGTCTGTGTGCATGCTGTATATAGTTATTTTCCATGCTGATTGTAGTTTTTGTATATAGTTATTTTGTGTGTCTGTGTGCATGCTGTATATAGTTCTTTTGAATTTGTGTGTGTGTGCATGCTGTATATAGTTAATTTCAATGCTATATGTAGTTCTTGTATATAGTTATTGTGCGTTTGTGTGTCTGTGTGCATGCTGTATATAGTTCTTTTCCATGCTGTATGTAGTTATTGCATATAGTTATTGTGTGTGTCTGTGTGCATGCTGTATACAGTTCTTGTGAATTTGTGTGTGTGTGTGCATGCTGTATATAGTTATTTTCCATGCTGTATGTAGTTCTAGTATATAGTTATTGTGCGTTTGTGTGTCTGGGTGCATGCTTGCATGCTGTATATAGTTCTTTTCCATGCTGTTTGTAGTTTTTGTATATAGTTAGTGTGTGTCTGTGTGCATGGGAAATCCGGAAATTACAAAGGTAAACAACAGCACGACACACGTAGATGGTGCACGTGTCAGCAACGTCTTTGTTATTAAACATTGTGAAGTGCTGTTCCAATCCCATCTATACCTATCTGAGCTCATGTGGTCTCACACACTCACTCACTTAGCACCTGAGATCAATTAAGTCTGTGAGTCTTTAGTCCTTAGTCCTCAGGGCTCACTTTGGGATTGGCCCTTCGTGTGTGTGTGCATGCTGTATATAGGAAATGGGCTCATTAAATCAACATAAGGCCTTAACTATATTAATTTTAGTCACTTACCAGGAAGCAGTATAGGGTGCCCTTTGATCTAAGTCATCATATGTTAAGCTTGAGTGTGTAATGGGTCACCTAAAAGCAGTTCTGATTGACTAGGCCAATTTCGACTTGTTAAAATCGCTTAAAATCGTTTTTTAGGGTTTCCCTATTCACAGGCCTAAAACAGGTAGTGCAACCCAAAATTTTCAATGTTAACATTCAGATTCATATTCTACACATCCAGACCTTTCAGAAAAGTATGGTTTTGTTGGGAGGTGGGGGGGGTGCACGGTAGGCCTATGTAGCTCGCCGCCTATAATTTTGTTGGCAGACCGAACATTTTATATTACTGTACAGGAAACTTCAATGGTTATTTGTTTTATTTTTGTCCTTTTCTAAGAGATTAAACCACAAACATCCCTGCAAGTGTACTGACCTGCTCAACAGAAAATCGCATACGAAATTTTTGCAAAAATCACCCACAGTTTCCGCCCAGTTTCAAACTGGGGACTTTTCGCATGTGAGGCGAACGTGATAACCACTACACTACAAACACGTCTTCAGGTTGCAGACATTAATCTTTAGGTGCACGCTTATTAAAAAGCATATAAAGGAAATGAGCGCTGCACCCACCTAGCGTGGCAAAGAGTTAAAGTTTTCTGTCAGAATCCAACCACTGTTTCTGCTCGGTTTCGAACCTAGGACCTTTCGCGTGTTAGGCGAATGTGATGACCACTACACTACAGAAACCTATTGATGAGGTGCATGTGCTTTTTAGAAGATGGCTCCTTCCCATAATCTGCTCTGCAAGCAGTGTGACAGTCTGTAAATTCCACAAACAACAGAACAGAGGTCATTCTGCATGGCAGTCTGCCTACAGCTCCTTGGTACGATGGCCTTCACCTGTCTCAAAAGTAAGGGTTCTGTAGCATTTATATTTAAAATGCATCCACTTGTTTAAGCCCAGTTTTGAACTGAGGACCTTTTGCGTGAAAAGCAAACGTGATAACCACTACACTACGGAAACTTGATTTGGACGGCACCCACCTAGTGTCATTCGGCATGGCAGTCTGCCTACAGCTCCTTGATAAAGGAAAGGAGCACTGCTACCACCTAGCGTGGCAAAAAGTTTAAATTTTCTGTCAGAATCCAACCACTGTTTCTGCTCGGTTTCGAACAGAGGACCTTTTGCGTGTTAGGCGAACGTGATGAACACTACACTACAGAAACCTATTGATGAGGTACATGTGCTTTTTAGAAGATGGCTCCTTCCCATAATCTACTCTGCAAGCAGTGTGACAGTCTGTGAATTCCACAAACAACAGAACAGAGGTCATTAAACCAAGAACATCCCTGCAAGTGTACTGACCTGCTCTACAGAAAATCGCATACGAAATTTTTGCAAAAAACACCCACAGTTTCCGCCCAGTTTCGAACTGGGGACCTTTCGCGTGTGAGGCAAACGTGATAACCACTACACTATGGAAACAAGTCTTCAGGTTGCAGACATAAATCTTTAGGTGCACCCTTATTAAAAAGCATATAAAGGAAATGAGCGCTGCACCCACCTAGTGTGGCAAACAGATAAAATTTTCTGTCAGAATCCAACCACTGTTTCTGCTCGGTTTCGAACCGAGGACCTTTCGCGTGTTAGGCGAACGTGATGACCACTACACTACAGAAACCTATTGATGAGGTGCATGTGATTTTTAGAAGATGGCTCCTTCCCATAATCTGCTCTGCAAGCAGTGTGACAGTCTGTGAATTCCACAAACAACAGAACAGAGGTCATTCGGCATTGCAGTCTGCCTACAGCTCCTTGGTACGATGGCCTTCACCTGTCTCAAAAGTAAGGGTTTTGTAGCGAATTGCAGCATTTATATTTAACATGCCTCCACTTGTTTCCACCCAGTTTTGAACTGAGCACCTTTCGCGTGTAAAGCGAACGTGATAACCACTACACTACGGAAACTTGATTTGGACGGCACCCACCTAGTGTCATTCGGCATGGCAGTCTGCCTACAGCTCCTTGATAAAGGAAAGGAGCACTGCTACCACCTAGCGTGGCAAAAAGTTTACATTTTCTGTCAGAATCCAACCACTGTTTCTGCTCGGTTTCGAACAGAGGACCTTTTGCGTGTTAGGCGAACGTGATGAACACTACACTACAGAAACCTATTGATGAGGTACATTTGCTTTTTAGAAGATGGCTCCTTCCCATAATCTACTCTGCAAGCAGTGTGACAGTCTGTGAATTCCACAAACAACAGAACAGAGGTCATTCGGCATGGCAGTCTGCCTACAGCTCCTGGGTACGATGGCGTTCACCTGTCTTAAATGTAAGGGTTTTGTATCGAATTGCAGCATTTATATTTAACATGCCTCCACTTGTTTCCGCCCAGTTTTGAACTGAAGACCTTTGCGTGTAAAGCGAACGTGATATCATGGCATGTGCTTTTTAGAAGATGGCTCCTTCCCATAATCTACTCTGCAAGCAGTGTGACAGTCTGTGAATTCCACAAACAACAGAACAGAGGTCATTAAACCAAGAACATCCCTGCAAGTGTACTGACCTGCTCAACAGAAAATCGCATACGAAATTTTTGCAAAAAACACCCACAGTTTCCGCCCAGTTTCGAACTGGGGACCTTTCGCGTGTGAGGCAAACGTGATAACCACTACACTATGGAAACAAGTCTTCAGGTTGCAGACATAAATCTTTAGGTGCACCCTTATTAAAAAGCATATAAAGGAAATGAGCGCTGCACCCACCTAGTGTGGCAAACAGATAAAATTTTCTGTCAGGATCCAACCACTGTTTCTGCTCGGTTTCGAACCGAGGACCTTTCGCGTGTTAGGCGAACGTGATGACCACTACACTACAGAAACCTATTGATGAGGTGCATGTAATTTTTAGAAAATGGCTCCTTCCCATAATCTGCTCTGCAAGCAGTGTGACAGTCTGTGAATTCCACAAACAACAGAACAGAGGTCATTCGGCATTGCAGTCTGCCTACAGCTCCTTGGTACGATGGCCTTCACCTGTCTCAAAAGTAAGGGTTTTGTAGCGAATTGCAGCATTTATATTTAACATGCCTCCACTTGTTTCCGCCCAGTTTTGAACTGAGCACCTTTCGCGTGTAAAGCGAACGTGATAACCACTACACTACGGAAAATTGATTTGGATGTCAGTCCCACCTCTTCTAGGGTACGCTTGTTCAAAAGCGACTGAAACTATAGACTGCCCAGTGTTTTTAACATGGCAAAAAGCTGCTAATTTTGTTGGCAGACCGAACATTTTATATTACTGTACAGGAAACCTCAATGGTCATTTGTTTTATTTTTGTCCTTTTCTAAAGAGATTAAACAACAAACATCCCTGCAAGTGTACTGACCTGCTCAACAGAAAATCGCATACGAATTTTTTGCAAAAATCACCCACAGTTTCCGCCCAGTTTCAAACTGGGGACTTTTCGCGTGTGAGGCGAACGTGATAACCACTACACTACAAACACGTCTTCAGGTTGCAGACATAAATCTTTAGGTGCACGCTTATTAAAAAGCATATAAAGGAAATGAGCGCTGCACCCACCTAACGTGCCAAAGAGTTTAAATTTTCTGTCAGAATCCAACCACTGTTTCTAGTCGGTTTTGAACCGAGGACCTTTCGCGTGTTAGGCGAATGTGATGACCACTACACTACAGAAACCTATTGTTGAGAGGGATGTGCTTTTTAGAAGATGGCTCCTTCCCATTATCTGCCCTGCAAGCAGTGTGACAGTCTGTAAATTCCACAAACAACAGAACAAAGGTCATTCGGCACCCACCTAGTGTCATTCGGCATGGCAGTCTGCCTACAGCTCCTTGATACGATGGCCTTCACCTGTCTTAAAAGTAAGGGTTTTGTAGCGAATTGCAGCATTTGTATTTAACATGCCTCCACTTGTTTCCACCCAATTTTGTACTGAGGACCTTTCACGTGTAAAGCAAACGTGATAACCACTACACTACGGAAACTTGGTTTGGATCTCATTCCAACCTCTTCTAGCGTACGCTTGTTCAAAAGCGACTGAAACTATAGACTGCCCAGTGTTTTTAAGATGGCAAAAAGCTGCTAATTTTGTTGGCAGACCGAACATTTTATATTACTGTACAGGAAACCTCAATGGTCATTTGTTTTCTTTTTGTCCTTTTCTAAAGAGATTAAACCACAAACATCCCTGCAAGTATACTGACCTGCTCAACAGAAAATCGCATACGAAATTTTTGCAAAAACCACCCTTAGTTTCCGCCCAGTTTTGAACTGGGGACCTTTCGGGTGTGAGGCGAACGTGATAACCACTACACTATGGAAACAAGTCTTCAGGTTGCAGACATAAATCTTTAGGTGCACCCTTATTAAAAAGCATATAAAGGAAATGAGCGCTGCACCCACCTAGTGTGGCAAACAGTTAAAATTTTCTGTCAGAATCCAACCACTGCTTCTGCTCGGTTTCGAACCGAGGACCTTTCGCGTGTTAGGCGAACGTGATGAACACTACACTACAGAAACCTATTGATGAGGTACATGTGCTTTTTAGAAGATGGCTCCTTCCCATAATCTACTCTGCAAGCAGTGTGACAGTCTGTGAATTCCACAAACAACAGAACAGAGGTCATTCGGCATGGCAGTCTGCCTACAGCTCCTGGGTACGATGGCGTTCACCTGTCTTAAATGTAAGGGTTTTGTATCGAATTGCAGGATTTATATTTAACATGCCTCCACTTGTTTCCGCCCAGTTTTGAACTGAAGACCTTTCGTGTGTAAAGCGAACGTGATATCATGGCATGTGCTTTTTAGAAGATGGCTCCATCCCATAATCTGCTCTGCAAGCAGTGTGACAGTCTGTGAATTCCACAAACAACAGAACAGAGGTCATTCGGCATGGCAGTCTGCCTACAGCTCCTTGGTACGATGGCCTTCACCTCTCTCAAAAGCAAGGGTTTTGTAGCGAATTGGAGCATTACATTTAAAATGCCTCCACTTGTTTCCGCCAAGTTTTGAACTGAGGACCTTTCGCGTGTAAAGCAAACGTGATAACCACTACACTACAGAAACTTGATTTAGACGTCAGTCCCACCACTTCTAGGGTACGCTTGTTCAAAAGCGACTGAAACTATAGACTGCCCGGTGTTTTTAACTTGGCAAAAAGCTGCTAATTTTGTTGGCAGACCGAACATTTTATATTACTTCACAGGGAACCTCAATGGTCATTTGTTTTATTTTTGTCCTTTTTTAAAGAGATTAAACTACAAACATCCCTGCAAGTGTACTGACCTGCTCAACAGAAAATCGCATACGAAATTTTTGCAAAAAACACCCACAGTTTCCACCCAGTTTCGAACTGGGGACCTTTCGCGTGTGAGGCAAACGTGATAACCACTACACTATGGAAACAAGTCTTCAGGTTGCAGACATAAATCTTTAGGTGCACCCTTATTAAAAAGCATATAAAGGAAATGAGCGCTGCACCCACCTAGTGTGGCAAACAGTTAAAATTTTCTGTCAGAATCCAACCACTGTTTCTGCTCGGTTTCAAACCGAGGACCTTTCGCGTGTTAGGCGAACGTGATGAACACTACACTACAGAAACCTATTGATGAGGTGCATGTGATTTTTAGAAGATGGCTCCTTCCCATAATCTGCCCTGCAAGCAGTGTGACAGTCTGCCCAGTGTTTTTAACATGGCAAAAAGCTGCTAATTTTGTTGGCCGAACATTTTATATTACTGTACAGGAAACCTCAATGGTCATTTGTTTTATTTTTGTCCTTTTCTAAAGAGATTAAACAACAAACATCCAAGTCTTCAGGTTGCAGACATAAATCTTTAGGTGCACCCTTATTAAAAAGCATATAAAGGAAATGAGCGCTGCACCCACCTAGTGTGGCATAAAGTTAAAATTTTCTGTCAGAATCCAACCACTGTTTCTGCTCTGCAAGCAGTGTGACAGTCTGCCCAGTGTTTTTAACATGGCAAAAAGCTGCTAATTTTGTTAGGCGAATGTGATGACCACTACACTACAGAAACCTATTGTTGAGAGGGATGTGCTTTTTAGAAGATGGCTCCTTCCCATTATCTGCCCTGCAAGCAGTGTGACAGTCTGTAAATTCCACAAACAACAGAACAAAGGTCATTCGGCACCCACCTAGTGTCATTCGGCATGGCAGTCTGCCTACAGCTCCTTGATACGATGGCCTTCACCTGTCTTAAAAGTAAGGTTTTTGTAGCAAATTGCAGCATTTGTATTTAACATGCCTCCACTTGTTTCCACCCAATTTTGTACTGAGGACCTTTCACGTGTAAAGCAAACGTGATTACCACTACACTACGGAAACTTGGTTTGGATCTCATTCCAACCTCTTCTAGCGTACGCTTGTTCAAAAGCGACTGAAACTATAGACTGCCCAGTGTTTTTAAGATGGCAAAAAGCTGCTAATTTTGTTGGCAGACCGAACATTTTATATTACTGTACAGGAAACCTCAATGGTCATTTGTTTTCTTTTTGTCCTTTTCTAAAGAGATTAAACCACAAACATCCCTGCAAGTGTACTGACCTGCTCAACAGAAAATCGCATACGAAATTTTTGCAAAAACCACCCTTAGTTTCCGCCCAGTTTCGAACTGGGGACCTTTCGCGTGTGAGGCGAACGTGATAAGCACTACACTACGGAAACACGTCTTCATGTTGCAGACATAAATCTTTAGGTGCACGCTTATTAAAAAGCATATAAAGGAAATGAGCGCTGCTACCACCTAGCGTGGCAAACAGTTTAAATATTCTGTCAGAATCCAACCACTGTTTCTGCTCGGTTTCGAACAGAGGACCTTTCTCGTGTTAGGCAAACATGATGAACACTACACTACAGAAACCTATTGATGAGGCACATGTGCTTTTTAGAAGATGGGTCCTTCCCATAATCTACTCTGCAAGCAGTGTGACAGTCTGTGAATTCCACAAACAACAGAACAGAGGTCATTCGGCATGGCAGTCTGCCTACAGCTCCTGGGTACGATGGCCTTCACCTGTCTTAAAAGTAAGGGTTTTGTATCGAATTGCAGCATTTATATTTAACATGCCTCCACTTGTTTCCGCCCAGTTTTGAACTGAAGACCTTTGCGTGTAAAGCGAACGTGATATCATGGCATGTGCTTTTTAGAAGATGGCTCCTTCCCATAATCTGCTCTGCAAGCAGTGTGACAGTCTGTGAATTCCACAAACAACAGAACAGAGGTCATTCGGCATGGCAGTCTGCCTACAGCTCCTTGGTACGATGGCCTTCACCTGTCTCAAAAGTAAGGGTTTTGTAGCGAATTGCAGCATTTATATTTAAAATGCATCCACTTGTTTCCACCCAGTTTTGAACTGAGGACCTTTCACGTGTAAAGCAAACGTGGTAACCACTACACTTCAGAAACTTGATTTGGACGTCAGTCCCACCGCTTCTAGGGTACGCTTTTTCAAAAGCGACTGAAACTATAGACTGCCCAGTGTTTTTAACATGGCAAAAAGCTGCTAATTTTGTTGGCAGACCGAACATTTTATATTACTGTACAGGAAACCTCAATGGTCATTTGTTTTATTTTTGTCCTTTTCTAAGAGATTAAACCACAAACATCCCTGCAAGTGTACTGACCTGCTCAACAGAAAATCGCATACGAATTTTTTGCAAAAATCACCCACAGTTTCCGCCCAGTTTCGAACTGGGGACTTATCGCGTGTGAGGCAAACGTGATAACCACTACACTACAAACACGTCTTCAGGTTGCAGACATTAATCTTTAGGTGCACGCTTATTAAAAAGCATATAAAGGAAATGAGCGCTGCACACACCTAGCGTGGAAAAGAGTTAAAGTTTTCTGTCAGAATCCAACCACTGTTTCTGCTCGGTTTCGAACCGAGGACCTTTCGCGTGTTAGGCGAATGTGATGACCACTACACTACAGAAACCTATTGATGAGGTGCATGTGCTTTTTAGAAGATGGCTCCTTCCCATAATCTGCTCTGCAAGCAGTGTGACAGTCTGTGAATTCCACAAACAACAGAACAGAGGTCATTCGGCACCCACCTAGTGTCATTCGGCATGGCAGTCTGCCTACAGCTCCTTGGTACGATGGCCTTCACCTGTCTCAAAAGTAAGGGTTTTGTAGCGAATTGCAGCATTTATATTTAAAACGCATCCACTTGTTTCCGCCCAGTTTTGAACTGAGGACCTTTCGCGTGTAAAGCAAACGTGATAACCACTTAACTTCCGAAACTTGATTTGGACGTCAGTCCCACCGCTTCTGGGGTACGCTTGTTCAAAAGCGACTGAAACTATAGACTGCCCAGTGTTTTAAAAATGGCAAAAAGCTGCTAATTTTGTTTGCAGACCAAACATTTTTTATTACTGTACAGGAAACCTCAACGGTCATTTGTTTTATTTTTGTCCTTTTCTAAAGAGATTAAACCACAAACATCCCTGCAAGTGTACTGACCTGCTCAACAGAAAATCGCATACGAAATTTTTGCAAAAACCACCCACTGTTTCCACCCAGTTTCGAACTTGGGACCTTTTCGCGTGTGAGGCGAACGTGATAACCTCTGCACTACGGAAACACGTCTTCAGGTGGCAGACATAAATCTTTAGGTGCACGCTTGTTAACCCTCTGGGGTCCAAAGTGTTTTTGGGGTTCTGGAGGTGTTCTGACATGCTCTAACATTTGAGCTTTTTTCAGTTATTTATAAACATGTTAATGGCAAAGGTGTAAATTCACTCTATATAGCACAAACAGGGCTACCATAATATGTTAGCAAGATGTATGTACATGTTTGTATTTTTGAGAGAATATTGTTTATGCATGGTTATTGAAAAAACTAAAACTTAAAGTCTCTGAAATAAGGCCACAAAACACATACTAAATATGTGTCCACAAGACTTTTGACTAATTGATGTTCTCGCCTAGGATTTTTGCTTCAAAATGATCTGAAAATCATCCTTCCAAATCATTCACATAAAACAATACATTGATTTAAATTTAGTAAAACACTTTTTGTTTGGAAAGGCAATATGCGAAATGGGCGTGACTCATGTATAATGGTCTGATTCACACCTGTGAAGACAAAAGACCTGCTTAATGAGCCGCATAATGAGCTTTCCACAGGTGTGTCACTGAGCCACAAGAAAGAATACAAGGACACAAGAAAAGAAATGTGTATATATACTACAAAATTGGTTCACAGTTGGAAACATCTATAAAAAATAGTATTTTTCCACTTGTATTTTTGCTTGCAAATTGTATAATATCCAAGGTGAACATTTCTAGTAATTGTGTAGTTAATTCTCATACTGTATTTTCAGAAAGTTTTGAATATGTATCCTCTCCCCAAATTTGTCACTAATAAAACACAATACAAATAATTTGAAGAGAAGGCTTATATTGACCTTTTAAGATTTTGTTTACATCTACCTTGTAAATATATTATTTGCTATTTTATTAAAAAGGTTACAATTACAGCAACAATTAAAATAACAATATTTCAAGTGTAATATTTCTTTGTAAAAACTAAAGTGTACATTTTATCATACATATTTCAAATTTAAGGATTCATTAGTTTGAATAAAGCCTACATTGGAACAAACACTATAATAGCATCCTAGTTGATGACTTTATTTTTGACAAAACAAACATAGCCTAATATATTTAACATTTGAGCAGAAATTGGTGAACAAAAGCTTATTCAATGTGGCAAGAGTCTATAGTTTAGGCTACAGTAAACAGTTAATAATCTATTTAAAACTAGTCAACAAAATGTTGTCTTTCATATTTCTTCTGTAACATAGGCATATTGTTTGTTGTTTTTATGATAGCCTATATTAGGGCATATAAATATTAATTTGCAGTTTAATACGTTGCTAATACAAAGACATTTTAACGTTATTTCAACCTATTTCAGTCGATTTTCACTCATCTCAGTATAGCAATAGGGTTTGGTAAAAACTGTTCAGTTCATTCATTCACACACGCGATTCATATTTAAACAGTCTTTTTGCAGTTTACATACACTATGATATCGCGATTAGAACAATAATAAAAAAACTTACTTCTCAGATGGATATTTCATATTTCTTTGTAAAAACTAAATTATACATTTTATCATACATATTTCATAGTTAAGGATTCATTAGTTTGAATAAAGCCTACATTGGAACAAACACTATAATAGCATCCTACTTGATGACTTTATTTTTGACAAAACAAACATAGCGTAATATATAACATTTGAGCAGAAATTGGTGAACAAAAGCTTATTCAATGTGGCAGTAGCATATTTTACATTAAACAGTTAATAATCTATCCAAAACTAGTCAACAAAATGTTGTCTTTCATATTTCGTCTGTAACATAGGCATATCGTTTGTTGTTTTTATGAGCCTATATTAGGGCATAAATTTTAATTTGCAGTTTAATACGTTGCTAATACAAAGACATTTTAACGTTATTTCAACATATTTCAGTCGATTTTCACTCATCTAAGTATAGCAATAGGGTTTGGTAAAAACTGTTCAGTTCATTCATTCACACACAGACGCGATTAATATTTAAACAGTCTTTTTGCGGTTTACATACACTATGATATCGCGATTAGAACAATAATAATAAAGAACTTACTTATCAGATGGATCCGTTGCTCCTCGGAATGAAAAAAAAACAGCACATGTTCTGAGGTAAATGTCCCAGGATTACTCCTCACACAGCCTCGCAAGAAGAAATAGTAGGCTACATTAATCTGATGATTACATTTGTTGTGTTATCGCGTTTATGAGGGGCGTTGACACTTTGCATGTGTTGCTTCAGATCATTTGCGTTTGAATACCGCGCGCTCTCCGTGGGCGTGTCAGATTAGCAGAATAATGAGCTAAGAGAACGATAATGAGATCGGCTGACACCTCTCTCTTTTTTAATAGATTACATAAACAGAGAATATTTATTTTAGTTTTGAATTAGATATTTTAAAAGTACAAACTTAAATGATTATAAAGATATATTGCTCGTGCTTGTGTGAATAGTATTCGCTGAGCTTTGTTTAAGTTTAGAGACGTGCACCAGAAAAAAATTTAACGGAGACAGAGAGGCAGAAAGCACACCCTGTTTATTTTCTTCATTTTACAAAAGCACACGGTTTTGATGTTAATGTGAGTGTACACAAAAAAGGAAGACCCTCTATAGTTTATAATCATGTATTGATTTTATTTATATGACGTAAAATGACGGAGTATTTTAAGTCTATGTTGCTGCTATGTGGAAAAAAAACGACCCAAGAGAGTTAAAAAGCGTATAAAGGAAATGAGCGCTACACTCACCTAGCGTGGCAAACAGGATAAATTTTCTGTCAGACCCCAACCACTGTTTCTGCTCGATTTCAAACCGAGGACCTTTCGCGAGTTAGGCGAATGTGATGAGCACTACACTACAGAAACCTATTGATGAGATGGATGTGCTTTTTAGAAGATGGCTCCTTCCCATAATCTGCCCTGCAAGCAGTGTGAGTAGTTATAACCATTCGGCTTATGTCAAAATGATTTATGACCCTATGATTGACAGGTGGGCGGGGCTAACCTTTGACCTTCCGGAGGGTGTTCCGGAGGTCCTTTGATGTAGGGATTAACCTTTGACCTTCCGGAGGGGTTGTTCCGGAGGTCGCTTAATTTAGGGATTAACCTTTGACCTATCGATCGATCAAGTTGACAGTTGTCTTTACCCTATTGACCTTTGTATGATATGTGAAGTGGCCAGTTGTCTTTGCCAGTTGTCTTTGCCCCATTGATTTTGACCTATTGACCCCGGGGGGAAATAACTTCTTGGTGTGGGAAATCCCCTCCGTGTCGGGGTGAGAAAATAATTTTTCTAATGTCGCATATAGATTAGAATAGATTAGAATTACAAAAGTAAAATCATCTTACCGTTTCACTATGGTGAAGAATTGGATTAAAGTTGACAGTCTCCGCACTGTGTGTGTGTGCGTCTGTCTGTGAGTGTGTGCGTGTCATCCGATATCCTGGCATTCCTGAGCACGCTATATAAATAGGGACTGTGTGTTGTAGCCAGACCAGAAAGAGAACCATGAGCTACATGAGCATGGATGGTTCATCCTCCCCTAAAACCCCAGAGATGGCGCTGACCAGCAAGATGATGGAAAGTCTGACTATGGCACCGAGAAAGGCCATTGGACACGTCCGTTTGACAAACTTTCTCCATGAAACTTCGGAATGGACTCAAGCTGAATATATGATGTGTAGTAACCGTGTATTCGGGTACAAATTTCATAAACCCTCACGAATTGTTATACTCTACACCGCCGACGGCGTGGGTGAGTTTCAGCCTGGGGAAGATCCGTGTGTTGTATTTCCTGAAAAAGACTGGACTCTATTTTACACGTTTGTCTGGAAGGATCTGCACGACATCGGCGAAGAGCCTTTGTACACTGCCGAGTGGGACGGTGTAAGCCCAAACACCCGGTACCGTGTGGTAGGTGACCATACTAAAAAGAAGCCGAATGATTCTGTCTACATATTCTGCTGTAAAGACAAGACAAAGCTAGACAGCACTCGATCAGGAGTTATCCGGCCTAACGAGCATCACGATCTGTACGAAATGCAATTTGTGTTCAATTGGTGCGATCTGAATCTGCTGACTAGTGTTTTTTCAGCCATCAACAAAATGTTCAAATTGTGTGACCTGCACGACGGATACAACAAAATCAAAGTGCTGCTGTTCCACCCCGAGAGATGCGCGCGCAGCAGTTCGTTTACTAAGCCATCCACGCCCATTCACTACAGTCATCCTAAAGCTCGACTGTCAGACCCTCCCAAGCGTCTTTATAAACCGTGGTTAAAATTCTAGAACGTTCCGCCCTCTTCTACAACCTCATAAATTCCAGCGACCAGACCCTCCCGAGCAAACACATATAAACCATGGCTGAAGACGGAGGTCCAGAACCCACACACGTGTGCAGCTGCGGTATCTCTTTCGGCAACATTCTCGACCCTGACGATAGCGTGACCGACCATATTCTGACCGACGACGCCGGACCATCGGGTCTCCACAAAGACTGGCCCCCGGCCAAAACTACCAGACGTCGCATAGCCTTGGCACCGTGCTTTGAAAACGACTGGGCTCAGACTAAAACTACCAAACGTCGCTTAGACTGGGATTTGGAGATCGAGTGCGACTGCGCTTGCACTAAACCTTCACCACCATCCAACAAAAAGCTTGGATCTCACAACCTGACTTACGAGTCCGACGGACGCAACGACCCCGATGCTAAACCCAATTTAGATGCTACAGACGGATGTTTCAGCGACGTTGGATTCAAAATCATAAAAGCAGCGGTCGTGGTGCTGTTGCAACATCTCATTGGTGATAAGCTCAAGGAGGAATGTGAGGGGTGTGGGATTGATCATCCTAGCCAGCTGCAGCATTCCTGCCTGTTTGACCCTCCCAACTACTTCTTCGACACACACTTTGATGAACTGTCAGGCAAGCTGTTTAAACCCAATTTTCATACCATCATTACTATTATCCTCAACCGGTGTGGGTTAAAATCTCGACCCCACCGTATTCAAGGAACAGTCGGGGGTATTCTGCATGAATTAAAAGACGAACCATTCATCACAGCCAAGCTAGAAGAAATCAGGGGGAGACTTCTGGACAAACCCTGCAAGGAGATCATCTACGACGTCGTTGATCTCTGGGAAGGTCTCTCCATCGTGAATGGGGAGTGACCAAACCTCCTCCGACATGGGCGTTGTGGGGAGTATAACACACTTTATAGCATCCATGTTTAAAGATCATTACAAAGACCAGATCATCGGTCTTATGAACAAGATTATTGAGGACGCATCCGATTCCCCGTTTGAAATTTTACGTGATGATGACGACAGTACACGTGAGACCAATCTCAAGAAAATGATGATAAATGTAAGAGGTCTGGGTCGTAACAATACATGGTGCTCTATGATCTCCGCATGTCTTGACGATGACGAACAAGTATTCTATGTGATAAAACAGGTTCTCGATTGGCTGTACGGTTCACAGTCTGACATCGGTGTCTATGATACGTTATCCATGTTCACGTTTGTAGTTGATGTATGTATCCATTTGGTCAAAAAGTCAAAGGGGTTAGACACTGATGATGAGGAGATGGTCGAACGTCGTCAATTGATTAACAACGTCGACCAAATTATTGAACTGTTTACCGATTATGTCCTAAACAGAAACATGTTTGTGTTCCGCGACTTTTTATTCTGGCTAGATTGTGATTAGACCGTTGTATTATATCCGTTTTACTTAGACTGTAACGTCATTATATCCATTTTTTTACTATGTTGTATTATATTCATTTTAACCTTGAGTGTGCATGTAGCATGATTATATCCATTTTTACTTAATGTTTGTTGTATTATATTCATTTTTTTTACCTAGCGTGTACAGACATGTCATTATAACCATTTTTACTTAGCCTGTATATTCTGTAACGTCATTATATCCATATTTTTTTAATAAAAGATTGATTCAAATCATCCGTACCTCTCATTCTTTCACAGCGGGTGAAACATCATCATCATCATGTCCGAGCTCATGAAAAAGGCTTATTATACACCGTCCAACCCAGGTTCTTTAGGGGGTAAAAAACGATTAAAAGATGCCGTCTTAAAAGATAGCGGAGTCCGCCTAAGCGATAAACAGGTTTCAGAATGGCTGGCTGGTGAGGATGCTTACACATTACACAAAACAGCGCCGATAAAATACAAACGAAATAGGGTGGTTGTATACGGAATCGATACTCAGTTCCAGGCTGATCTGGTCGACATGACCGCTTATGCCAAGGATAATGACGGTCATAAATATCTGCTGACCTGCGTGGACGTTTTCACCAAACACGCGTGGACCAGGGTGTTGAAGAATAAGAGCGGGGTTGAGGTTACCAAAGCGTTCGAGTCTATACTCGAAGAGGGGCGTGTCCCACAGAAATTGCAGACGGATCAGGGGAAGGAATTTTTTAACAAACATTTTCAAAATCTCATGAAAAAGCATGACATTAATCATTTCGCTACCGCTACCGATTTGAAAGCCAGCGTCGTTGAACGATTTAATAGAACGTTAAAAAGTCGCATGTGGAGATTTTTAACGGCTACCAATTCACGACGATACATAGATGTTTTACAGGACATTATTCAAGGGTACAATACCAGTTATCATCGCAGTATCAGAATGAGACCCGTGGACGTCAGCAGAGTCAATGAGGGTCAAGTGTTTCAAAACTTGTATGGGGATGTAAAGAAGAATAAGACCGAGAAACCCGTATTAAAGTTCAAAGTCGGCGACGTCGTCAGGATTTCTAAAGTGAGAGGTCCGTTTGCCAAAGGTTATGAGCAGAACTACACAGAAGTGTTTTTCACTGTATCCTCATGTATCCCGCGCCAACCCCCGGTCTACAGACTCAGCGATTATGACGGCGAAGTCCTTGAAGGGTTTTTTTATGAAAAAGAGCTGCAAAAAATAATTGTGAGTAAAAACAAATCTTTTAAGGTGGAAAAGATTTTAGGTCAGAAAAAACAAGGCAAACCTACGCTTGTTTTAGTGAAATGGCTAGGATGGCCTTCAAAATTCAACAGCTATGTAGATAAAAAAACTGTGGTGGACTTGCAATCTCCTTAAAACGCATCGACCATAACGGATGAGATCATACCATCATGGACGAGCACGGGTTCTACGTCACGCTACCATGCAATGCATCGTCGTGGGTTTACCCCCAAAATCGAATATCCAGCTATACAACCAGACTACCAAAAGCTATAAGCTTGAAAGGACCCTGGCAAGTCGGACTAGTCGAAATCGAATATCCTAGAAGTTGGTATAGCTTTAACGACAAAGAAGGATATTTCACCCTAAACATTGCGTCGGATGGTGATACGGTTAAAAAAAACACAGCGAAGCAATTAAACATAGCTGGAGGGTACTACCCGAATATTCGCGCCATCGTACGTGTTATAAATCAACTTATCCTAAATCATGGGGTATTGACTCATGATGAAATAAAAAACAAACTGTTTCTGGTGGCAAAACCCAACGTTTCACTCTACTTCCGAGGGAGACTCGGCATTATTTTAGGATTAGCGAAAGGCGGGTATCTCGGACAATCGAGCTACGATAAAGAAACAGATTTGACGAAAACCATTATGATGTACGCCCCCCATCAATGCGACATCAACGCAGGGTTCTACACACTCTACGTCTACACGGACATTATCCAATATCCAGTGGTCGGCGATTCTCACGTACCCCTTTTGAGATGCGTACATATATCGGGTAAAACCAACAAGACGGTCATTGCTAGATACGACAAGCCGCATTACGCATCGATCGCCATGGATCACATCACTGACATCACCATAGAGGTTAAGGACGATCAAAACAAACCGGTACCCTTCACTTACGGGAAAGTCATCGTAAAACTACACTTTAAACCAAAAAATTAATTATCATTATAGACCTAGAGAGAGTCCGGACTATGTCGCCTACTATCAAAACCAAGCCGGGGGAGCTTTACCGGGTTATGCCAGGGGAGGGGTTATGTATGGTAGCGGCTTAGGGGGTATTTTTAGAGGTCTGTTCAGGATGGCCGTACCTCTGTTAAAAAGAGGCTTCAGCATTGCAAAGCCCCACCTAAAATCGGCTGCTAAAAATATAGTATCCGACGTCTTCTCAAATGTATTGATGCGTTCCCACGACAATGATGCTAAAGCTCAAGGCGGATCTGGTCTGATGGTCATGGCACGTAAGAGAACGTCCAAACCTCCCGGTGTGAGAAGGCGTGGTCAATCGGGGGTGAAAAGGAAGAAAACAACACATGTATCAAACAAACGCTCACTCGTACGTAGAAAGCGTAAGAAGACTGTTAGGCGAAACGCGTCGGTCAAGAGAGGGGTAAAAACCATATTCTAACATGGCGTTACTGCATCGTATGTCGGGAGAGTGCATCAAGTCCGAGCTGGACTTATTTACGGTACCTCTGACACAGACCATCATCGAGAAAAACAGCTATTTAGAAGTAGCTCCGTTATCGGCCCTTTCGCCCTCTGCCCCGATAGAGTTTTTTATCGCGGGAAACGGGGATGATTATATGGATCTCAATAACACCATGCTCTATCTACGGGTGAAAATCACGCAGCCTGACGGAGACGATATCCCGCATCTGGCTAGGGTTGGACTCATTAACTACCCGGGCGCTACAATATTTTCGCAAGTCGACATAACCCTGGGTGATCGCCTGATATCTCAAAGCTCAAGCACCTATCCTTATCGCTGTATCATAGAGAGTCTGCTCAACTACGGTAAGGATACGTTGGAATCTCTGTTCTCCACATCGTTGTTTCACAAAGATTCGGCGGGTCAGATGGATGTGCATGAACCCCCTGGCAATAACGCGGGACTGACAAAGAGGGCGACCTATACCAGCCGGAGCAGGGAGGTGGAACTGTTTACCCCCATACACGCCGATATATTCTTCCAGGAGAAACTTTTACTGAATGGGGTGGATGTTAAGTTGCGATTTATTCGAGCAAAAGATGAATTCTGCCTGATGAGGGGCGACGACATTGCTTACAAATTAAATATAACGGCGGCATCCCTATTTGTCAAGAAAGTGTCTGTATCACCCCCGGTGAGACTGGCTCACGCACAGGCGTTACTGTCAACAACGGCCAAGTACGCCGTCGACAGGGTCTGTCTAAAAACGTTCTCAATCCCTACTGGGTCTCGTGTTCTGAATCAAGAAAATCTGTTTTTAGGAACATTGCCAAAGTCTATCATCATCGCCATGGTCGACAACGATGCATTCACCGGATCCTACACAAAAAATCCATTTGCGTTCAAACATTACAATCTGGAGTTCTTAGCCGTCTACGTCGATTCTCAGCAATTCCCCGCTAAACCTCTACAACCTAATTTCGAAGCCGGTGTGGCGGCGCGTGAATTTTATCAGCTTTCGATGGCGACCGGTAGACACCTTAAAGACCGCGCACTCTGTATCGACAGTAACGATTTCATAAACGGATACACGCTTTATGCGTTTAACCTCACCCCGGATGAAGAGTGTGGCTAGCACATTTCGCTCATCAAGTCCGGAAATATCAGAGTCGAAGCTCGTTTCAGACAACCGCTGCCAAATACCGTTAACTTAATCATTTACGCCGTTTTTGATTCTCTCATTGAAGTGTCTAACCGCAGACAGGTGCTGATCGATTACTATTGAGAGATGAACACGCTTCAACTCACAGCTATCGTGGATAAAATGACGTGCAGAACACATTTTCTTGGGGTTCTACCGAGCGATCAACTACCCAAAAAACCTGTGAGGACCTTACCTGCGATGGGGATCATTAACACCGACCCCGCTCGGCTACCCGGTGAGCATTGGATAGCCGTTTATTTACCCGAAGAGGGGCCCGCTTGTTTTTTCGACAGCTTTGGCAATCCACCCAACAGCACCCGCTTCCCAACCAGCATCGATCACTTTCTAGCGACCAACCACCCCCAAGTATTATATTCCGACAGACAAGTCCAGGATTATTCATCCAATACCTGTGGGGAGCACTGTTTGTTTTTTCTATATCATTTAACTAAAGGTTGTGACTATGACCGTGTGTTGAAACTATACACCGACGATTATATTAAAAATGATAAAATGGTATCCCTATTTGTGAAGAGATTAAGACCGCATGTGTGTAATGATAAAATGTCATCCTGTGTGCAAACGTGTTTGATCTATAAATAAAAAATCTTAAAACATTTTATTTTTTATCGTCTTTATTTAATCGTAAGATACATTCGTTAAAATTCCAACCATTGCCTCGGATCACCGGTCGATATTTTAAACACAGAGTCTTTCGGAGTCCTGTAGCATGAATATTTCCGTGCCTTTTTATAAGGTCTAACATCGGGTGTGGTGGCGGGGGTGGCGGGTTTACTCTTTAGAGACTTAATCACGCTCCTGACCTGTTGATTCGGCACTGTAGAAAAAGGAATGTTTAACTCGCCAAAAGCCTGTAGAAACTCCGTCCATCCCAGAGGTCTCCGGTCATCCCGAACCTTTTGGGGGGCCGTCACATTTTTTAACAAATCAACCATGTGTGAACCTGGTACGACTTTACCCTTGAACACAAACTCCCCCGATTCGTTCCACCCGCTTAGTCCTTTAGCTTTAGACATCTTGTTTAATATGTATCTACTGTTTTTCACGCTTCTCGAAGGGACATTCTTCAGCACTTCGTCCTCCACAGCCCCCTCAGCAACACCGTCTTCAACATTAGCAGTGCGGGGAGCGGCTGGCGTTTGCGCATCTTTAGGCTCAGGGTCACTATGGGGTAACGAGAGGGTTAAAACCCCGCTCTCACGATCCCCTTGTCTAACGATGGTCAAAAACCTGCTTAGGGTATTGGTGTAAAGTTTGGCTTTTTCGTACGGATTCAAATCGGTGCGATGTAAAATATTTCTTATGGCACCGTCCAAATCGTTTTCCACAGTCTGTTGAATGTTCTCGCGTACATTCTCAGTTTTCATCTTATCCAGCTGATGCTGCGGGACTAAATACATCTTCTCAGCGTACTCCATCCTATCGATTGGCTATCAAGCTTGTCAGGAACGGGACGGCGACGCTTAATAAAGGTAAAAGGAAGCCGCCCTTTTGGTTGATGACTCGTTTCTTGGCCGCTATGCCAATTTTTTTATCGGCCACAAATTTGATTTCCGCTTTTCTCTTTTTCAGTTTTTGGTACTGCTGGCGATTGACCGGGATCGTGCCGTAGAGGATGTTTAGCGCCAATTCGCACAGCGATAAAATGAATTCGTCGGACACCGATTGTAAAATAACACGTCGTTGTTTAGGAGACGCTTTATGTAGCAGTTTTAACACCGGCAGATGTTTACAAAGTCTGGCGGACATGACGATTTATCACGTTCTTCTTTTTTTCGGGATATAAACCACTTGACGGTCGGACAGCAATCCTGTTCTGAGACGGTACTGCTCCGGAGTTTTAGCTTTATAGTCTATCAATAGGTATCCGAAAGATCGGTTGACCGCGTCGTGATAACATTCCATAAAGTATTTTGTGTTTCCCGGGTACATTTGTCGTCCTAGCATCGCTACCTGATTGACGTCCCTGGGGTTTTTAAACAAAATCATGTAATTGGCGTTTAAGCTGATGGTTCGACTGGACTTACCCTGTGCAAATAAATTTTGCACTATATAGATGCTGCTGAGATTCCGATGGTGACAATATTGCGTAAATACGCGCTGGAGTTCCAGGTTGGCGCTAGCTTGCTGCATCAAATCATCCACGATGAGAAGATTTGTTTTATGAGTAAATCATCGTCATTCAGACTCTCGGGTATTCCATGCACAAATTTAATGTCGTACAATTTCAGTACATCGTCGTACAAAGGCTGCCAGCAATCATACAACCATACAATGTTTTCAATTTTCTTGGAGATTATTGTCAAACCCTTTTCCAACAAAAGTTTTACAAAATAAGACTTTCCAGAATTGGACGGCCCACTTATAACACAACTAAATGGATGTTGAAGTCTGAAATCAAAATCGGAAACAACCTGAGACCCTCTGTGCATCACCTGATCAGTAGCCATAAGGAAGAGTGGTGAAATCGGGCAAAAGTCTGCGTTTATTATACACCACCTTGAACTTTTTAACGACTGATTTGTTGTGCAATGTGAGAGTCTTTTTATTCCTCACAATATTTTCGGTGTGAGCCAGGATGTGTTTCGCGCTATCCTGCGACGTCACATAACCGTCAACCAGACCAATCAGGGATTCCAGACAGATGGCTCGGGAGTTTTTTGCATTCAATGTTATACCCTTAGCTTTCATGCACGTCTTACCTTTGGCCGTCTTGTACCCATAAGATTTAGGCCCGCTCGTGCAAAAACACGTTATGAAGTCGCCGTCGTCTAGCTCGCTCGTCAGCTCCCCCAAATGATCCCCTAGAGGCGGTTCCCAGTCCCCCTCCCTAGACACAAAGACGACGGAGTCCGTATCTGAGTAAAGAAGCCGGTCGCCGAGTCTGTCCATCAATTCGTACAATTCCAGTCGTGCATGAGCCGTTGTAAACGCTCCTAGAAACACGTTAACGTCGTGCGCCTTACAAACATCGTCTTTGTCAGGTTTATGCTGAACGAGAGCTACGTCGTCCGAGACGAATGTGAAATAGGACAGTGTGTCGGTATTACCAAAAACGATTCTGGTGAAATCTTCGGGGTCGTTCACCAGAGTCGTTTGAGGCAGGTTCTGTCTTAACGAGAACCAACCCCAAAGCGAATTGAGAATCAATTTCGTGATTGCCCTCTGGGCGGCGTTGTACTTGATCTTTTCGGGGTCGAGTTGAACCCCCTCTTTTTCAAAATACTCAGGGATGTAAGTCTCTTTCTCAGCCTCCGTGACCACATTCGACGGATACCCTGACGCTTGTTGTTTCAAACGCAGAAACGTTTTGACATAATCGCCAAACAATGCGTCTGACCGCTGAGGAAAATGCCAAACCTCGTCTATCTTGGCTACCACATAACCCTTCTCGACGGCTTTTAAAAGCTCGATGCTGACCCAACAGCCCGACAGCGATCTTTCCTGATCCGTGTGGGTACAGGTTGAGGTCTGGTTTTGCTCGTGAGCGCAAGTTCTACATAACGGGAACATGAGTTTTCCTTCGCATCTGTAAGGGAGAACCGGGTGCAGTAATTTGCGGGGAGGGTACACGGTCGCTTTGATAAGGCCGAAATAATTTTCAATCGGTTCAAAATCTTTGAAAATGATTTGTGGATGATCGATCGGATTGCTTTTCCTAGCCTGGCAAAAGGGGTAGAGGCTGGTGAAATCGAGATACCTTATTTTTTCATCTTCGGTCACCTTGTGATAGAGTTTATAAGCGTTAGTTCGACCACCAAACAGAGTGTCTCGCGGTTTCAATCTCTCGGGGGCCGAATAATTGTCCATAAATTCTATCACGGAGGGATCGGTCTTTTTCATTTTGCTCCATTCGCATTCCCAAAGAACCTCGATTTGCAAACCGTCTTCTGCAGAATTTCGACCTTATCGTCAAACTGTCTCCTGAGAACCCCGTAAGGTACTCGCGACAAGGGGTGTGTCTGATGGGGTTCAAAGCGACAGCAGTGTCCATGGTGTACACAACCATTGTATTCTAAGCCAAACCTCAACCCGTTCTGTTCGTAGTAACCGTCTAAAAAGTACTTACCGAAGGATACTTCGCCATGGTTCAAGGCGTGGTGTAGGTCGACGTTTCGAGTCTTTTTGACATACTCCAGCCATTCTATTGAACCAGATGAATAGCATTTGCTCTGTCGGATGTACGCTTTGTTATGCGTGAGAGCCAGCGTATTTTTCTTAAGGAAATGTGTTTTGAAGATCCCCATCGCACAACTAGCGATCGTCGTAAAACTGAAAGGGTCAAGTTTGGTGCATTCGATGAACGACTGGCGATATTTCATACAACCTTCGCGTAATAACACAACGTCGTTAACGCCGTACTCGTACAGTTCTTTCTTAAAGTCAAAGAACTTACCCTCAACCGTGCTGTACCAGGCATCGAACTTTTGTTGGTCTTTATCCGACATGTTATCGTAGTTGTAAAACTTTTTGTCGGGGTAAGGTCCGAAATACTTCGCATTTTCCACTCTGTTGAAAAGATGTGGAAAGTAGCCTTTTTCAGTCGTCGTCAAGTCTAACGCAGCTGGCATTTTGGCTAGGGCAAACGGGGAAAAATGAATAACTGTCGAGGTATCGCTGCGAAAACGTTTCATCATACATAAGGATTAATTTACATCCCTGCATGATAACCTCGATGGCAATCCCAGCTTTGCAGAAATACTCCAGAATGAGAAAGGAGTCAAATCTGGAGGCGTAATGAGCAATGAAGCAGCAGGCTTCATATCGCGGCTGTCTGAAGCGCTTGATTAGCTTAGCTATACAGCCTGTACCGCGAGCTACAAATTTCTCCCCTTGGAACGTGATCGCGCAAACAAAATTAGCCACGTGCCTCCCATTTTCATAACGCGTTTCAAAATCGTAGAAAATGTATTTTTCGCAAAACTCCTTAGGCGCTAGGGGCTGTATGAAGCATTGGTGTTCTCCCTCGTCCACCAGAATTTCGCGACAATGGTCGCATTTGTCCGGAGCGCATACGTGTTTGGTTTTCTTGTTTCCCGGTTTAACCTGGTAGCGTCTGTTGCATAGTTTACAGTATTTTATAAGATCACAGGCGGGGTTTTCGTGACCCGGAGGTGGGTTTTTTTTATGCATTTCGAAGCAATAGCTCGATTTACAGTAACGCATGCAATCTAGACAGTGTATGGTCGTTTTAGGGTAGGTGTAACATTCTGAGTCGAAGCATACGTTACAGACGTGTTTGCATCGATGGTCTCTGCGACTGGTGTAACTTTTGTAACAAAATTCGCATACGTATTCCGAACCGATGAACCCTGTCAAACTCGTTATCATGTAGTAATGATCGTTATGGTGATAGAGGAACACCGTTTTCGGATGGGGTTCATCACAAGTTTTGTACGTTTCTAAGACAGCTGCGTTAGATCTGTGAAATACGACAATTTTAATGCCTAGAGCTCGTTCAAATGAGGCTATGTCGCTAAAAGCGATTGGATCTTGGATTGAGAAGCCTGCACTGTTTTGGATGGTGGTAGCCAGATTTTCTAACTCGGTCTCGGGTGTTGTGGGTTAAGAAAACGGGCGAGACAAATGGAGAAGCACAAATTATTCGAAATATTTGTGGGGCAAAATAAACTGTTTTTTTTCTTTTGATCACCTCACCAATGGCCAGATCCATAAGTTTACGTCGTTGACCCCCACCTCCTTGCCTGTTCATAACAACGGTAGCTTCTATCTCAACGGCCTGGTCCGATAATAACTGATCGTTGCTCTGTAAAACTTTTTCAATTTGGTCGTAAAGCAAATTGGGGTCATAATTATTTCCATCGGTTAAAACAGCGCTGATGGGTATTTGTAGACTGGAGGCTGACACGGTCAAATTAATCACGGGTACATCCCCACCAAAATCTCTAGCAAAAGTAACAATCCCGCTCAGTGTGTCGTGTAAGTAACGATGATAATCGGCCAGATCTGCAGAGTTGATGACTCTCAGATTCATGCTCCTTCTCAACGATACGCTATTGAAACGAGGTCGTGGTAAAACGTGATATCCGTTAACGAACCCACCCCGGCGAATCAACGCATCAATGTCGAGGGGACTTAATCGCTCATGTGTAGGAGGATTACCTTCGCGGAAAGTATTATCATCGTCGGTAGGATGTTCTACACTATCGTCGTCAGGATCTGGGGGTGGTTCGGCGGTATTTAACCCTGCACCGTGTTGTATGGGTGGGTCATAGAGATTCATATTTGGATTTACGGCTAATTCAAAAAGATCCAAATCAGCAGATTGGTGTGACGATTCTACATTAAGATACTGTTCTAAAGAATCTGGAAGCATACTTATCGTTTCAAGCTCATCCGGAGACAGTTCTGTGTCAGATTGGTCTGATTGACGAGCGTCTGTAAAGAAGTATTTTGATCCATCCATTTTTGAAATTCAGACTAACATCACAGAGTATAAAACAATCACAGAGTATAAAACGTGAGATATTACAAAATCATAGAGCATAGATAAAATAGCATAGTGTATACATGTAATATAATAAGAGTATATAAAAGGAATATAAATCAAAGAGTATAAAATCAAAGAGTGTATATAACAATCAATACATGATCTAACGCGGTACAAAATGGATCGTGAGTAAACTATTAATTGTAGCAGACATCTCATCTATGAGGGTATGGAGAAGACGAAGCCTGAGCAGCATTTCACTATGGTGTTGCGTTGACATATGCTCGTTTATATCAGAATCCTCATCCATGATTAATCGGATAATATGGATGCGGTGAAATATTTCATCGCTCACATTCTGAAAAAAACGATCCTGAACATCGAATCTGCTATGTATCTCTGGCTGAAAGGATCGTAGCTCGTTACGTAAGGCATCTATTCTGCTATGGTTTTCTTCCTGCCTTGCAGAATTTGCATCAATTTTCCTGTTTATATCCGCATTCGCCTCACGAAACTCACTGCGAAATGCATCTATTGAATTAATGAGCTGGCGAATCAGAGGCTTATCGTTGGATGGTTCATCGACTGGTTGAGGGGTCAGCGCTACTTCTTCAACATCGATCTCTTCCGACGATTGGTGAAAATGAAATGGCGTCTGACCGGCGTTCGACGCTTCGCCACGCTCGCTCGTCCAAGAGCTCTGATCCCAAGCGTGGAGTTGAGCCACACCCCAGTCAGTCACATCGTCATCATCATCATCATGGATTCTATCCGAACCTGATGTATGGAAATATAACAATCAATCATAATGGTATGACAAATTTGAGTTTAAATTTTAATACATGTAGATAGCCTCACCATTAAATAGCTCAGGACTAAATGGGGGTACAGAATAATTCGTTTTTCTAGTCTTTTTCTTTGGTTGGTCTAAAGCTGTGGGGGTAGGAACTATTTGATCTCCGACTATGTCTCGCCTATCTGTTACGACGATGGTGTCTTGTTCATTCTCGTCTTCAGTAAGGTCGACCACCGGGAATCCAGGCTGTGTGACGAATTGGATGAAATCTATAAAATAAATAAAACGTTAGATTTCCTTAAACGTAAAACATTACGTTGAAGGTGGATCTTGTTCTTACCATTGGCAGTGCTGTCTCCATCAAACCCATGCGTAGCCACTACGAATTAAAAATAAGTAAAACTTAAAATAAATTAAAATTAATAAATAAAGACGCATAAAAATTGGTACATTTAATTTATAAAGAATAGAAAATAAGTTCTCACATGAATTAATGGCATCAAAGGCGTTCCGCTCGACGTTTGAATCTGAGGGGGAAAAACATATTATGATTTGAAGCCGCCTGGTGGGGCCGTTTTATATGGTTGATGACGCGCACACACACACACACACACACACACACACACACACACACACACACACACACACACACACCTATAATTTATGAATCATACAACTTGGAAAATTTAAATACATCACATCAGCATTTAAATAGCTAGATTAAAACAATTTGCTCTAAACAAAATCATCTCCAACCATAGGATGACCTATCACAGTAAGGAGTGCATTGTATATCATTTCAGGGCACTAGGGGGGGCTATTTGCCTGTGAACTGGATGTTGTTTGAACTCCGGGACTGGTGGGGGCGCTATTTGCCTGTGAACTGGATGTTGTTTGAACTCCGGGACTGGTGGGGGCGCTATTTGCCTGTGAACTGGATGTTGTTTGAACTCCGGGACTGGTGGGGGCGCTATTTGCCTGTGAACTGGATGTTGTTTGAACTCCGGGACTGGTGGGGGCGCTATTTGCCTGTGAACTGGATGTTGTTTGAACTCCGGGCCTGTGGGGGCGCTATTTGTCTGTGAACTGGATGTTGTTTGAACTCCGGGCCTGTGGGGGCGCTATTTGTCTGTGAACTGGATGTTGTTTGAACTCATGGGCAACCATATCCATTCCATACCTGAATGTGACGCTTCAGAAAGTGTTTAAAACGATGATTATTTGGTAAAATATATACCAGTATACCGTCAGAAGCATCAGCAATGTTTTTCTGAAACATATACAGACAAAAGCAAAATGATATAGCGCCCATAACAATGTGTGAGATCCGTTAGCAGCGTAGCACGAGATGCTAACCAACACACATGTTCTATCACCATGCCGCATGGTTAGCTATCCGAAAGATCGGTTTACTAAATTATAACGCTGTATATATCACCGTCTTTTCACATTAAAAGATAGCGCTGCATTATAACACACAAATAGCATTCGTAGAAGAGTGAAGTATGTTGCGGTAAGCCGACGGCTGATCCATGATTTTCATAATAAAAGCTTTTTCACATAAAAAGTTTCACATAAGCAGTACATCCGATGATAATCCATATTAATACACATAAGCATGGATATGCAGACTGATTTGGTTTAAAATCACCAATGGTCCATATTTTAAAAATCAAACTTTATGATAAATGAATGTGATGTTGCATATTATTAAAAATCATATCTACTGTTTTTCACCCTAGGTGAAAACAATATTTAAATCACCGTAGCATAACCCCATAAGCATGGGTATGCAGACTGGTGTGATTTAAAAAACAAAACAAAAAAAACACCAATGTTCCATATTTTTAAATTTCAAACTTTTATGAATATAATCTTACTTATTTAAAAATCATATCTACTGTTTTTCACCATGTGAAAACAATATTTAAATCACCGTAGCATAACCCCATAAGCATGGAAATAAAGACTGATGTGATTTTTTAAAATGTACATATGCAGACTGATATTTTTAAAATCATAGTTTATGATACTTAATATCTGTACCCAGATATTTTTAAAAATCATACTTTATTAATATAATTTTACATATTTAAAAATTCACATCTATTGTTTCACACCCTATGTGAAAAAACAATCTTTAAAACACCATAGCATAAAAGAATTACAAAGAGAAAATACTCACTGTTTTGCATGTTGATGAGTTGAGCTGTGCAGTCTTGAAGTTTGGACAAGATATGGTTTGCCAGGGTTCGAGCCGTCATCTATATATATATATATATACATTCTGAGATGCAGTGAAAATGTATGGGAAAGATATAACTATGTGTGTCGGCTAGATGGCGCGTGTGTTCTATGAATGGTACAGGCGAGTTCACAGAGAGGTCGTTCTCAGGGATCTATCCAACATTTGTCGCCGTATTTCACGGATAGAAGGTCAAAACTGTCACAAAAGAGACACTCCTCTCTTGAGATACGATTTTTTTTAATTGGAAAGCGTATCGGTAGGGTGAAGTGGCACGTACAGCGGTACCGGCTCCTTTGAGTCTTTTCTATACAGTTGTTGTTTTTCAGGATATGCTCGCGACCATAAATTAGTATGAATCGTGAAAACAACAGGTGCTAAAGACGGTCCATGGATACATCTCCCAGTGTTGCAAGCACACACACACTTAGCGCTTTGAGTGTCAACTTTAATCCAATTCTTCAGTACTCTGAAACGGTAAGCTGATTTTTATTTTTGTCATCGGTTCGTAAACTGCATGAAATACGTTATGATTTTATTTCTGATCATCCGTTCATACTGTATAGCTTCTTCAACAGTCTAAATGGAAGATGATTTTTATTTTTGGACTGCTATAATTGGAATATTATTTATTTACAATGAATGATGCAAGCATTTTATTTATATACTTTTAAATGAACAATGTTGTTCAACTTTAGTTACTGGGAGATATTTTCTCACTTTCACCCCCCAGCAGGGGGTGCAGGAATAGGGTGGTGTCTCACTCACAGACAGACGCACACACTTAGCGCGGAGACCATTGCTGTCATGCGCTGGTGTTTGAGAGACTGAGGGGAGGGAGGGTGTCATGAAACACACACGCACACACACACACACACACACACACACACACACACACACACACACACACACACACACACACACACACACACACATTCCTCCACCACTCTGAATCACAGAGTGTCAAAACACAGAGTGTTTAAAAACTTTAAACTTATTTAATCTGAAATGACTGCTTCAGTAGATTTTTAGTAAGATATTTATTTTTGTTTTGAAAAGATTTTTTATAATCATTTATATACTTTTTAAAAGATCAATGTGTTCAACTTTAGTTAGTGTGAAAATTGTAAATGACTAAATGTAAATTTTATAAATATTTCATTCATATACTTTCAAAGGAGCAGCATGCTTTTCAACTTTAGTGTGAGAGTATTAGAAAAACCTTTTCTCACTATCCCCATTTATATAGCGTGCTCAGGAATGCCAGGATATCGGATGACACGCACACACTCGCATACAGACGCACACACACACAGTGCGGAGACTGTCAACTTTAATCCAATTCTTCACCATAGTGAAACGGTAAGATGATTTTACATTTGTAATTCTAATCTATTCTAATCTATATGCGACATTAGAAAAATAATTTTCTCACCCTGACACGGAGGGGATTTCCCACACCAAGAAGTTATTTCCCCCCGGGGTCAATAGGTCAAAATCAATGGGGCAAAGACAACTGGCAAAGACAACTGGCAACTTCATATATCATACAAAGGTCAATAGGGTAAAGACAACTGTCAACTTGATCGATCGATAGGTCAAAGGTTAATCCCTAAATTAAGCGACCTCCGGAACAACCCCTCCGGAAGGTCAAAGGTTAATCCCTACATCAAAGGACCTCCGGAACACCCTCCGGAAGGTCAAAGGTTAGCCCCGCCCACATGTCAATCATAGGGTCATAAATCATTTTGACATAAGCCGAATGGTTATAACTACTAGTGTGACAGTCTGTAAATTCCACAAACAACAGAACAGAGGTCATTCGGCATGGCAGTCTGCCTACAGCTCCTTGGTACGATGGCCTTCACCTGTCTCAAAAGTAAGGGTTTTGTAGCATTTATATTTAAAATGCATCCACTTGTTTCCGCCCAATTTTGAACTGAGGACATTTTGCGTGTAAAGCAAACGTGATAACCACTACACTACGGAAACTTGATTTGGACGGTACCCACCTAGTGTCATTCGGCATGGCAGTCTGCCTACAGCTCCTTGGTACGATGGCCTTCACCTGTCTTAAAAGTAAGGGTTTTGTAGCGAATTGCAGCATTTATATTTAACATGCCTCCACTTGTTTCCACCCAATTTTGAACTGAGGACCTTTCGCGTGTAAAGCGAACGTGATAACCACTACACTACGGAAACTTGGTTTGGATCTCATTCCCACCTCTTCTAGCGTACGCTTGTTAAAAGCGACTGAAACTATAGACTGCCCAGTGTTTTTAACATGGCAAAAAGCTGCTAATTTTGTTGGCAGACCGAACATTTTATATTACTGTACAGGAAACCTCAATGTTCATTTGTTTTATTTTTGTCCTTTTCTAAAGAGATTAAACAACAAACATCCCTTCAAGTGTACTGACCTGGTCAACAGAAAATCGCATACGAAATATTTGCAAAAATCACCCACAGTTTCCACCCAGTTTCGAACTGGGGACTTTTCGCGTGTGAGGCGAACGTGATAACCACTACATAACAAACACGTCTTCAGGTTGCAGACATAAATCTTTAGGTGCACGCTTATTAAAAAGCATATAAAGGAAATAAGCGCTGCACCCACCTCGCGTGCCAAAGGGTTTACATTTTATGTCAGAATCCAACCACTGTTTCTGCTCGGTTTCGAACCGAGGACCTTTCGCGTGTTAGGCGAATGTGATGACCACTACACTACAGAAACCTATTGTTGAGAGGGATGTGCTTTTTAGAAGATGGCTCCTTCCCATAATCTGCCCTGCAAGCAGTGTGAAAGTCTGTAAATTCCACAAACAACAGAACAGAGGTCATTTGGCACCCACCCAGTGTCATTCGGCATGGCAGTCTGCCTACAGCTCCTTGATACGATGGCCTTCACCTGTCTTAAAAGTAAGGGTTTTGTAACGAATTGCAGCATTTATATTTAACATGCCTCCACTTGTTTCCACCCAATTTTGAACTGAGGACCTTTCGCGTGTAAAGCGAACGTGATAACCACTACACTACGGAAACTTGATTTGGACGGCACCCACCTAGTGTCTTTCGGCATGGCAGTCTGCCTACAGCTCCTTGGTACGATGGCCTTCACCTGTCTCAAAAGTAAGGGTTTTGTAGCATTTATATTTAAAATGAATCCACTTGTTTCCGCCCAGTTTTGAACTGAGGACCTTTTGCGTGTAAAGCAAACGTGATAACCACTACACTACGGAAACTTGATTTGGACGGCACCCACCTAGTGTCATTCGGCATGGCAGTCTGCCTACAGCTCCTTGGTACGATGGCCTTCACCTGTCTTAAAAGTAAGGGTTTTGTAGCGAATTGCAGCATTTATATTTAACATGCCTCCACTTGTTTCCACCCAATTTTGAACTGAGGACTTTTCGCGTGTAAAGCGAACGTGATAACCACTACACTACGGAAACTTGGTTTGGATCTCATTCCCACCTCTTCTAGCGTACGCTTGTTCAAAAGCGACTGAAACTATAGACTGCCCAGTGTTTTTAACATGGCAAAAAGCTGCTAATTTTGTTGGCAGACCGAACATTTTATATTACTGTACAGGAAACCTCAATGGTCATTTGTTTTATTTTTGTCCTTTTCTAAAGAGATTAAACAACAAACATCCCTGCAAGTGTACTGACCTGCTCAACAGAAAATCGCATACGAAATTTTTGCAAAAATCACCCACAGTTTCCGCCCAGTTATGAACTGGGGACTTTTCGCGTGTGAGGCGAACGTGATAACCACTACACTACAAACACGTCTTCAGGTTGCAGACATAAATCTTTAGGTGCACGCTTATTAAAAAGCATATAAAGGAAATAAGCGATGCACCCACCTAGCGTGCCAAAGAGTTTACATTTTCTGTCAGAATCCAACCACTGTTTCTGCTCGGTTTCGAACCGAAGACCTTTCGCGTGTTAGGCGAATGTGATGACCACTACACTACAGAAACCTATTATTGAGACGGATGTGCTTTTTAGAAGATGGCTCCTTCCCATAATCTGCCCTGCAGGCAGTGTGACAGTCTATAAATTCCACAAACAACAGAACAGAGGTCATTCGGCATGGCAGTCTGCCTACAGCTCCTTGGTACGATGGCCTTCACCTGTCTCAAAAGTAAGGGTTTTGTAGCGAATTGCAGCATTTATATTTAAAATGCATCCACTTGTTTCCGCCCAGTTTTGAACTGAGGACCTTTCGCGTGTAAAGCAAACGTGATAACCACTACACTTCCGAAACTTGATTTGGACGTCAGTCCCACCGCTTCTAGGGTACGCATGTTCAAAAGCGACTGAAACTATAGACTGCCCAGTGTTTTTAACATGGCAAAAAGCTGCTAATTTTGTTGGCAGACCGAACATTTTATATTACTGTACAGGAAACCTCAATGGTCATTTGTTTTATATTTTTAAAATCATAGTTTATGATACTTAATATCTGTACCCAGATATTTTTAAAAATCATACTTTATTAATATAATTTTACATATTTAAAAATTCACATCTATTGTTTCACACCCTATGTGAAAAAACAATCTTTAAAACACCATAGCATAAAAGAATTACAAAGAGAAAATACTCACTGTTTTGCATGTTGATGAGTTGAGCTGTGCAGTCTTGAAGTTTGGACAAGATATGGTTTGCCAGGGTTCGAGCCGTCATCTATATATATATATATACATTCTGAGATGCAGTGAAAATGTATGGGAAAGATATAACTATGTGTGTCCGCTAGATGGCGCGCGTGTTCTATGAATGGTACAGGCGAGTTCACAGAGAGGTCGTTCTCAGAGATCTATCCAACATTTGTCGCCGTATTTCACGGATAGAAGGTCAAAACTGTCACAAAAGAGACACTCCTCTCTTGAGATACGATTTTTTTTAATTGGAAAGCGTATCGGTAGGGTGAAGTGGCACGTACAGCGGTACCGGCTCCTTTGAGTCTTTTCTATACAGTTGTTGTTTTTCAGGATATGCTCGCGACCATAAATTAGTATGAATCGTGAAAACAACAGGTGCTAAAGACGCTCCATGGATACATCTCCCAGTGTTGCAAGCACACACACACTTAGCGCTTTGAGTGTCAACTTTAATCCAATTCTTCAGTACTCTGAAACGGTAAGCTGATTTTTATTTTTGTCATCGGTTCGTAAACTGCATGAAACACGTTATGATTTTATTTCTGATCATCCGTTCATACTGTATAGCTTCTTCAACAGTCTAAATGGAAGATGATTTTTATTTTTGGACTGCTATAATTGGAATATTATTTATTTACAATGAATGATGCAAGCATTTTATTTATATACTTTTAAATGAACAATGTTGTTCAACTTTAGTTACTGGGAGATATTTTCTCACTTTCACCCCCCAGCAGGGGGTGCAGGAATAGGGTGGTGTTTCACTCACAGACAGACGCACACACTTAGCGCGGAGACCATTGCTGTCATGCGCTGGTGTTTGAGAGACTGAGGGGAGGGAGGGTGTCATGAAACACACACGCACACACACACACACACACACACACACACACACACACACACACACACACACACACACACACACACACACACATTCCTCCACCACTCTGAATCACAGAGTGTCAAAACACAGAGTGTTTAAAAACTTTAAACTTATTTAATCTGAAATGACTGCTTCAGTAGATTTTTAGTAAGATATTTATTTTTGTTTTGAAAAGATTTTTTATAATCATTTATATACTTTTTAAAAGATCAATGTGTTCAACTTTAGTTAGTGTGAAAATTGTAAATGACTAAATGTAAATTTTATAAATATTTCATTCATATAATTTTAAAGGAGCAGCATGCTTTTCAACTTTAGTGTGAGAGTATTAGAAAAACCTTTTCTCACTATCCCCATTTATATAGCGTGCTCAGGAATGCCAGGATATCGGATGACACGCACACACTCACAGACAGACGCACACACACACAGTGCGGAGACTGTCAACTTTAATCCAATTCTTCACCATAGTGAAACGGTAAGATGATTTTACTTTTGTAATTCTAATCTATTCTAATCTATATGCGACATTAGAAAAATTATTTTCTCACCCCGACACGGAGGGGATTTCCCACACCAAGAAGTTATTTCCCCCCGGGGTCAATAGGTCAAAATCAATGGGGCAAAGACAACTGGCAAAGACAACTGGCAACTCCATATATCATACAAAGGTCAATAGGGTAAAGACAACTGTCAACTTGATCGATCGATAGGTCAAAGGTTAATCCCTAAATTAAGCGACCTCCGGAACAACCCCTCCGGAAGGTCAAAGGTTAATCCCTACATCAAAGGACCTCCGGAACACCCTCCGGAAGGTCAAAGGTTAGCCCCGCCCACCTGTCAATCATAGGGTCATAAATCATTTTGACATAAGCGGAATGGTTATAACTACTAGTGTGACAGTCTGTAAATTCCACAAACAACAGAACAGAGGTCATTCGGCATGGCAGTCTGCCTACAGCTCCTT
The DNA here is from genome assembly GCF_051911475.1 of Siphateles boraxobius. Classification (NCBI taxonomy): domain Eukaryota; kingdom Metazoa; phylum Chordata; class Actinopteri; order Cypriniformes; family Leuciscidae; genus Siphateles; species Siphateles boraxobius. The sequence goes on from NW_027509190.1 coordinate 2,470,036, forward strand.
GGTACGATGGCCTTCACCTGTCTCAAAAGTAAGGGTTTTGTATCGAATTGCAGCATTTATATTTAACATGCCTCCACTTGTTTCCACCCAGTTTTGAACTGAAGACCTTTGCGTGTAAAGCGAACGTGATATCATGGCATGTGCTTTTTAGAAGATGGCTCCTTCCCATAATCTGCTCTGCAAGCAGTGTGACAGTCTGTGAATTCCACAAACAACAGAACAGAGGTCATTCGGCATGGCAGTCTGCCTACAGCTCCTTGGTACGATGGCCTTCACCTGTCTCAAAAGTAAGGGTTTTGTAGCATTTATATTTAAAATGCATCCACTTGTTTCCGCCCAGTTTTGAACTGAGGACATTTTGCGTGTAAAGCAAACGTGATAACCACTACACTACGGAAACTTGATTTGGACGGTACCCACCTAGTGTCATTCGGCATGGCAGTCTGCCTACAGCTCCTTGGTACGATTGCCTTCACCTGTCTTAAAAGTAAGGGTTTTGTAGCGAATTGCAGCATTTATATTTAACATGCCTCCACTTGTTTCCACCCAATTTTGAACTGAGGACCTTTCGCGTGTAAAGCGAACGTGATAACCACTACACTACTGAAACTTGGTTTGGATCTCATTCCCACCTCTTCTAGCGTACGCTTGTTCAAAAGCGACTGAAACTATAGACTGCCCAGTGTTTTTAACATGGCAAAAAGCTGCTAATTTTGTTGGCAGACCGAACATTTTATATTACTGTACAGGAAACCTCAATGTTCATTTGTTTTATTTTTGTCCTTTTCTAAAGAGATTAAACAACAAACATCCCTTCAAGTGTACTGACCTGCTCAACAGAAAATCGCATACGAAATATTTGCAAAAATCACCCACAGTTTCCGCCCAGTTTCGAACTGGGGACTTTTCGCGTGTGAGGCGAACGTGATAACCACTACATAACAAACACGTCTTCAGGTTGCAGACATAAATCTTTAGGTGCACGCTTATTAAAAAGCATATAAAGGAAATAAGCGCTGCACCCACCTAGCGTGCCAAAGAGTTTACATTTTATGTCAGAATCCAACCACTGTTTCTGCTCGGTTTCGAACCGAGGACCTTTCGCGTGTTAGGCGAATGTGATGACCACTACACTACAGAAACCTATTGTTGCGAGGGATGTGCTTTTTAGAAGATGGCTCCTTCCCATAATCTGCCCTGCAAGCAGTGTGAAAGTCTGTAAATTCCACAAACAACAGAACAGAGGTCATTCGGCACCCACCTAGTGTCATTCGGCATGGCAGTCTGCCTACAGCTCCTTGATACGATGGCCTTCACCTGTCTTAAAAGTAAGGGTTTTGTAACGAATTGCAGCATTTATATTTAACATTCCTCCACTTGTTTCCACCCAATTTTGAACTGAGGACCTTTCGCGTGTAAAGCAAACGTGATAACCACTACACTACGGAAACTTGATTTGGACGGCACCCACCTAGTGTCTTTCGGCATGGCAGTCTGCCTACAGCTCCTTGGTACGATGGCCTTCACCTGTCTCAAAAGTAAGGGTTTTGTAGCATTTATATTTAAAATGCATCCACTTGTTTCCGCCCAGTTTTGAACTGAGGACCTTTTGCATGTAAAGCAAACGTGATAACCACTACACTACGGAAACTTGATTTGGACGGCACCCACCTAGTGTCATTCGGCATGGCAGTCTGCCTACAGCTCCTTGGTACGATGGCCTTCACCTGTCTTAAATGTAAGGGTTTTGTAGCGAATTGCAGCATTTATATTTAACATGCCTCCACTTGTTTCCACCCAATTTTGAACTGAGGACCTTTCGCGTGTAAAGCGAACGTGATAACCACTACACTACGGAAACTTGATTTGGACGGCACCCACCTAGTGTCTTTCGGCATGGCAGTCTGCCTACAGCTCCTTGGTACGATGGCCTTCACCTGTCTCAAAAGTAAGGGTTTTGTAGCATTTATATTTAAAATGAATCCACTTGTTTCCGCCCAGTTTTGAACTGAGGACCTTTTGCGTGTAAAGCAAACGTGATAACCACTACACTACGGAAACTTGATTTGGACGGCACCCACCTAGTGTCATTCGGCATGGCAGTCTGCCTACAGCTCCTTGGTACGATGGCCTTCACCTGTCTTAAAAGTAAGGGTTTTGTAGCGAATTGCAGCATTTATATTTAACATGCCTCCACTTGTTTCCACCCAATTTTGAACTGAGGACTTTTCGCGTGTAAAGCGAACGTGATAACCACTACACTACGGAAACTTGGTTTGGATCTCATTCCCACCTCTTCTAGCGTACGCTTGTTCAAAAGCGACTGAAACTATAGACTGCCCAGTGTTTTTAACATGGCAAAAAGCTGCTAATTTTGTTGGCAGACCGAACATTTTATATTACTGTACAGGAAACCTCAATGGTCATTTGTTTTATTTTTGTCCTTTTCTAAAGAGATTAAACAACAAACATCCCTGCAAGTGTACTGACCTGCTCAACAGAAAATCGCATACGAAATTTTTGCAAAAATCACCCACAGTTTCCGCCCAGTTATGAACTGGGGACTTTTCGCGTGTGAGGCGAACGTGATAACCACTACACTACAAACACGTCTTCAGGTTGCAGACATAAATCTTTAGGTGCACGCTTATTAAAAAGCATATAAAGGAAATGAGCGCTGCACCCACCTAGTGTGGCAAAGACTTTACATTTTCTGTCAGAATCCAACCACTGTTTCTGCTCGGTTTCGAACAGAGGACCTTTCGCGTGTTAGGCGAATTTGATGACCACTAAACTACAGAAACCTATTTGTGCTTTTTAGAAGATGGCTCGTTCCCATAATCTGCCCTGCAAGCAGTGTGACAGTCTGTAAATTCCACAAACAACAGAACAGAGGTCATTCGGCACCCACCTAGTGTCATTCGGCATGGCAGTCTGCCTACAGCTCCTTGTTACGATGGCCTTCACCTGTCTTAAAAGTAAGGGTTTTGAAGTGAATTGCAGCATTTATATTTAACATGCCTCCACTTGTTTCCACCCAATTTTGAACTGAGGACCTTTCGCTTGTAAAGCGAACGTGATAACCACTACACTACGGAAACTTGGTTTGGATCTCATTCCCACCTCTTCTAGCGCACGCTTGTTCAAAAGCGACTGAAACTATAGACTGCCCAGTGTTTTTAACATGGCAAAAAGCTGCTAATTTTGTTGGCAGACCGAACATTTTATATTACTTCACAGGAAACCTCAATGGTCATTTGTTTTATTTTTGTCCTTTTCTAAAGAGATTAAACCACAAACATCCCTGCAAGTGTACTGACCTGCTCAACAGAAAATCGCATACGAAATTTTTGCAAAAAACACTCACAGTTTCCGCCCAGTTTCGAACTGGGGACCTTTCGCGTGTGAGGCAAACGTGATAACCACTACACTACAAAAACAAGTCCTCAGTTTGCAGACATAAATCTTTAGTTGCACGCTTATTAAAAAGCATATAATGGAAATGAGCGCTGCTACCACCTAGTGTGGCAAACAGTTTAAATTTTCTGTCAGAATCCAACCACTGTTTCTACTCGGTTTCGAACCGAGGACCTTTCGCGTGTTAGGCGAACGTGATGACCACTACACTACAAAACCTATTGATTCGGTGCATATGCTTTTTAGAAGATGGCTCCTTCCCATAATCTGCTCTGCAAGCAGTGTGACAGTCTGTAAATTCCACAAACAACAGAACAGAGGTCATTCTGCATGGCAGTCTGCCTACAGCTCCTTGGTACGATGGCCTTCACCTGTCTCAAAAGTAAGGGTTTTGTAGCATTTATATTTAAAATGCATCCACTTGTTTAAGCCCAGTTTTGAACTGAGGACCTTTTGCGTGTAAAGCAAACGTGATAACCACTACACTACGGAAACTTGATTTGGACGGCACCCACCTAGTGTCATTCGGCATGGCAGTCTGCCTACAGCTCCTTGGTACGATGGCCTTCACCTGTCTTAAAAGTAAGGGTTTTGTAGCGAATTGCAGCATTTATATTTAACATGCCTCCACTTGTTTCCACCCAATTTTGAACTGAGGACCTTTCGCGTGTAAAGCGAACGTGATAACCACTACACTACAGAAAATTGGTTTGGATCTCATTCCCACCTCTTCTAGCGTACGCTTGTTCAAAAGCGACTGAAACTATAGACTGCCCAGTGTTTTTAACATGGCAAAAAGCTGCTAATTTTGTTGGCAGAACGAACATTTTATATTACTGTACAGGAAAGCTCAATGGTCATTTGTTTTATTTTTGTCCTTTTCTAAAGAGATTAAACAACAAACATCCCTGCAAGTGTACTGACCTGCTCAACAGAAAATCGCATACGAAATTTTTGCGAACACCACACACAGTTTCCGCCCAGTTTCGAACTGGGGACCTTTCGCGTGTGAGGCAAACGTGATGACCACTACACTACAGAAACCTATTGATGGAGCATGTGCTTTTTAGAAGATCCCTCCTTCCCATAATCTGCTCTGCAAGCAGTGTGACAGTTTGTAAATTCCACAAACAACAGAACAGAGGTTATTCGGCATGGCAATCTGCCTACAGCTCCTTGGTACGATGGCCTTCACAAGGGTTTTGTAGCGATTTGCAGCATTTATATTTAACATGCCTCCACTTGTTTCCACCCAGTTTTGAACTGAGGACCTGTCGCGTGTAAAGCGAACGTGATAACCACTACACTACGGAAACACGTCTTCAGGTGGCAGACATAATTCTTTAGCTGCACGCTTATTAAAAAGCATATAAAGGAAATGAGCGCTGCTACCACCTAACGTGGCAAACAGTTTAAATTTTCTGTCAGAATCCAACCACTGTTTCTGCTCCGTTTCGAACAGAGGACCTTTCGCGTGTTAGGCGAACGTGATGAACACTACACTACAGAAACCTATTGATGACGCACATGTGCTTTTTAGAAGATGGCTCCTTCCCATAATCTACTCTGCAAGCAGTGTGACAGTCTGTGAATTCCACAAACAACAGAACAGAGGTCATTCGGCATGGCAGTCTGCCTACAGCTCCTGGGTACGATGGCCTTCACCTGTCTTAAAAGTAAGGGTTTTGTATCGAATTGCAGCATTTATATTTAACATGCCTCCACTTGTTTCCACCCAGTTTTGAACTGAAGACCTTTGCATGTAAAGCGAATGTGATATCATGGCATGTGCTTTTTAGAAGATGGCTCCTTCCCATAATCTACTCTGCAAGCAGTGTGACAGTCTGTGAATTCCACAAACAACAGAACAGAGGTCATTCGGCATGGCAGTCTGCCTACAGCTCCTTGGTACGATGGCCTTCACCTGTCTCAAAAGCAAGGGTTTTATAGCGAATTGGAGCATTACATTTAAAATGCCTCCACTTGTTTCAGCCCAGTTTTGAACTGAGGGCCTTTCGCTTGTAAAGCAAACGTGATAACCACTACACTACGGAAACTTGATTTGGACGTCAGTCCCACCGCTTCTAGGGTACGCTTGTTCAAAAGCGACTGAAACTATAGATTGCCCAGTGTTTTTAACATGGCAAAATGCTGCTAATTTTGTTGGCAGACCAAACATTTTATATTACTGTACAGGAAACCTCAATGGTCATTTGTTTTATTTTTGTCCTTTTCTAAAGAGATTAAACCACAAACATCCCTGCAAGTGTACTGACCTGCTCAACAGAAAATCGCATAAGAAATTTTTGCAAAAACCACCCACAGTTTCCGCCCAGTTTCGAACTGGGGACCTTTCGCGTGTGAGGCGAACGTGATAACCACTACACTACGGAAACACGTCTTCAGGTTGCAGACATAAATATTTAGGTGCACGCTTATTAAAAAGCATATAAAAGAAATGAGTGCTGCACCCACCTAGCGTGGCAAACAGTTTAAATTTTCTGTCAGAATCCAACCACTGTTTCTGCTCGGTTTCGAACCGAGGACCTTTCGCGTGTTAGGCGAACGTGATGACCACTACACTACAGAAACCTATTGATGAGAGACATGTGCTTTTTAGAAGATGGCTCCTTCCCATAATCTGCTCTGCAGGCAGTGTGACAGTCTGTAAATTCCACAAACAACAGAACAGAGGTCATTCTGCATGGCAGTCTGCCTACAGCTCCTTGGTACGATGGCCTTCACCTGTCTCAAAAGTCATACCGATCTTTATGGGAGCTCCCTGGGCACAGCGCTATGGAGGGACAGGATCGGAGTTGGGCTTGCACGATTGGAAGGCGCAGACGGAATATCTGGCCGGATTACAGGGACTGAGTGCATCATAGAAAGTACAGTTTGTGTTGGGGTCTTTGGAAGCAGAAGCCAAAAGAGAAGTTCTTGCTGCATCAGAAGCCACACGGGCTACCGCGAAAACTATCTTCGATTTCCTGTCCGGATTATATGGAGACTCTACCCCGGTGGCCACTCTTCGTGCCCAGTTCTTTAACTATCAACAGGGGCCTAAGCAGACTCTTCGGGCATACTCCTTGAAATTGTGGGAGCAGTTTGGCCGGCTGTTGGGTGAACTTCGTCGGGGTCGAGTCGAGGGCGGATCGATGGTGAGAGAGAGGTCGTATTCGGAGAAGGGGCGAGCTCCTGTGCGCCGCCCCCTACGTCCTGTGGGCCCCCGGTTCCAGTGGGATGACAAGGGAAGGCCCATCTGTATTAATTGTGGAGACCCGGGACACATCAGTCGTCAGTGTGGGCTCCGTCGGGGTTCTCAAGGGGGTTTTTAGTCCCACCGGCTACTGTGGGTCAAGTGGCCGGGACCCCTTTGTGTGACCCTCCTTCTGTTCCTGTTTTACGAGACGACAGGGTTGGGCGCTGTCCCACCGTGGAGGTTCAAGCTAACGGAGTCACTATAGATTGTCTGGTCGATACAGGTTCTCAAGTTACGTTATTTTCGGAGAGCCTGGCCCAGGAGTTGGTTGCAGATCATCGGCTCCAAGCAGTGGACGCTTCTAGTCTGACTTTACGGGGGCAAATGGTCTGGACATCCCTTACACTGGGTACATCGTGGTAGACTTTCTGGTCCAAGGGGTTCCCGTCCAACAGAAAGGGGTCGTTATCGTCCGAGATCATTGCTTGGGCATTCATCGAGCACTCCTAGGGATGAACGTTATACTGGATTGCTCGGAGGAATTGTTTCTGGGACGGCCAGCTCGGACTTCTCTGTCATCGGCGAAGCAGGACAGGGACCGGATTCTGGCCGATTGCCGAAGAGTGCACGTGGCTAGTCAAGTGAAGGAGAGAGAAGGCATCGGTCGAGTAGCCTGTCGGTACGCTTTGTCTGTCCCAGCCCAGAGCGAGACCGTGCTTTGGGTCCGAGTACCTGCAGGACCCTGTGGGACGGGTACCTGTGTCCTGGTAGAGCCCCATGAGGACTGTCAACCCATTGAAGTGGCTCACGGGCTGACGGCCATCCACCGTGGGCGAGTCTCAGTAAAGGTGCGGAATGCCAATCCCTACTCCGTGCTCCTTCGTCGACACCAACGTCTGGTTCGAGTTTCCTCGGTACGCTCTGCCCAGGTTCACAAGCATCAGTACGTCTGCTTCAGGCAGGTGAGCTCTGCGGTGGTGGAAGTCGCCGTCCGCCCAGTTGAGGCAGAACCAGGCTCTGTGGGAGGAGGGGTGCCGACCCATTTGATGGGAGAGTCCCTGAAGGGTGAAAATCTGGAGGAGGAACAGGTGTTACAGCTCCAGGAGCTCTTGAGAAAATGGCAACATGTGTTCTCGACCCACGAAGAAGACTATGGCTGCACAGGGGTAGTGAGGCATCAAATACCTACCGGTGAGGCGATGCCTAGCCAAGAGCGGTATCGTCCGGTGCCACCCACCCTCTATGCCGAGGTCCGCGCCCTGTTGAAAGGGATGCTGGAGGGAGGAATTGTTCGAGAGAGCAGTAGTCCCAGGGCGGCGCCAATTGTTCTGGTTCAGAAGAAAACGGGAGCTTGGAGGTTCTGCGTTGACTACCGCAAACTCAACAGTGTAACGAAGAAAGATACATTCCCGTTGCCACGGATTGAAGACTCACTCACCTGTCTCACACAAGCGGCGTGGTACTCCACATTGGACCTGGCGAGTGGATACTGGCAGGTGCAGGTAGACGACCGAGATAGAGAGAAGACAGCCTTCACCACCCCGTTTGGGTTATTTGAATGGGACCAGATGCGGTTCGGCCTGTGCAATGCTCCTGCGACCTTTCAGCGCTTGATGCAGCACTGTCTAGGGGGACAACTGGTCGACTCAACGCCGGTATACCTGGACGATGCGATCGTCTTCTCCCCTGACTTCCGCACTCACCTGCACCATCTAGGTGGGAGGAGGACCACCTAGGGAGGAGGAGGAACACAGGAAGTGTTCAGGGCCATGGAGAAATATGGGCTAAAGCTTAGGCCAGACAAATGCCAGTTATTGCGGAAGAAGGTACAGTTCTTGGGACATCGTGTCAGTGCTGCAGGGATATCCCCCGACCCGGAGAAGGTGGCGGCTGTCCAAGGGTGGGAGCCACCCCGGGCAGTGAGACAGGTGCGGTCGTTCCTGGGGTTCGTGGGATTTTGTCGACGCTTTATAAAAGGATTATCTGGGCTTGCTTGGCCATTGAACCAACTCCTTGCTGGTTCCGGACGTGCCCGTGGCAAAGGCTCCCCGTCAGTGCATTGGGATTCCACCTGTGAGACCACCTTCCAGAACCTCAAGCAGGAACTTCTGAGGGCCCCTATCTTGGCCTACGCAGACTTCACCCAGCCGTTCCTTCTGTACACTGACGCCAGCAATGCAGGTTTGGGAGCCGTGTTGGCCCAAGAGCACCAAGGAGTGGAGAGAGTGATTGCATACGCAAGTCAAAGTTTACATCCCGCAGAGCGGAACGCGGCAAATTACAGTTCCTTCAAAATCGAACTACTGGCAATGAAGTGGGCCATGACGGAGAAGTTCAAAGATTACCTGTTGGGAGCCAAGGTGACGGTGATTACGGATAATAATCCATTAGTACACTTGCAGACCGCCAAGTTGGGGGCAGTAGAACAGCGTTGGGTGGCACAACTAGCAAATTATGATTAACAGCTTAAATACCGACCCGGCAGAGAACACGTAAATGCGGACGCCCTGTCCAGACTCCCAGTCATCCGGAGGGACAACCAAACACCCCTTTGTACCCCTGGCCCTGAAGACGAGTTGCTGATGGCAATGGTGGAAGCTCCCGGGACCCTGAGGGCTGTTCCGTCTAGTTGGGGGTGGGACCCCGGGCGGTGGAGAAGGCTGCAGCTGGGAGATGCAGACCTGTGTCAGGTTACGTTGTACCTTAGACAGGGATACATGCCGAGAGCAGAGGAAAGCGGGCTCAGACGGTGGGAGTACAACATCTCCTAAGGCAGTGGAAGAGGCTGCGACTTAGAGAAGGGGTAATCTGCCGTTCGATGCAAGATCCCCGAACACAGGAGACAGTACACCAGGTGGTGGTACCGGAGGGCCAAGTCTCGAGCTATTGACTGCATTCCACACCCATACTGGCCATCAGGGCCAAGAGAAGACGCTGTCTCTGCTGAGGAGGTATTTCTACTGGCCTAGGATGGAAAAGAAAGTTGAGGAGTTCGTTCAGAGTTGTCCACTGTGTACGTTGTTCAAACGCAGGAAGGAAGTCCGAGCCCCATTGGTCCCCCTGTGGCCCAAAGCACCTCTGCACATCATAGGAATCGATTTCCTGACTTTAGGTCGGCCGACGGATCGATTTCAAAATATCCTGGTGATGACTGACCTATTAACTAAATACGCCTAGGCCATCCCCACTGTAGATCAGACGACAGTTACCACAGCCAGCGCCCTTTGGAGGGCAGTGATACAACCTTTTGGCTCCCCAGAGACCCTACACTCAGACCAAGGTTCAAATTTTGAGTCTCGAGTGATCCAAGAGCTGAGCCACCTTTATGGGTGCCGGAAGACCCATACGACCTCATACCATCCTCAGGGTAACAGGGGTGCGAAAGGTTGAACCAGACCCTGTTGGGGTTATTGGGGACCCTAGAGAGTGAACAACAGGGCCAATGGGCCGAGAGTCTCCCCTCTCTGTTGCAAGCCTATAACAATAGTGTGCACAGTATCACCGGGTATGCTCCTTCCTACCTTATGTTTGGGCGCCATCTCCGCTTACCTGTGGACTTGCTCCTGGGGACCGAGGCTGCAGAAAGAGGGTATAGTACCACTGACTGGGTGAATCGGCACCACCACCAACTGCTCGATGCCTACCGACGAGTCTCAGATCATCTGAGTGCAGCAGCCGCCAAGAACAAGCGGCTATACGACGGACTGCCCGAGAGGCCCCTTTGTTACCAGGGGAGCGAGTGCTGGTAAGGGACAACCGGCGCTCAGGGAAGGGGAAGCTCCGCGATCGCTGGGAGTCGACGCCATATGTGGTGGAACGACGACAAGGGCCTGATGCTCCAGTTTACTCGGTACGACCCGAGGGGAAACCAGGACCGATACGGGTGCTCCATCGAAACTTGCTCCGTCCATGTCCGAACTATTCGCAGCTAGCGGCCGAGGCCCCAAGTGCGCCACCCGCCCCAGAGGTACTCATGGTAGGGTGGTCTGTGGTCCCGAGGGACCCTGAAGTTGAAGCAAGAGTGGCTCCGCCCTCGCCACTCCGACGGTCTCAGCGGGACACCCGAGGACAGCCTCCTGAGAGGTATGGCGAATGGAATTGAAGAACACCGGTTCTCGGGACTAGAACCGATTGGCGGGGGGGATGTCACGGGTGACAAAAACGCGTAGTGAGCGGAACCCTCTTGGTGAGTCACGAGTTTCTCGAGGGAACGATTTGTTTGCGACACATCCCACTCCAGTTCCAGGTGTGGCAGAAACATTGCCCGGCCTGATTAGCGCTAATGCACTGCAGGTGCAAGAGAGAGAGGAGCGGCGTTCACACAGGTGTCCGGCTTCACAAGCCAAAGATAAAAGGGCTATCCAGAGAGGTTTCGGGGAACGGGACGTGGATGAGGTCTGTTTTGTTTTTGGAGCAGTTTGGGGCTCAAGCTTTACTCGGGGAAGTTGTCTGGATGTGGGGAAGAGAGAAAGATAAGTGAATTGATTTCATCTTATGAACATTCGAAAAGCTTGAAGAGGATGCAGTGAATGTAAATCTGACTGTTGGGGAAGCTATGTGTTTCAGAGTGTGTTGAGGAGGAACTGAGGATTAAATATCCCCCACGGGAGTGTAACGAATGGATTGAGGCCTCTGATCAGCCCTATCGTGTGAGTGAATTGCAGTGTTTTTGCCTTATTTATATACATTGATTCATGGCTGTGGATTTGAAGTGAACACGAGTGTGGTGTGCTTTTACTGAGAAGCGGCCCCAACCCCTGCTTACACGTTTGTGAAAAGTTATTATATCTGCTCTCCATCAGAAGCCCAGAGTGATACAGCTGAGTTTGGAAGTATGCAGTATCGCTGGTGAAGTAAGCTTTTAAATCACTGTCTCACTACTTTGCACTGACGAACAGTATCCTATGTTGAGAAGAATCCTTTACCTTCCTACTTACCATCTGAGTCTGGAAGTATGCAGTATCGCTCGTGAAGTAATTTTTTTAAATCATTGTTTCACTACTGTGTACTGACGAAAGTATTCTATACTGAGAAGAATCCTTACCTTCCTACTTAACGTCTGAGTCTGGAAGTATGCAGCATCACTGGTGAAGTAAGCTTTTAAACCACTGTCTCACTACTGTGCACCGACGAAAGTGTTCTATACTTTGAAAAATCCTTATCTTCCTACTTACGGTCTGAGTCTAGAAGTATGCAGCATCGCTGGTGAAGAAAGCTTTTAAGTCACTGTTTCACTACTGTGCACTGCTGAAAGTATCTTATACTGAGAAGAATCCTTACCTTCCTACTTACTGTCTGAGTCTAGAAGTATGCAGCATGGCTGGTGAAGTAAGCTTTTAAACCACCGTCTCCCACTACTGTGCACTGACGAAAGTTTCATGTACTGAGAAGAATTCTTATCTTCCTACTTACCGTCTGAGTCTAGAAGTATGCAGCATTGCTGGTGAAGTAAGCTTTTAAATCACTGTCTCACTACTGTGCACTGACGACAGTATCCTATACTGAGAAGAATCCTTACCTTCCTACTTACCGCCTGAGTCTAGAAGTATGCAGCATCGCTGGTGAAGTAAGCTTTTAAAATCATTGTTTCACTACTGTGCACTGACGAAAGTATTCTATACTGAGAAAAATCCTTATCTTCCTACTTACTGTCTGAGTCTAGAAGTATGCAGCATTGCTGGTGAAGTAAGCTTTTAAACCACCGTCTCCCACTACTGTGCACTGACGAAAGTATCTTGTACTGAGAAGAATTCTTACCTTCCTACTTACCGTCTGAGTCTAGAAGTATGCAGTATTGCTGGTGAAGTAAGCTTTTAAATCACTGTCTCACTACTGTGCACTGACAAAAGTATCCTATACTGAGAAGAATTCTTACCTTCCTACTTACCGCCTGAGTCTAGAAGTATGCAGCATCGCTGGTGAAGTAAGCTTTTCAATCACTGTCTCACTACTGTGCACTGACGAAAGTATCCTATACTGAGAAGAATCCTTACCTTCCTACTTACCGTCTGAGTCTGGAAGTATGCAGCATCGCTGGTGAAGTAAGCCTTTGAATCATTGTCCCACTACTGTGCACTGACGAAAGGATTCTGTATTGAGAAGAACTCTTACCTTCTTACTTACCGTTTGAGTCCTGAAGTGAGCCGTATCCTTGGTGAAGTTGTCACAAGGTGACGAACTAGAGACGGAACTACACAGCCCACGGGGGGATGTTTCCGTCCGGAGCGGTTTCAACTGAACACCAAGCCGGCCTCAGATGCGTCGCTACCATAGGAACAGCAGCCGCTGATGGCAAAGTGACAGAAGGTGCGGCGCATTAAGTGACTGTGTGACGATTGGGACATGTCGCTTTTAGGAACAGACAAAAGCAAAACTTTGAGAGACTGAGTGGGTTGGGTGGGATTGCTGCGGCGTTCAAACTTTTCTTCTTGCTGAGAGAGAGTGAGAGATTTCTGTGGGACAAACCGGCTGGCGAGATCGATCCGTGGGAAGGGAATCCGCTACGAAGAACTGGGTGACGGAGAACAGAGAGGCAGAGGGCGAAGTCATCTATGAAGTATTATCGAGTCCACTTACTGGGGTGAAGATAAGTACCAACCTTCTACTGGCTGTATTATATGTGGGTTATACACGAAAAGATTATATATGAGGAGAAATGACATAAAAAACGGAGTCCAGATGTCTGAATGAGAAGACAGCTGTTAGGATTTGTGATTGCAGTCGCTGAATTCTTCCGTCTAATTACCCCCGCTGTCCAGAGCGAGGAGGTTGGCCGTGACCTTAAATTTCACGGAGTGGATGAGAGTGACGTGAGTTAATGCTGTGTCCCACTGTGTGTGGTTGAAGTGGAGTTATTGAATGCTTACTGTACAGAATTCTGTCACATGTCCATCGGTCTTGCCTTGTGTTACAGTCGGGAGTTTTCTGAGGAAGAGATTAAGTGAAAACGGACTTTAAGCCTGCTGTATTCTGATTCATCATTGGTGCTGTTCTGGAGAACGGGGAAAATCCAGTTACCTGCTGTTCTGAGTGTTGAATATCCAAAGCCTGTTGTATTCTGATTCATCATTGATGCTGTTCTGGAGAACGGGGAAAATCCAGTTACCTGCTGTTCTGAGTGTTGAATATCCAAAGCCTGTTGTATTCTGATTCATCATTGATGCTGTTCTGGAGGACGGGGTTGTGGAGAACGGAGGAAACCTCAGGTACCCGTTGTTCTGAGTGTTGTGTATCTAAATCCTGTTGTACTCTGCTTCATTATTGATGCTGTTCTGGGGGACGGAGAAAATCCAGTTACCTGCTGTTCGGAGTGTGTTCCATCTGAGGCCGGTGCATTCTCGTCTCATCCTCGCTGTTCTTGGGAGTGGGAATAAACCCAGTTACCTGCTGCCCAGTCGACGCCCTTCACAGCCCCAAGCCTTCTGCACCGACATATTGGGAAGACCAAACGTACGTGGAGTACCTACTTGCTGTCCAGTCGATGCTCCTTCACAGCCGTAAGCTTTCTGCACCTGTTGAACTAAGAAGAACCAACTGTATTGAGAGGATTTACCTGCTGCCAGTCGACGCTCCTTCACAGCCCTAAGCCTACTGCACCGACGTATTGGGAAGACCAAACGTACGTGGAGTACCTACTTGCTGTCCAGTCGACGCTCCTTCACAGCCGTAAGCTTCCTACACCTGTTGTACTGAGAAGAACCAACCGTACTGAGAGTAAGCCTTTGGCACCTGAGAGACTGAGAAGAGTCAACCGTACTGAGAGTAAGCCTTTGGCACCTGAGAGACTGAGAAGAGTCAACCGTACTGAGAGTAAGCCTTTGGCACCTGAGAGAATCAGAAGAGTCAACCGTACTGAGAGTAAGCCTTTGGCACCTGAGAGACTGAGAAGAGTTCACCGTACGGAGAATAAGCCTTTGGCACCTGAGAGACTGAGAAGAGTCAACCGTACTGAGAGTAAGCCTTTGGCACCTGAGAAACTGAGAAGAGTCAACCGTACTGAGAGTAAGCCTTTGGCACCTGAGAAACTGAGAAGAGTCAACCGTACTGAGAGTAAGCCTTTGGCACCTGAGAGACTGAGAAGAGTCAACCGTACTGAGAGTAAGCCTTTGGCACCTGAGAGACTGAGAAGAGTCAACCGTACTGAGAGTAAGCCTTTGGCACCTGAATGTATCGAATAGAATCGAATGTAGTTCTTTAATGAGAACTAGTAATGTAGCTAGTTTTATTTAAGTTACTTATAAGCCATAAGCAATCGTCGATTAAAAGAGTATTTGGGGATTGCAGTTTGCTGTTTGACTTATCAATTTGTGTCGATAAAGTATAATAGGGTGAATCATGTATATAGTGCTTGCATAGTGCATATACTTGTAGCTGTTATGTATCTTTGGAAGTCCTTGAAATTAATAGGTTTCAAAGCGCAGCGCAGCGTTCCGCGTCCTGTCTAAAAGGTGCTTCAGTCCTAGGCGCGCGCAAGTACACGAACCCCAACCCCCCCTGTTTGTAGATAGATAGATAGCCTATATATACACACACACAAACATATACACAAAAAAAGTGTACATGCAGACCCGCTAACAACATGTCTATAATTAACTAAGAATGTGAATTATAAAAAACATGAATTATAGAAAGCATGAAAGGCCCAGTTCCTCATTAAGGCCATTTGGTTCTACTGTGTTAAGAGTGAAAATCCAGAAAGCGTCCCATTGTAGTAGGGACTTCACTATGTCACCTCCTCGCTGGGAGGGTAGAATTTTTTCAATACCCAAAAATTTTAAGGACGCACTGGAACCATGATTAGCTTGTACATAATGCCTCGCAATTTCATAGTCCATATTTCTGTTACGAATTGCTGCTTTGTGTTCTGCAGCCAGTAGCACCTCAATGCAGTACATGAGATCCACGGGGAGGAGTCGGATCAAGATCCAAGGGGTGGAGATGGGTAGGATTAGGGTTGGGTTTAGGGATTAGGGGTGTGTTTAGGGATCAGGGGGCGGAGTTGGCTAGGTTTAGGTGTATGTAAGGTGGGAGGAGTGGATCCGACTCCTCCCCGTGGATTTCATGTTCCGCAGTGAGAACCATCTCCCGGCAGCCCTGAAACACACACACACATCCCTCAGAGCACTGACCCGTGGTGTTGGTCATGTCATGTCAGATACCTGAGTGTAGAGACCTGCACTTCTGCGAGACTACCCCGGGACCCAGCGCAACCGAGTGCGGCGCGGGACAATATTTGATGGGTGAATGCGGGTGCGGGCGGCAAGATATTATTGTGTGCGGGTTGCGGGAAAATAAAATTATTTGTGGGAAATATAGAACAAAATAAAATAACTAGAAACAAATAAACCGTTATTTATCTAATGCACAACCAACAAGGATAACTAAAATAAAAACGATTTACAGGCACATGGTCGGAAGCTAACTCTCGCGTGGTTCATAGGCGCAGAACAGCCAAGCCTACCACACAGAGGCAAAATGTCTGCACCGCATGACACACGCCATGTACTTTGCATTCCAGCTTCCAGCGCACCATGGGAGAGGGCTTTCAGTATTTGCGGTCGCATACTGGAGCAGAGACGGATTAATCTGAAGCCCTCATCAGTGAACGACATGCTATTCCTGCATGGGCACATTAAGTAGTCATACAGTTTTTTTTTTATTGTTTTAGTTAATTCAGTTTTTTTTTTTATTTAGCTAAATATTTAAAATTGGTATATTTTGTTATTGAGGAATAAGGATAGTTTTTGTTTAATGTTTTGAAGGAATTGCTAAAAGCAAAGGCGGCATTCTTAAGCAGTATTAGGCCCTATATATAGGCTACTTTTGAACATGAAAGAAATCCAGGTTTATTATTATAATATAATTTATTAGGCTATACTATAATCATTATGGTATATTTTTATTTATGTACATTTCTTACTTTTTTACTGTATTTATTTGTTCTAAGTTCCTTGTTCATGTTCATCCATTGAATTAAACGCAAATAAAACGAAACATTTGTTTATTTTCCGTTTATTTTTTATTTTATTTTTTATATTCAACAGGGGAGCAAGTGAAAAAAATCACAGAGTAGCAGGCAGTACTTATACGTTTACCCGCGGGATTTTGCGGGCGGGAGCGGGACGAAACTTGATTGTTGGGGTCAGCAGCGGGAGAAAACAACATATATTTTTGCAGGAACGGGATAAAATCCGTCCCGCGCAGGTCTCTACCATGTCAGATAAATGAGTGAGTGTGTGTGTGAGTGAGCATTGACCCGTGGTGTTGGTCATGTCATGTCAGATATATGAGCGTGTGTGTGAGTGAGCACTGACCCGTGGTGTTGGCGTGTGTCTGTACGAACAGCGCGTTCTTGCTCAGCCCCCCGCACAGGAAGAGGGTTGTGATGTCATATCCTGCCTCTTTCATGGCATCTAGGATGTGTCTGGTGCCAAGCTTCATACAACAGAGACACACAATCACATTAACACTGTAATACTGAACACTTAGTTAGTGTGTGAGTGAGAGTGTGTTTGTGTGTGTGTATGTGAGAGAGAGTGTGTGTGTGTGTGGTGTGTGTCTTACAGCGATGGCCTGAAGAGTTGCTAGATACAGCAGAGCTAAATCATCCAGTGTCTGTGATAAAGTGAGTCCCACAACCTGCACACACCAGCAGTGACATCATCAATCAACTCTCCACCACTGCAAACATTAGTTATAAAAGCTAAAACTATCTGATGTGTCTTTTTTCTTAATGGTTAAAAATAAGAAATTATATTAAACGTAAAGAAAATCTTTCTTTCTAGAACGTAAAGAAAAAAGTACTTTCTAGGGCTATTAACATTATTTTCATGACATTAAGCAAATGTCCCTGTTAAATCCACATTTATGTCCTCTGAAATAAAGGAAAAAAGCCCAAAAATATAATAAAAAAAAAAGATTGTCATTACTATAAATGTTAATTTGGAGTTCATTCTCAATATTCTCATTCTAGCAGCACCATAGCAACTGCCTACCAACTACACTAACAACCCTAGCAACCACCCACAACATCCGAACAACTGCCTGGTGCCAAATTTTGCCGCAGTAAGCACCACTCACATATTCTGCAGAAAATGTACGTCCAGTTATCAGTTTTATTAATAAATAATAAAAAATTAAATTAAATTAAAGGCAGTACAATGAAAACTATTATATTTTTTCATCAGCACTGTAACAAGCACAGCGTTCCTCACCGATCCCCGTGATGTCTGGTCGGCCAGAGGAGAGCGGTTGCCGTGGAAATCAGGCCAGATGTGCAGGCCGGCCGTCAGCTGCTCCAGCTGTGCTGCGTCTCCAGACATGTGCTCCAGATGGAGGTTCAGGCAGGAGTAAACGTGTTTCCCACTGCAGAGAAAAGCTCAGCGATCAGACTGAGTGAGAACAGAAACGCATCAGAGCGACTGATGCTCACCTCTTCTCCGCCTGCTCTTTCAGCTGCCTGGAAGCGGCGTGTCCGTTCACCACATGGTCCACCTGAAAGCACATGACATCGCTCTAATTAAGATATTCATATATTTTCATGTAAACCATCTGTATATATAGCGTATTATGTGTTTATTGTAACGTTTGTCACAATGTCCTGTAGTACAGTGATGACTGTCTGGAACCAAGCAGCCAAACTACCAACCAACCAATAAACTAAAAAAACAACAGCCAACCAATCAACTACACCAATCAATCAGACCAAACAACCAATTTAAAATATCAACCAAACAACCAACCTAACGACCAACAAAACCAACCAATCAATCAAACTACCAAGGAAACAACCAACCAAGAACCAAGAAAATAACCAAACAAACAACCAACCAACCAAGAAACCAACTAATAAACCAAACAACCAAGAAAACCACCAACCAAGTAAAAAAACGACCAATCAACCAACAAACCAATAAAGACAACAACCAATCAACCAACCACCCACCAACCAAGAAAACAACCAACCAACTAATAAACCAAACCAAGAAAATAACCACCCAACTAATCAACCAATCAACTAAACCAACCAATAAAAACAATCCATCAATCAACCAAACCAAGTAGAAAACTAACCAATCATCCAAGAACAATACAACCAATCAACCAAAAAAACAATCGAATCAATCAACCGATCAATAAACCGAGAAAAAAAAACAACCAACCAAATCAACCAACCAACCCAAGAAAAACAACAAAAACCAAACAACCACTCCTTTCAAGAACAAAACAACCAATCAATCAACCAATAAACCAAGAAAAAAACCCAACCAACCAATCAAATTAATCAACCAACCCAAGAAAAAACCAACAACCAATCGAATCAATAAACCAAGAAAAAACAACAACCAACCAATCAAATCAATCAACCAACCAACAAACCCAAGAAAAAAACTAACGAATCAATCAACCAAACAAACAATCAACCAAGAAAAAAACCCAACCAACTAATCAAAATCTACCAACCAACCAATAAACCAAGAAAATAACAAAACAACCAACCAATCGAATCAATTAACCAACCAATAAAAAAACAACCAACTACCCAACCAATCAAATCAATTAACTAATCAACCCAAGAAAAAAACAACCAACCAAGTAGAAAAAACAAACAAACCACCAATCATCCAAGAAAAATCAACCAATAAAACAAACAACCAACCAATCAAAACAATCATAAATCAATCAAGAAAAAAACCCAACCAAGTTACCAATCAAATCGATCAATCAACCAACCAATCAATCAATTAATCAACCAAGACATCATGGCTCTGTTTCAAACCCAAATAAACTGTCTTTCTGTCAACATTCTCAAGCAGCGTCTTAACACAAAGCACAACCTCATAAATGACTGAAGCTCTGAGCATCAAACAAACACAGATCGCACAGGAGACTCGACTCACAAAGGAGTCGAACAAGGATAAAAACACAGTGAACGCACAACTATTCATAGTTTTCACTGGAGTTGGCTATCGTTTTTTTTTTTTTTCGGTGCCAAATCAATACTTTTAAAACGGTACCGCTGCCTAAACGGTGCCTGAACCGATACTTTAAAAAAAGAGCCTCAAAACGATGGTGAATGACATTAAAGAACGGCTTTTTTATTGAAAAATAAATAAATAAAATAATCTTAAAAATTAACAATATATAGATTTTTTTAAAGTATACTGAAATATTTAAAGTGTACTAAATACAAAACACAACAAATTTTCATAATAAATTCACAATAAAACCCAAGCCACCTAACCCAACTACAATAATTTAACACTAAATAGCAGTTACATTTCTAATAACAGCAAAGTAGTGTGTATTCTTGGTGTGCCACAAACTAGCTTCTCTTTTGCAGAAATATTAACACATTTCTTGTCTTCTCTGGCCAAATATGACACCTCTCCTGACTCCTGACTAATTTATTAGATGTATGTAGGTCTGTTATTGTAGGGACATCAACTTTACATTTTCACACTAAACATGTTGCGGAACAAAACGTGATAGTGATTGGTTGCGTGACGGGCGAGTCAGTCCTTGGCTGATATTTTTTATTCTTAAATACATGTAAGTGAATGTGTTTTGTCTTTTAAGAAACCTTTATAATGGTCATGACTCATGTTAGTTGATCTAACGCATAATGTTCGCCATGTTAGTACGCACCGCAGTTCAGAGAATTGCATCTGTCAGATTTAGGCCTATAGCGCGTCAATTCATCCACTTCTCCCAAAATACATGAAAGTGGCCAATGAAGTGTGAGAAGAATAGAGTAAATTTTATAGTTACCTACACAATATGCATCTAAACACGTCTTCAATTTATAATTGAAAGGATTGTTATTGCTGCTTCCATGGACATCGTTGTGTATTTTACAAACAATAAATGTATTGTTTGCTAGTAGGTAGTCTATTTATGTGTCTAATCACACCGGCGTGAACGATCGTACGTGTTAAAGGGTTAACTAGCGATCACGTGCGGTGATGATGCTTCTTACGTCCGTTTCGGAGAACCAGAGGGAAGTATTTCAACCGACAGCTGAGGCATAAGTCCGAGTACATGTCGGTAACTTATGGCTCGTTTCCGAGCGGTGCGGTACGGTACAGTACAGTATGGTACGCAACTATTTCCGTTTCCACTGCCAAAAGCCATACCACTTTTTCAGTACCCTTCCGTTGGGGTACTTAGCACAGTGGTACGGTACCTAAAGGGTGGAGCTAGACTCACTGCAGAATGTTGATTGGTTGACAGAGAATAGTCACTTGCACGTGCTAAAAGGGGAATGACAACATAAGAAGCACCATTTTTTAATATACAGTTGAAATATATTACTGTCATTGTGTCTCAAAATGTCATTTTAAGAGTTTTTCAGGTGAGAATGTAGTTGTTTAAAGCTGAAATCTGTGGTTTATTTATAAAGATTTATGAAAATTTGATCTAGGTTGTGAGATTCATTCCAGGCGATCACAGGGCGTTCGGCGCTCATGTACCCCGCCTGGAACAGCCTTTCCTCGGCTAGTCGTTCTGATGTTTGCCGCTGACGTCTCTGTAGTGGTTAAATATGAGATATAATTCGTCTTGTGTAGACCTAACGGGCGATCTTTGGTCTCGTGAATCTATAATTTGTTCCCTGGCTAAGTGAAGTTTCAAAACTTTATATATTTAGGCTATTTAACTTTACTGTTGTAACGTTAGACTAGAGCGCTGACTTTTGACTGAATGGTTTGCTTTATTTCTTATTGTATAGCTTCTTGTACCTTTTACTTATACTTTTATAATGGCTATTATTGATAAAACTGAAGTTTAACAAAAAGAGACAGAGTTGAGTTTTGTCATTTTTAATTTTATTACAGTGAAGATGAGCACTGTAATGTTGTTTACTGCAACATTTGTTGTTTAGTACAAATGCACATATTGCCTGGACCATATTAATAATTGTAATATTTTTAGAATTTAAATGAAAAGAGGCAGGGTTGTTTTATATTTCGTTTTGTTATGAATAGGCTAACGTTATGCATGCAGTGAATATAACCAATACGCATTGCCTGAACCCCATTTGTGTGGCTATGATGTTTAAGATTTCTTTAACCCTCTGGGGTCGACAAACGCGCCGGCACGTTTTGCTCGATTTTTTTCACATACAGTAGCAGGAAAATAGACTTAAAATACTCTGTCATTTTTGGTCATACACACTTAAGAAATATAAAAAAATAAACTGTTGAATGTCTATTTTTTTATGTGTCCACTTACAATCGAAATAAAACATTGTGCTTTTGTAAAATAAAGAAAATAAACAGGGTGTGCTTTCTGTCTCTCCATCTCGGTTAACCTTTTTTCTGGAGCACGTCTCTAAACTTAAACAAAACTCAGCGAATACTATTCACCCAAGCATGAGCAATATATCTTTATAATCATTTAAGTTTGTACTTTTAAAATATCTAATTCAAAACTAAAATAAATATTCTCTGTTTATGTAATCTATAAAAAAGAGAGGGGTGTCAGCCGATCTCATTATCGTTCTCTCAGCTCATTATTCTGCTAATGTGACACGCCCACGGAGAGCGCGCGGTATTCAAACGCAAATGATCTGAAGCGACACATGCAAACGTGTCAACGTCCCTCATAAACGCGATAACACAACAAATTTAATCATCAGATTAATGTACCTTTTCGGCTTGTGAGGCTGTGACTGTGAGGAGTAATCCTGGGACATTTACCTCAGAACATGTACTGGTTTATTTTCATTTTAAAGAGCGACCGATCTAGCCGAGAATTGTGAGTAGCTACCCTAAGTTTTTTATTCTTGTGCTTTGTTCTAAT
The DNA here is from genome assembly GCF_051911475.1 of Siphateles boraxobius. Taxonomy (NCBI): domain Eukaryota; kingdom Metazoa; phylum Chordata; class Actinopteri; order Cypriniformes; family Leuciscidae; genus Siphateles; species Siphateles boraxobius. The sequence goes on from NW_027509190.1 coordinate 2,492,453, forward strand.
GTCTGTAAATGCAAAAAGACTTTAAATTTGAATCACGTTTCTGTGTGTGAATGAATTAACGGCACAGATGGGCGCTGTTGTTTATGTTTAGCCTACTATGTTACAGATGAAATATGAAAGATAACTATGGGATCAAATTCCCGCCAAATATATTGCGGCCACGGATCAAAATATAATAAGCGTGAATCAAAAATGGGATCAAATTCCCGCCAAATGTATTGCGGCCACGGATCAAAATATAATAAGCGTGATTCAAAAAATAACAAGCATGAATAAAAACTTTAAACACATTAAAAAATATTTTTCACAAAAAGTTTATTTTAAACTTTACAAGGACTTTTAAGCAGTAAAGCTATCTGAACTCTGGACATATACAAATAATTAAATTCCTCCTTTTTTGAGGTAGCCTACATTTTAATGCGCACACTGGTAATTGGTGTTAGACAATGGCTCATGATTATCCTAAAGCAGCTCTAAAACATCATGCAGTTTTGAAACACTACATTTCTTTGCTAAAATTAAGTTAAAAACGACCATTTTACCCGTCTGAAGAATTTAGGACTTTGACCTTTCAATGCTACACACAGCCTTTATATTATTTAGTTCCATTACAGACAAGGCATACAGTGCAAAAAGTACAAGACGAATACAAAGGCATTTGTGGTACAGTTCAGAGTATGTAAAACAAAGAACAACAACTAAAATTTAAAATAAACCTGTAGCCTTTGTAAAAGGAAAAAAGATGCACAGCCTACCTGGTGATCCGTTACAGTTAAATACGCCGTCCTGAAATATTTTCTTAATTGTTGTTGTTAAGCGATCATATAGCCTAGGTAGCATGGTAAATTAATTCTAGACTAGATAGATGTACCATTTGACTAAAGATTAATTAAAATGATAGTGTACAGAGGAGATTACAGAAACCAGGTGGATTTGATATGCAGTGATTTATTATAGTTATTGTGTTCATTTGCATAGCTACATAATTGCATATTACTCTAGGATTAATGTTTTAAATATAGCTTAAATTTTTAATACAGCAACATGAAAATTATTGAAAAGATCAGGGATAGGTAACGTTTCTGGAGTGCCGCTGTCCTGCAGAATTTAGCATCAACTCCGATAAAAACCTAGCTAGCAGTATTAATAATCCTAAAGATGATGATTAGCTGGTTCAGGTGTGTTTGATTAGGGTTGGAGGAGCTAAACTCTGCATCCAGGAGGACCGACATTGCCCTTCCATGTCATAGATTAAATATGAAAGTAAAGCGGCCAGTAGGTGGTGGCAAGTTACTGTCTTTATAAGTGAGTCATTCATTCAAACTTCTCGTTCAAATCAGGAATTCTTTAATGAAACACTGTTGTGTGGCTCGCAGGTGATCGACGCTCACAGTGCAAGGTCCAGAAGTAAGGCCAGGGCTTTAAAGATGAACTGAACTGAAATTTGAAAAAATGTGATATAACAGATGTATTTTATTTATTCTCATTGGTACAATTATTTAAATGGCAGAATTTGTTGAAAGGGATAAAAGGGTATTTTGAAAATGTTGTTGTTGTTACACGGGCGCGCCATGTTGGATTTCAACATTCAACTACGTCACTGGAATGGTAGGCTACTCCGATGCTAACCAACACTAGCAGAGCTAGCTTCTCTCTACCCCATGCCTTGTCAACAAAATTATTCTAGTCGTGATTTCTAGTGTTTAATCCTAGGTACGAGAGACAGATGTGTTGAAAACATCAATGAGTACATGAAGCGTCTGACATCAAATGTTTTATTTAGCTACAAGTCCAACGCATACTAGAATCCTTGATGTTCAGCTGAGGGGAAAAGATGTAACGTTAACGTTAGTTCACTGCACAGGATGGGAACGGAATCTTATTCATCCTTCCCAAATGCCCCCTCGCCCAAAGAGTGAACTGCCGGTACACTGTTAAGCTTAACAGTCTGAGAAAAGGATATAAGTTAGCCTAGCCTAGCGCAGTCGCCAATTCGTAAAATACACTGTTACATACCAGCTACTTATGGGGCGCTCCAGCGTCTCAGCTCGGATATCCCTTAGAGATAGCATAGCCTCCTCCAACATGTCTCTCTCACCGCACAGCATCCGAAATGAACGGTGCATGGTGATGCATTTTCGCCGATCAATAAATGTTCCAGGTTGACCTCTCTTCAACAGATCGACTCCGGTGCAGTGTCCATGCTCCGGCAGCGCCCGCGCCCACACCAGTCACTTCCCCCAAACGATCCTGTACTGTATGTGGAGCCTGAAACTGGTCGTTCTCCATGTGGTGGTAGTCAGATACAACTGGCATGTCCCTCACATGCTCAAATGCGTAACTCATGCCATTAAAATTACTCATTTTCGTGTGTGTATATAGGACTTGCAGCTGTTGCCTATATACCTTCGCGGGTCCTACCATGCCAGTGACGTCATCGAAATTGCCAGCGTAACAAACGCAATTTTTGTGCTGCTTAAAAAAAGCTATATTGATATTTTTAGTTACAATTTTTAATGTAAATTACTTTTAATTGTCATAAACAACATGTTATCAACGTTGATTTTTTTCAGTTCAGTTCATCTTTAAAGGTTAATATGATGGATCGTCAGACAGGCACAACTGTCAACTAACGACACAACAGGTCGTCGTCGTTAAAGTGACGAATTTAACGATAACGGATCGCCAGGTAGACGTAACAGGTCGAGTTCCAGGCACACATACAGTTTAACGGTGTCCTGCCACGGAAAGATTTTTGCCAGCTGAGCTGATGGTTATCTTCACCTGTAGCTACGAGAGAACATCAGTACAGTAGCGCGAGTCGCATTGGAGTGACGTCAACTCCCCTCTTCGTTTGATTGGCTAGAGGAGGAGCTGTCAATCTAGAACCAGTGGACCAATGGTGACGCTTAAGCCAGCCCTAATTTACATGAAACTCGAACTGCAACATTTGGAAGAGCAAGCCCAGAACATGGAAAGATGAGCGAAGAGGAAAACAGCACAAGCGTACCAAAAAATAAATTATGAGCAGAAAATGAAAGAGAGCGCAAAGTACAGAGTTATAAAACCAAGGAAAACATCATTTTAAAGAAAGCATGAAAAATATTTTTTAATGTGTTTAAATTTTTTTTTTCCATGCTTGTTATTTTTTGATTCACGCTTAATATATTTTGATCCGTGGCCGCAATACATTTGGCGGTAATTTGATCCCATAGATAACATTTCGTAGTTTTGGATAGATTATAAAGATTTTATTCTAAAATATCAAATAAGCTTTTGTCATCCAGTTTCTGCTCATATTTTAAATATATACACTGTTAAAAATGATTTGGGCTTTTAGTCAGAGGGACTATTGTTGTCAAGCTGAGAGAACTCATTGCCCATTACAACAAAGCAAGAAGAGTTACAACAAATTCAACTTGAAAAAAGCGCGGAAACTCATTTAAAACTCACAATAATAATTTCAGTTCACTTTAGAAAATAGGTCAAGGTGGCCATATCAACCAACACGCATGCGCCTGGAGTGACGTCACGCGCAGTGTTGAACTCTGAAAATCCGAGCTGACCGCCATCTTTTTTCCTCGGAGCCGAGCCAAGTAAGTACATTTAAAATTGTTTTAACTTAGTTCATCTGTTGGTAATGTAGATTCCTCGCCTAATGTCTTTCCGTCTCAAATGATCCGTAAACATAACCTGTGATTAATATTTCATGTTCGTAGGTTTTTGGAAATACGTTAGTATGTAGCTTAGCGCCGGAGTGTCACACCAAGTATTTAATGTAGGGTTGAGCCTCATATTCGACATTTACAAGTATTCGGCACCGATAATATACTCTTATACAAGTGAAACGGTGCGAGACCTGTCCATATTATTATGGAAAAATGTGTGAACAATATACCCGGGTCAACCCGCCAATTTACGTAACGTTAACGTCGCGACTCGTACAAGATGCTCGCACTCAATCAACCTGGCACAGGATTAAAAAAGACAGTGAGATAACCGAGCAACTCATGGTCCGTGCGGAAGAGGGGTCCAAAGGGGGTCTGCCGTAGTGTATGGACTATATTTTTTATGTTGAGTTAGATGCGTTATACGAAGTGAAAGGTGATTTTTTTTTCATGTGCGTAGTGATATGTGTGCCGTTACGCTCTGTATCAATTTCAACGCGCAGCAGTGGGGGTCGCCAGCTGGAGATCAGACGTGGGTTTTTTTGCAAGGGGGGAAGTATGAAGAGTTCCAACAACTTCAACTTGGAAAAAAAGCGCGGAAACTCATTAAAAACTCACAATAATCCTTTCAGTTCACTTTAGAAAATAGATCAAGGTGGCCATTTCAACCAACACGCATGCGCCTGGAGTGACATCACGCGCAGTTTTGAAATCTGAAAATCTGAGTCGACCGCCATAATTTTTCCGTCCAAGTAAGTACATTTAAAATTGTTTTAACTTAGTTAGTTCATCTGTTGGTAATGTGCATTCGTCGTCTAATGTTTCTCTGTCTCAAATGATCCGTAAACATAACCTGTGATGAATATTTCATGTTCGTTAGTTATTTGGCGCCGGAGTGCCACAGCAAGTAAGTTATTTAATGTAGGGTTGAGCCTCATATTCGACAATTAACAAGTATTCGACACCGATTATGTACTGTTATACAAGTGAAACTGTGCGAGACCTGTCCTCTTTATTATGGAAAAATGTGGGAACAATGGGAACATTATACCCGGGTCAACCCGCCAATTTACATGACGTCGCGACTCGTAGCTAAAAGAAGCATTGCTCGCACTCATTCAACCTGGCACAGCATTAACTGACGGTGAGATAACAGAGCAACTCATGGTCCGTGCGTAAGAGGGGTGCAGCAAACAAAACTATATATTTTATGTTGAGTTAGATGCGTTATCAATACGAAGTGAAAGGTGATTTTTTTTTTCATGTGCGTAGTGATATGTGTGCCGTTACGCTCTGTATCAATGTCAACGCGCAGCAGTGGGGGTGTAACGGTCGCGCTGCGCAGACCGGAGATCACCAGACGTGGGTTTTTTGCAAGGAGGAAAGTAAACTATGAAAAAAACTATAGAAACTCTCATTAAAAACTCACAATAATCCGTTTAGTTTAGCCGTCCAAGTAAGTACATTTAAAATTGCCTCTCTCCAACTCGTACCTCCTATGGCGCCATTTTGATGCTGGCACTCGCCCGCCGTTAGCATTCCATTGACTGCCATTCATTTTTACGTCACTTTGCGAATAAATTAACATCTGAAGCGTTTAAAGACTTTATTTGTCCATTGTTTATTTCTAAAGATACATCACGATGTATAAAAGGTTCCATTACCTTTTATCTCACGTTATTGCTCCGTAGCAGATGTTTTTGTAAAAAAATTGTAAAAAAGACTTCACTGATCTAGACTTGTAAAAAGACAAGACTTTGCTGGTAAAAACACTTCAAAGCTACGATGTCACTCTTTCCATTTCTTTTACTGTCTACGTTTTTTTGGCCAGTATAAAAGGAGCCGTATTCCGTTTAAAATCGGGTTGAAAAAAAAAAGTATTTCATACTACATGAAAAATATTTATGCAATCAACCCAATTTTGCTGATAACGATTGTATATGTTTTTTCTTTGTTTCTTTGTATTTTTTTTTTACAGGGTTACTTCACTTCAGTGTAGAACTTCACTTCAGCACAGCGCTGTTTGGGGCAACTGCCCTTCAATGAGGTGGTCCTGCAAGTGTTGCAATTTCTCCTCACCGAACCAACGCACACTAATTGTCCATTATAAGCTGAAGCACTGTCATCAGGCAAGGAACTATCCTCTTCCCTGTGTCTATGCAGACTGTGTGTGCTCCTTTAGGACAGAATCATCTCTGAAAAAACATTTAACCAGAGACCATAGTCAGGCCCGTTCAAAGCAGGTGACTGCAAGGTTAAATTGTGAACTGTGCAATTTTTCAGAGACTTGTAGTGATGCACAGTATTTTGCACATTTGAAAATACACCTACACAATAAGGAAACTGTGAAATGTCCCTTTAAAGACTGTAGTTTTCAGTCGAGCGTATACAGTACTTTTCGTGCACATAAGAGTAAGAAACATAACCTCTGTACCGTTGACAATTTTCGAGAAAACCTGTATCAAACTTTTATTCAAGGCACTTTAAACTCTGAAAGTACAGACTTTGAGACACATTCAGACAATTTAGACTTAACAGATGATTTAATAGAGGATCAAGATCTGCATGATTTACTTGAACACAAAATTGCAACTCTATTACTGCGCATGCAAACACATTTGCATGTGTCCAAAACAACAACTCAGGAAATAATAAATGAGCTTTGTAGTATTAGCTCATTTGTAGAAGAGTGCACACCAAAAGTAATTGAAAGTGTACTGATCAAGCATAACTGTGCAGTAAACAGTGCAGTCACTGCTGCTATAAGCGAGATAGTTAAACAAGTAAACCCCCTAAGTTTCTTGTCAAAAGACGGGCCTTTTGGCTCTGAATACAAAAGAGAAACTTTTTACAAGAAAAATTTTAAAGTCATTGAGCCGATTGAATATGTTTTAGATGCATCTTCAAGACGGAAATTTGTTTATATTCCGGTTTTGAAAGTCCTGACAGAGCTGTTAAGTCGTGATGATGTGTTAGATAAAGTCTTGGAGACAGGACATATTGAAACAATTGAACACTTGTCTCAGTACAAGACATACAGAGATGGTCTATATTACAAAGACAATAATTTGCTCTCTTCAGAAGATCTTAGCATTGCCCTAGGACTGTATATAGACGACTTTGAAGTTTGCAACCCACTAGGAACATCAAAAAAAAAGCACAAGGTCTGTGCAGTCTATTGGGTGATTTCAAATTTACCGATAAGATATAGATCATCTGTACAGTCAATCTACCTCGCATGTCTGTGTCATAGCAATGATGTGAAGAAATATGGGTATGGAGCCATTCTTGAACCACTGCTAAAAGACCTTGAAGTACTTGAGCAGCAAGGATTGTATGTTCAGAAATTGGGAACAACTGTTAGAGGTACTGTGCTGTACGTGTCTGCCGACAACTTGGGGGCACACTCACTTGCTGGGTTTCATGAGAGTTTTAATGTCGACAAATTTTGTCGCTTTTGTTTAGCTAGTCGACAAGATATTGACAATCACGAGGTAAAGGAGAGCGTATTTCCACTCCGGACAGTTGAAGCTCACAAACAGGACCTTCTGGAATTAAACCGACATCAGTTAGTTTCCGTGAATGGAGTAAAGAGTGATTGTGTTCTCGATAGACTTTCTCATTTCCACACAATCCAGGGCTTCCCCCCAGATTTTATGCACGACCTTTTTGAAGGAATAGTGCCACGGGAATTAAGTCTATGCATAAAGTCTCTGATATCTAAACGTTACTTTACAATAGATGAGCTTAATTCCATCATTGAATCCTTCCCTTTCAAATGTACAGATAAAACCAACAGACCTAATCCAATTTCAAAGTCTTTTGCATCGAAAAAATCTATTGGTGGGAATTGCCATGAAAACTGGACACTATTGAGACTTCTACCTCTGATGATCGGTCACATTATACCAGAAGATGACAAAACTTGGGGGATTCTGTTAGATTTGAAAGAAATAGTAGAGCTTCTAGCTAGTGGACGTTTTTCAGAAGAGACATTGGCATACTTGGAGTGTAAAATCTCCGATCACAGGTGCCTATTAAAAGAGGTGTTTCCTGATTTCCACCTCCTGCCCAAGCACCACTTTTTGGAACATTATCCCGAACTGATTCGGAGATTTGGTCCCCTGGTTGATTTCTGGACTATTAGATTTGAAGCTAAGCACAGCTTTTTTAAAAGGGTGGTGCGTGATTCTCACAATTTCAGAAACATCTTGCTCACACTATCAACAAAACACCAGCTTACTTTAGCTTACCATCTAGATTTGCCAAGTCTTTTCAGACCTGATCTGGAAGTTGGACACACTGCAATTGTTTCACCTGATGCACTCGAGCACTCCATGAGGCGGGCTGTAGAGCTGAAATATGGAAACATAAGTCTTGTGTCTCTTGCAACCCATGCCTGCCTTTATGGCACTAAGTATTCAGAGGGTATGTTTCTGTCAGTGGGTCACACCAGTGGCCTGCCTGACTTTGGGAAGCTGGTTAAAATTGTAGTTGTGTCCAGCAAAGTGTCTTTCCTCATAGAACCATATCAGGCATGGTACATGGAGCACCTGCGGAGTTATGAGTTGATAAAAAAACAGTCTTCTGAACTGGTGATTGTGGAATTACACGAACTGAATGGATATCAACCCCTGTATCCATACCAAAAAGCAGGCAAACTGATGGTGACATCAAAAGCTTTTTTGCTACATTAAGGTATAGTTGAGCTGTTATTTTACTTAAAATGTTGTGTTCTTTTCCTTCCTCTAAAAAACAAATGCAGTGTGTCCATAAACGTAAAAACAGGTTTTAAACAGAATAAAATGTGTATGAATGTTCATTTTTATTAATGTTTCTTTATTGTTCATTTTGTCTTTTCTTACATTCTTTCTTTTTTTCTTCATCACCAGAGAAGTCCTGAGAGTTTCTCAGTCGCAAGAAGATGCTGTTGCGTGTGATCATTTCAGCACAGGACATTAGAAAGCTCCGCTTGGACTCTATTCCAGATTCGGTTGATGACCTGAAACTGGTGTTGAAAAACAAACTGCAGTTACGCTCTTCATTTGACCTTCAATATGAAGATGAGGACTTCAAAGACTTCTGTAACCTCACGTGTGTGGATGACCTACCAAAGGACAAGGTGACATTGCAAGTCGTTTTCTGCCCTGTCTCTTCAGACTCAAGTTTGGATACTTTTAGCTCTGCTGTACCATCATCTCTGGCAGAATCCTCTTTAGCTCATTCATCATCTCCGACGACATCCTCTTCATTGAGCAGCCAAACAGAGTGCTTTCCAGGTCGGCGTTCACAGCAATGGCCAGCTTATTTTCCCATTCCCACCTTCTCATATGATGTTGAGCTGAGGCTCAGGCAGGGCAATGATGCTTTTAGAGAAAGTGTAGCACTTCTATCCATTTCAAGGGACATGAAGTCTGAGATTCTGCTCAAACTTGCTGAAACAATTTATTCATTCATGACCTACCCTACACTTGAACATTTTGGATGTGTAGCTAAGGCCCTTGTTGAAAAACACCCTTGCCTTACAGAACCTGGCTCCACATCTGGATGGTATGGATGGAAACATAGCATAAAGTTTAAAATGGGCAATTACAGACAGAAATTAAAAGCTGTGGGCTGCCGAGAACTGGAGGTTAATTCTGAGAAAAGAGGTGCTGGGGACACGCGAGGGAAGAGAAACAAAGTGAAGAAACCTAGACGTTCTGAAACAAATTTTCTTCCAGATCTCCCCCAGGGAAGAGACAGCAGAAGTCTTCAAGAAGATCGAGAAAAGATGGTCCAAGAGATGAGAAAAACAACCCCAAACCTGGCCTACATCGATGATGCAATGAATGCCACATACGCACTGAGAAGACAGGAGATCGTTGAAGAGGAGCCACCTGTGGCCGAAATGACAGTCAGATGGCCTGCCCTTTTTACTGAAAGACAGGTAAAATGTAATAAACTCACAGCCTTGTTACTTTGCATGTATGAATTATCATGACAACTCAGCAAAGCCATGACAAATCAGTCTGATGTAAACATTAAGAAAACTTAACCTGTCAGACAAGCCAATCTTCCAGTCTGAGGACACAGATAGTTAATATTAATGAAATATGCACCTTGAGACAGGTCTCCACTGTACGTCACATGTCTGACAACATGTCGGTTGTAGTGCTGAAATGTGAACATTTAGGTGACTTAACTTGAACTAAAACTGTAATGTTACTTCTCCACATAGATCGCCAAGGAATTCACCAGGCTCACATCAATGCACATCAATAAGTTCTATGAGGGTCTGGACAGCCATCTGCATAAACTTCTTCAGTTATTCCGGTTGAAGCGCTTCGAGGAAGTTCAAGAAATGACATCCTTAATGGAGAGTCTCGATAAGGATGTAAGTGCATATTTGTTGTAGTTGTGGTCCACATTAATTGTACAACTCCACTGAGAAGAGGGACCAGGATGTAGATTATGATAGACAGTAAACCTCCTCTTATTAATGTACTTGGAAAGGCACTTTGATACAGACAGAATAAATAAGAAAATGGCTCTGTAAGATGGAGTAGATGGAGAGAAGGCCAGAGTTCAAGTTACCTCTTTGAATTGAAAGCTCGTTCTCTGTCATTTGATGGTTGACAAAAATCAGTTCTGATATCACGTATTGTTTTGCAGGCATCAAACCAAAGGAAGAGAGCAGCAGCTTTGCAGGGACTGCCATGGTACATGAAGGAAAATCCTTCTACATTGATGAAGAGATGTGAGGTAAGCAGAAAAATGTTGTTTAATGATACAAAAACTAGTTCACAATGGGCATGGTTACACATCATTTTTTCAGGCATCCTCTGTGTGGATACACTATATAGCAAAACATGTCTAAAGCACAGGCACCATTTTGTTTTTGTTTTCGCATGAAGCCAACAGATCCTGAAGAGGACTTCATCAAGGGAATGGTAATTGGAATCCTTTTGGTCGTTGAAGATGTGAAGGAACCCCTTCCAGTTTCCTACAATGATGTTGCCATTGTCATTGAGGAAAAGATTGTCATGCGTCATCTTGCTGATGTACCCAACGCTGTTGTGAACCTAATGGGCCTGCTGTACATGCTGAACCTTGACTATCCAAAAGAGATGAAATACACTTTTGAGGTGATTCAGCGCCTGTTCATGGGAATCGGGTCTGAGACGTGCACTCCCAGGGTATACTCTCTAAAGAATAAACTGCTCAGTTAGAGGGATGGCTCAGGAGGATGTTTCTGTATTTGGCCATGAGGAAGTATTCTAATTTTCTTGGCATTTGTTCACTCATGTAGTGTTTGTTCATGTAGTAAGAGGAAAAGAAATGTAAAGCCCTTCTGTGGGTCACAACAGTTTTTATGTCCTAACAGATGTCTATTTGTCACTGTAGAGAAAATGTCTCTTGCAGACACTAATTTGTATTTTATGTTGTAGAGCAAACCTGAACAGTGGAGATTTCTGTGATGTTTGAACGTGTTCATTTTCTGGCTGACATTTCAGCAAGTTTCTCAGAGAGATACAATTTAGTATGTATATCTTGCTGCATTTTACTGCAACAATGCTGAACATTTACTTAGAATGGATCAAAATTATTATTTTCATATTTTTCTCGAAGTAATTTTTTTTTTTTTTTTTTTTTTGCGGGATACAGTTTAATTTCTGTTTTTGACCAGCCCTGAAAGAGTTGGAAGAGGATGTTTAAGAGGGTGTGAAAGCTTTTGTATGCATGTCCCGGAGGAAGAATTCAAATTTTTTACACTATTTAGTAAGAGATGAAATGTATCGCCCTTCTTTGGGTCACCCCACCTTGTTTTCATGTTCTGACTTATTTCAAAGGTTTTAACGTCCATGTGATGCTACAGAGAAATTGTCAAGAGAGTGGACATTTTAGTAATGTTTTCATTTTTTACACTATTTAGTAAAAGATGAAATGTATCGCCCTTCTTAGGGTCACCCACCTTGTTTTCATGTTCTGACTTATTTCAAAGGTTTTAACGTCCATGTGATGCTACAGAGAAATTGTCAAGAGAGTGGACATTTTAGAATTGTTTTCATTTTCAACATTTTGAGTAAGTTTCTCAGAAATTTTTTAGTTTTGTTTTTACAAATCTTTCTGCAATTTACTGCAGCAACTCTGAACATCCACAACAATGGACTGAGTTGAATTCGGAGAGTTATTGTTTTTCTCCAAAGGAAGACTGCATTTATTTTAATGTATTATATTATTATGTGTGGAACAGTATAATTTCAGTTTGTGTGCAGCCCCAAGCAAAAGTGTGTTAGAGGGTGTAAAGGCAAAAATTTGAACATGTCCCAAGGAAAGTCTCGACATCCATTGTCACTTATTGTAAAGCAAGGCTGGTTGAAGTTGGACTCGTTGGGGTTTTAATAAAGGTCCTTATTGAATTGTCTTTTCATCTGGTTTTTTCATGTGTTAATATTTAAGTTTGACTGGCCAATTCTCATGTAGATATTTGCTTAAATTTTTTAAATCTAGCAATTTCTGTATACTCAAGTAACTTGACAAACTTAATAAAATAAGTTAAACCAACATCTTTTAGTTCTCTCAAGTAATATTTTCCAGTCCACATTACTTGATACAGACAGTTGAGTCAACAAATCGCGAGTTGTATCAATTATGTATTCCATGTAGAGCCAACTTGATTCAGGAAGTTGAGTCAACAGACGGCATGTTGCATCAACTCGTGCTTTGAAGTGTAGGAAACTTGACATTATAAGTTGACTCAAATTAACTCAGTCAAAGCAACAAGATGACTTGACTTATTTAAGTTGGGTCAACTAATCTTTTTTTACAGTGTAGTAGGCTATGTTCTGTCAAAATAAACTCATCAACTAAGTTGTTATTATAGTGTTTGTTCCAATGTAAGCTATATAAAAACTAATGAATCCTTAACTTTAAAATATGTATTATAATACTGTAGGATAATACTGAGGAATACTGTAGTAAGTTTTTTTCATTCTCAAGTGAATCGCGTTTCTGTGTGTGAATGAATGAACAGCAGAGATGCGCTGTTTACCACAACTCGCAAAAAGACAGTTTAAATTTGAATCGCGTTTCTGTGTGTGAATGAATGATCCGCTTTTAGCAAACTATATTGCTATACTGAGATGAGTAAAAATCGACTGAAATATGTTGAAATAAAATGTATTTGTATAAGCAACGTATTAAACTGCAAATTAACATTTATATTTCTAATATAAACGAAAGACCTATGTTACAGACATATGAAAGACAACATTTCGTTGACTAGTTTTGGATAGATTATACATTTTTACTGTAAAATCTTTGCCATCTCAAATAAGCTTTTGTTTGCCAATTTTGCTCATATGTTAAATAGCCTATAGCAGGGGTTCTTAACCTTTTTGATGTCGGGGCCCAAATTTTACAGTACAAAGTGGCCCAGGGCCCATTCAAATATTAGCACTGTATTGGTTTATTGATCTCACCATTGGTTTGATTTGTATTCAATAACTAAATGAAATCCACTTGCAGTTTAACAGGTTATTGTGTATGTAAACCTGCACATAGGCTACAACAAGATGCAAAACACACAACAATTCATGGAACAAATCAATCTGCATCAAGAACAAATTTAAAGGCTCAAGTCAGGCATATTAGCCTAACTAGTGCTGCACGATTAATCGTATCGCAATCGCGATGTCAAGCCAATGCGATTATATGAAGCAAAATGCTGCTATTTTATATGAAATAAACAAATAGGGCTATTAACGCAATTAACGCAGCATCTGTTATTTTTGTCATCCTTTGGCTAGTGTGTCACGCCCGGCTTTGCCGTGTGGGGTGTGCTCACTCCACCATGGATAGTATTATGTTTGGGCCGTTTCTCTCCTCCCAGTCTGAAGGGGGAGCTGTTTGTTTTAGGTCCATCCGACAACAGCTGATTGGAGGGACTATTTAAAAACATCTCCTGTCGGTTGTTTGGTCTGCTCTGTGCTGCGCGGCTCGGCATTGCTCGGGTCTCCATGCTGGTGGCAGCAGCATCATCCCACTTCTTTTTGCTTTGTATGCATTACACATAGTCTACACTTTACTGATCTGCAACACACTTTTGATTAGTTTTATTTCGTTTCTCATTTACTGACTTGTTACATTTATTGATCTAAATTATGATTTCATCGTATAAATTAACGTTTAATAAATTATGTTTGCTTTAACTTAACAAACGGTGTGGTCTCCCCTATGTCATTGCTACTGTGAGCCAGGTAGTCGTGACATATGGGGGCTCGTCTAGCCATTTGGATCCCGAATTGTAAGTAGACTACTATAATTCGCAATATTGTGTAGGCTGGGTTGCGTGGGTAGTGCTACGTCATTGGTGGTCTCCCCTATGTCATTGCTACTGTGAGCCAGGTAGTCGTGACAAGTGTTACATGATCCCGCTCTTATTCGTGCGAATGCTTTTGAACCATTCATTCGCGACAAGACAAAAGAGAATTTGCTGCATCACTTGAATCACTTTTGTCGGGACAGTACGATTCCATCGGTATTGGTGAGTAAATGAGCCTTGTTCTTGGACTTAGTGTGAAGATAGGTTAGAATAGTAGGGGGGAAAATGTTTAGGGGGAAACTCCGTTGTTGTCCTGTAACATGAGCTGCATTCCGCTTCACCCGATGTAATTTGTGTGGTTGGAATTGTTTAGTAACCCGAAAGACGTTGAGGTTTAGTTTTGATTATTTGACTGGATTTATTGCTGTTGGCTGTTTATAGACCATAGCCTGGTTTGATTGTGATGGGTGACTCGTAATTTAAGTTGTAATAATGAGTACACTTGAGGCGTTTTTGGTTGCTCCTTCAGTGGTCTTGCTTGCGGCGTTGAAAATGAAACAATTGCATAGTGTGGCTAAGCACTATAAAATTGATGTAACATTGCCGAGGGGAGCTAAGAAGCATGAGCTGTTTGACTTTATTCGTGCGTGTTTGATTGACAATAACGTGTTACCTGACGAGAAATTGCCGGAGCGCTATGGTCAGGGAGAGTCGAGTTCAGATAGTGAGCCCACTCCGAGTTTGTTTGTGGACCCACAGCCAAAATCCAGTATATTAACATTTGAACAGCAAGTCGAAATGTTAAAACTACAACATGATTTGCAAGAAAAAAAAAAAATATTGGAATTGGAACAAGAATTAGCAAGGAAAAAATTAGATGATGAGTTGTCTCAAAGAAGGCTTGATAACGAAATGGACCTTAAAAGGTTAGAAGCTGCACAGAAAGACAAGGATCGTGAGTTGGAATGGGAAAGGCTTAAAAATTTAGAGCAGGAACGTGAGATTGAGCGTACTAGGCTGCAATTAGTAGCTGAAGGTAAACTTGGCAAATCGCAGCAATCTGGTCTGGCCGGTATGATCAAGTTCCTGCCTAAATTTAATGAGCACGATCCAGATGTGTTTTTTTCGTTATTTGAGAATATTGCTACTGAGCAAAAATGGAGTGATGAGGATAAAATTGTATTGTTACAAACTACGTTAATTGGCCGTGCTCAGAAGGCATTTGTGGCATTACCGTCTTCTGAAAAGAGGGTCTATCGATCCGTTAAGACAGCTGTCTTAAAGTGTTATGAGTTAATTCCCGAGGCTTATAGACAGCGTTTTCGATCATGGAAAAAGTAAGACAAGCAGACTTACGCTGAATGGGCTGGTGAATTAACCAGTTTTTTTCATCGTTGGCTTACAGCTGAAGAGGTTGATTCTTTTGATGAGTTGTGTGATATTATAATATTGGAACAGCTTAAGAACACATTGCCTGATCGCATAGCTACTTATATTAGCGAACATCACGTGAAAACAGCAGCAGATGCTGCTGTTCTTGCTGATAATTTTTCTCTCATAGACAAGACTCCAGCTCGTGATTTTTGTCCGCGTCCTAACATTAATTACAGAGAACGTCGCTATAGTCGTGTTAATACGGACACATCTGTGTTTTCAAATTCAAGTGCACGTGGTAAACCATCAGATTTCGATATTAAAACCGACTGTAATTACTGTTTTGGGAAAAATCATTGGAAAAAAAATTGCCCAGTGTTATTGGAGCGAAATCGGGGGAAGGTTGATGGAGGAAAAATTGGTCTCTGTATCTCATCTGTTCCCGGTGTGCGCTCAGGGAGTAAAGATAAGAAAATTCCAGAAAAGACATTGGATCGTGCACAATGTACTGCGTCAGTTGATAAAGGTAATGCACAGAGTGATGAGTTTGAATTTTCTGCATCTATGATAACGGATTATGCACCGTTTGTTACGGAGGGTTTTGTGGCATTGGTTGGAGACGCACGTCGCGTTCCAGTGAAAATTCTGCGTGATACGGGTGCATCAGAAAGTTTCATTTGTCAATCTGTCTTGCCTTTCTCGTCTGAATCTGATACAGGAAATTGTGTTTTAATACAGGGAATTGGTCTTCAGTCATTTCCAGTGCCGCTGCACAAAATTCAATTGTTTTCTGGTTTTGTGAATGGGGATGTAACCATTGCGGTGCGTCCTTCTTTACCTATAGAGGGAGTTGATCTGATTGTGGGTAATAATTTTGCTCATGATCGTGTTTTTCCTGATCAGGTCTCACCACCTCCTGTGGTTAAGATTGGAGCTTCTTTATTGGATGAGTCAGATAGTTGTCAAAAAGATTTTCCAGATGTTTTTACAGCGTGCGCTGTGACGCGCGCTATGGCGAATAAGCAGGATGTAAACTCGTCTGATGTATCCAAGTACACGTCTGCTCAGGTATTTATTCCGCAGTTACCAGTACCTTTGTCTCGTTTTGACTTTGCTGAGGCTCAAAAGAGTGATCCAAGCTTAAAGAAATACTTTGAGTTGGCTGTAGATGACAATTTAGATCGCTGTTATCTTGTGAAGGATGGTTTGTTGCTAAGAAGGTGGTCACCTACTGTGGGAAATGATGTGAGAGATCAAATTTTGCAGGTGGTGATGCCTGAAAAGTTTCGTGATGTGGCACTAAAAACAGCTCATGGGGAAACAGCGGGTCATTTTGGGGTAAGGAAAACATATAATCAACTGTTACAACATTGCTACTGGCCACGGATAAAGAAGGACGTTTCACGGTTTGTTCAAACTTGCCATGTCTGTCAGGTGGCAGGTAAGCAAAATGCTGTCATTAAGCCTGCGCCTTTACAGCCCATTCCATCTGTTGGTAAGCCTTTCGAGCATGTGATCATTGATTGTGTGGGCCCCTTACCCCAGTCAAAATCAGGCTGTGTTTATTTGTTTACCATCATGTGCCAAACGACTCGCTATCCTGCTGCGTATGCTCTGAGGACCATTACGACAAGGTCTGTGGTGAAATCATTGTCGCAGTTTATTTCAATATTTGGACTTCCTAAAGTCATTCAAAGTGATCGTGGTTCAAATTTTACATCAAAAACGTTCGCAGCAGCCTTGAAACAGCTGCGTATCCAGCATAACTTGAGTAGCGCGTACCATGCGCAAAGTCAGGGGGTTTTGGAGCGATTCCACGCCACTCTTAAGTCTCTTTTGCGTGCATATTGCATAGAGATGAAACGGGAGTGGGAGGATGGATTACCATGGCTTTTGTTGGCGGCTAGAGCTGTTGTGCAAGAAAGCACAGGTTTTAGTCCCAATGAACTGGTATTTGGTCACAAGGTTCGTACCCCATTGTCTGTGTTGTCAAGTGATCTGGATTCAGATGAACCACCAAAGAGTTTGCCCAGTTATGTGTATGGTTTCCGCCGCAGGTTACTTTTGGCATGTAAAATGGCAACCGAAAATTTGACTGATGCCCAAAGAAAAATGAAGCAAAATTATGACCGTAAAGCAGAAGCTCGTGTCTTTAGTCCAGGGGATCAGGTTGTGGCATTGTTGCCTATACCTGGTTCTCCTTTTGGGGCAAAGTATTCAGGGCCTTACAGTGTGGTTCGTCAAGTGTCAGAGACTAATTATGTGGTTGCTACGCCTGACCGTAGGCGGGCGACACAGTTATGTCATATCAATTTACTTAAGCCATATTATGTATCGTCACGGTCACCTAGTTGTAAGGGTGAATCGTCTGTCTTAGTTGTGGCAAGCACGTCGGTAGCCTCTCCAGAGTTAGAGGATGATGTGCAGGGCCCTGACGATTCCATGCTGCATGCTCGTCTAAATAATTCAGAGACGTTGGGCAAGTTAGAGGGAGTTTTAGATCATTTGGATTTGCAACAGCGGGAAGAATTGAAAGCTCTAATTTTTGAATTTCCATGTCTGTTTTCAGATACTCCGACCTGCACAACTTTAATCGAGCATGACATAGAAGTCGGTGATGCAAAGCCAATACGTCAGAGGTTTTACCGCACTGGTCCTGATAAGCGTAAAAGTCTGGATGATAGTGTCCAATATCTTTTGGAAAATGGTCTTGCCGTACAGTCATACTCTAGCTGGGCTTCGCCCTGTTTGTTAGTCAAAAAACCTGATCATACGTACAGATTTTGTACGGATTACAGAAAAGTGAATAGTGTAACAAAACCAGACTCGTATCCATTGCCTAGGATAGAAGATTGTGTTGATCAAGTCGGTGCGGCTCGTTATGTGAGCAAATTTGACTTGCTTAAAGGTTATTACCAGGTTCCTCTTACTCCTAGGGCACAAGAGATCTCTGCTTTTATTACGCCGTCGGGTCTCTACTCTTATACGAGAATGGCTTTTGGGTTGCGAAACGCCCCTTCTAGTTTCCAGCGGCTCATGAATCGAGTCGTTGTGGGACTGGAGGGGTGCGCTGTGTATATTGATGATGTGGTCTGTTATTCAGACACTTGGACGATCCACCTGGCTCGCATACGTTCATTATTTGAACGTTTTGCGGCTGCAAATCTCACTGTTAACTTAGCAAAGTGTGAGTTTGCTCAGGCTACAGTGGTGTATCTGGGAAAGGTGGTCGGACAAGGGAACGTTCGGCCTGTGAGAGTGAAAGTCCTGGCCATTGACAAATTCCCACGTCCTGTCACTAAGAAAGAATTGATGCGCTTCCTTGGAATGATAGGTTATTACAGGAATTTTTGCTGTAATTTTTCATCTGTCGTTGCCCCACTAACTAACCTGTTGAAGGGTTCAGTTAAATTCAATTGGACTGCTGATTGCCAACACGCATTCGAAAACGCCAAGTCTCTCCTGAGTTCTGCACCTGTCTTGGCTGCTCCTAGGTTGGAGGAGCCCTTCCAGCTGCAAGTAGATGCCAGCCAGGTAGGGGCAGGTGCCGTTCTCCTTCAAAAGGATGAAAATGGGATAGATAGACCAGTTTCCTATTTTTCTCGGAAATTTAATTGTCACCAATTTAACTATTCAACCATCGAAAAAGAGGCCCTGGCCCTTATTTGGGCACTCCAACATTTTGATGTGTATGTTGGTGGTGGGTTACACCCTGTGGTGGTCTTTTCTGATCACAATCCTCTGACTTTCCTCTCTTCTCTTCAAAATACTAACCAGCGCCTTATGCGCTGGGCTCTTTTTCTACAGCCTTATAATCTATCTATTAGACACATCAAGGGGTCTGAGAACGTCATGGCTGATGCTTTGTCACGGGCTCTTGATGACTGTTAAGGGGTGCCTATCTCTTCTCCAGTCTCTAGTTCTTCTCTCTTGCCTCCGGTCTTTCCATTCTTAAATTGCTATCCAGGCGCCAGGATTTGCTGGGTGGGAAGGAGGGGGGGGGGGGGGGGGGATTATGGGAGGTGAGTATGGGTTAATTTTTTGTAGTGGCTGTTGTATTAAAGGGGTGGATGAATGGGGTCGAGAGTTTGGTTTAATCTAACCTTAGTCTTTCGGGATACTGGTTAAAAGGGGTAATGGGTTTAGACATTTTATTGTTTTTTGGGTATAGTTTTTGTTTTTAGTATTGTTTATGGGAAATGGTAGTGAGTAGAATGTAGTTTTACAGAGTCCCACATGGGTCTCTGTTTTGTGGGGGGAGTGATGTCACGCCCGGCTTTGCCGTGTGGGGTGTGCTCACTCCACCATGGATAGTATTATGTTTGGGCCGTTTCTCTCCTCCCAGTCTGAAGGGGGAGCTGTTTGTTTTAGGTCCATCCGACAACAGCTGATTGGAGGGACTATTTAAAAACATCTCCTGTCGGTTGTTTGGTCTGCTCTGTGCTGCGCGGCTCGGCATTGCTCGGGTCTCCATGCTGGTGGCAGCAGCATCATCCCACTTCTTTTTGCTTTGTATGCATTACACATAGTCTACACTTTACTGATCTGCAACACACTTTTGATTAGTTTTATTTCGTTTCTCATTTACTGACTTGTTACATTTATTGATCTAAATTATGATTTCATCGTATAAATTAATGTTTAATAAATTATGTTTGCTTTAACTTAACAAACGGTGTGGTCTCCCCTATGTCATTGCTACTGTGAGCCAGGTAGTCGTGACAAGTGTTACATGATCCCGCTCTTATTCGTGCGAATGCTTTTGAACCATTCATTCGCGACAAGACAAAAGAGAATTTGCTGCATCACTTGAATCACTGCCTGTGAATGTCACTGCCTGTGAAAATGTATATAAATAAAAATAAAAACAATAAAATGTGTTGCTTAAATAAATAAATGCATAATAATATTTTTCAAAATAAATAAGTTGTAAATTAAAATTTAAATAAAGTGCAAATTAAAAAGTATAGCTTTATAATCTGCAAAATAATTTGATAATTGTTTCAGCAGTCTACATTTTTGCATGGTAGAACCTGAAGTTGCTCTTCATATCTGTTATAAATGAACAATAACAATAGTCCAATTTGAACAAGCTACAACTCCCTATTTATGTTCCCCTCTTAATGAGACACTTGGGCCTGCTTCACAGATAGTGGTGGGATGGTGCATTGTAACGGCTGTTTCACACCGCAAGCGTGAGCGGGGCTTGAGCAGTGCGTCAGCGTAACTACATCGTCACTGCAGCTGCAGACACGCGAGAGTATTCACACTGGAAGCGTTTGTACAGTGTCACAGTAGCGGCTCCAAAGCTACATATAAGTGAACAATTATTTACAAAGACAACTATACATTTGATTTTAGAAGTTGGTAAACCATATAAATGTCAGTAAACAACAAAACAACCAAGAAAACAGCTCCAATCTTGTCGTTTCAGTCATAGCATATTTTCAATAGGTTTACAAGAATGCAAACTCCGCAGATAAAGCACACACACACACACAAAACCGCACACTCGGGTTTGATTTGGGTTGTGCTAGCCTATGTAGCTGTCTGTGTATTTCATAAACTAAAAGAAAGTTTTTATATAATATTTTCTGGCTATTTTACTTTAGGTTTTTTAGTTTTTTATAATACACCATACTTTCACCCAAACTGAATTTGCCTATATTCCTTGCCTTTTTTGCCTACTCTAGTTCTTGTTAAAACTCACTAGACATGCTTATTCTGTGCATTTTGGGCACTTTTTGTGTGAAATAAAATTTATTTTGTCCATCTAAAGTGTGCTTTCACTTTAATGGAGCGTGAGCATCGCAGCAAAAATAGACTCGGCGCCGAATCCCCCGCTTCACTGCTGCTCACGCGACGCTCCGGCTTGACGCTCACGCGCTGCTCCTGCTCGCAGTGTGAATGCACTCATTGATTAACATGCAAGAAAAAAATATGCGCTGCTCACGTGCCGCTGACGCTTGCGGTGTGAAGCGGCCGTAACTGTCTCATGGATAACAGTGGTCATTCTGGTGTCTTCAATTGATAACTAGTTTGGTCCCGCGGCCCTCGCGGCCCACAGGTGAAAAACGTAAAGTTTTCGCGGCCCTCCAGGTGGCGCTCGGGCCGCGGCCCTATGGTTAAGAATAGGTGGCCTATAGTATGTTTTGTCAAAAATAAAGTAATCAAATAATATGTTATTATGTGTTTGTTCCAATGTAGCCTAGGCTATATCCAAAGTAATGAATCCTTAACTTTGAAATATGTATGATAAAATGTATACTTTAGTTTTTACAAAGAAAGATTGCACTTGAATTGTTGTTGTAATTGTAACATTTTTAATAAAAAAATATATTTACAAGGTAGATGTAAACAAACTATTAAAAGGTAAATATAAGCCTTTTCTTTAAATATTTTTTATTGAGTTTTATTAGTGACAAATTTGGGGAGAGGATACTGTTGTAAACCTTGTTCTTCTTAAGTGTAGAAAAACTCAGAAGCGAAGACCAGGAAACTTGGCTTATCTTTTAAGCAGGATTCTTTATTTGCTTTAGTCTGCTTCGTCCAAAATCTTACCCAAGTCTAACTAAGGCAGTATACATTTTAGTTCATATACCCTTTCAGGGGGAGGAATTACATAAAGGTGGAGACACTCTGAAACAAAAGCATGTAAATGAGGCATACAAGTTTAGGAACTTGCCCTAGACTGAGAGTGTTACCCATCCTAATCCAATCAGCATAACAGTGTAATGTAAATATCCTAATCCAATCAGCCTGACTCTTCACCGATACCTTCACATTATCATAGAGCTTAATGGCCAGGCAGTGGATAAAGACAAAAGGTGATAGTCTCAGTGCTCTGATCAATTTAACTTACAATAGAAAGAGCAGGACAGACAGGAACAGGCAGGTCTGTGACATCAGATGAGAAGTAACAAAACGGTTAATGTCCTATGCCTCAAAATGGTAACTTCCTCAGTTAAAATACTGTTGAACCTAAATTGAAACATTTTAATAAATTTGTAACACTACAACGCCTATCAAGTAAGGGTACTGTTGGCGGTGGAAATGCAAGCCAGATCAGGGTTTACCATCCCAAATCGTACTGTACTGTACCGTACCGTAACGTACCGCTCCGTGGAAACGAGCCATTAGGTACCGGTTCCATATTGGTACCAGGTTTCGGTACACAACCCTTGTTTTCACTATGAAAATCTTCACACCCTGTTAGAAATATATTTTCTCCCTCAGCATAAATCTATAACATAAGAAGGATTCTTTGTTCAGCCTAAAACTGACACGTTTGCACATTCTTTTCTATGTATGTAAAGTTAAACATCTGGTATTCATTAATGAGGAAGGGAGCCCCCTCCCTTCTCCTTTCTCTTCCTTTTCTTTCTTTGTGTTTCTATGTTACACATTGAAGAGCTTCCTCTGAGCTCCAGGATTGCAAGGAGATTCTAGCGCATACTGCCCATATAAAGAAGTTGTAATATAAAGTCTATATGATATGCCAATGATGTAATGTTTGGTTCTATTGGTTAGACTTATACTCCTCCCTGTAATACTTTGCCTATATAATGTATAATTTAGACATTATGAGCTGAGCGTTTTGTCTCCCTCCGGCGCTGGAGTTGTGAATTGTTTATTCATAATAAAAAAACAAGAATTTTGGCACTTCTCGTTTGGACCATTTCATTTCGATTCTAACACTTGGGGGCGTCGTCAGGGATTTCTCCAGACAGGTAAGAATTTTTTTTTTTTACAAAAGAGAAAGTTGATTCTTACTGTCTGCTGAGAAAACGTATTTGTAGTGCCGTGATTTTTACCATATTTGGTGAAATCAGCCTCGTGTTTTAATTAATGCGGGAAGAGCAGAAAAAAGGGAACTGATCTCTCTCTCTCTTTTTGTTATTTGTCCTTGTATAAAACGATACAGGACGGTAGCCTCGTATTTTTAATAAAAAATGTGAGAAGAACAAGCAAAAGAGATTTGAGCTCCCTCTTTCGATGTTATTTGTCTTTGTTTAAAACGATACGGGACCGGTTATTCTCGTGTTTTCGATAAATGCGGGAAGAACGTAAGGAAAATTGATCACTTTCCTCCGTTTTTTGCAAGAAAAAAATAGATTTGCTACACAGATAATTTGTTTTCTTTTGCAAAGTCTATTTTAATTTCCCTTTGGTCTAGGGCTATGAATAAATAAATCACTATTTTTTTTCTTTTAACTTTCTCTTTTCTTTTCTTCTCTCTTATTTCTCTCTCTATTTGCCAATTTACTAACACAATTAATTTGAAATTGTATACTTTTCTTTGAGTTCTGTAAGGAACCTAGCTATATGAAATATTAATAATCAATAATAACTTGTTATGATTAATTTTGAATATTTGGGTCAGTTAATTGGATTAACTTGACATGGCTAAATTAATATTACAATCAATTAATCAGTTCGTCCAACGAACTCTTTTGATTATTCATTTATTCTAAGAAAAGGGTATCTTCCCTGGCCACAGAAGAATAATTATTTCTTAATATGTACAGCGTTTTGAGCATGTAGCAAGAACCGAAACCATAAAGGGACTTCGTATTGCAAGCAAATCAGAACCAAATACATAAAGTGCATAAGTTTTATTAACTAAATCATAAACATGAATAAACTAAACACACACATATACAGAAATAGGTAAGTGATAGGATTAAATTGGCAACCGGAGAAAGGGTCTATGACAGGGGTCGGCAACCCGCGGCTCCGGAGCCGCATGCGGCTCTTTCATCTCTGTGATGCGGCTCCCTGTGGCTTTTGAAAATAATGAATGAGTAATTAATTGATTAAAATTTATTTAATTTTAATTCGTTCGTTTTTAACATTTTCGCACGTATGATCACACACCGGTGTGATCAGTCTTGGCTGGTCCCTGGAGCGTACGCTAGAACGGTCAGTGCATCACGTGATCAACTGCTAAATTCAACCGTGCTGTTGCGAGTTGGCTGGCGCTGAGCCAGAGACAGACGCGCTCAGTGCTGTCATATATCACAACTATTCAGTGTTTTCAACCACATAATGTTTATTTTAGGTTTCAGACATTTAAATACACATAAGTACTAGCAAAAAATATATATTTTGAGTTTGTAAAATACACACTGATGTCTATGGAAGCGGCAATAATGGTCCTTTCCATTATAAAAAGACAACACGTTTTATTCATATCAGATACACATTGTGTAAGTAGCTTTATATTTTACCCTATTCCTCTCCCAGTTCACCGGCCACTTTCACGTATTTCGTGAGAAGTTGAGGAATTGACGTGTTGTAAAATAGCATCGCGCAGCCCATATCGCACAAGACGCACATACAGCTCAACTAACGTGCACGTTATAATACATTGTTTTTTCCTCATAAATGCGAACACGAAAAACAATTTTTTTAAAGATGTGGTAGCATTGCATCTGGACGGGTTAGTGATAATCCGTGTCGTGATTATCTATTGTCTGCTATATTTAGGCCTACTTCTTATTTGTTAAATAGGTAATTAAAAACCTACAGGTAATTGGTCGATGAAACATTTATTAAAATTAAGATACAATTAATACAAAACGAAATTCACTTTAAAGAAAGGCTTTGTGCTTTCTGTTTGAGGTCTTTGTGGAAGTTTTAGTGCCGCTTTCAGAGAACTGTCACATATTTGACAGTCGGAATATAGGTGTTTCTTGTTATAGCTAATACATTAGTGAATATTTTGAATAAAGGAAAAATGACAATGTGGTTGCGCACGTGACAAGCAATGACGCGTCACCATGGAAACATTAAAGTGACAGGTTCTAAATAACGGTCGCCTAGATTAGAAACACTCACAATATTTTAACTTTACGTGTGTGAAAGGTTTAAAATGTAATTCTAAATTTGAAGATTATGGTGATCTTGTAACATCTCATTTGTAACACAAAAACGTATTAAAATCTTTTGTCGCTCTTAATATGCGTCACAACCGCCAATGTGCGACACCCACCAGCGCGCGATTTTTTGAACTTGTCCAATGGAAAATATTTCATGTCTATGAGCCAACTATGGAGAATTCTAAGAAAAGAAAAGTGTCGGAAGAAAACAGAACGTTCAATGCTACATGGGCTCATTTATATGATTTCACTGCTGACGAGACTGGTTTACCAGTATGCTTAATATGTACTGAAAAACTAGCAAACAATAAAAAGTCAAATGTCTCAAGACATTTCCAGAATAAACACGCAGCCTTTGCTCAAAAATATCCGGATGGAGATGAGAGAAAAAAGGTAATTTCGGAACTGCTGCGGAAGGTTGATCTGAGCAAAAATCACTTCAAGAAGTGGATGAAGTCTGCAAATTCAAGTACATATGCTAGTTTTGTAGCCGCTCAGGAAATAGTCAGGCACGGGAAGCCGTTCACAGATGGAGAATACTTAAAAGAATCTTTCATTAAGATTTCAGAACATCTATTTACAGACTTTAAAAACAAGAGTGAAATTGTGCAGAAAATCAGGGATATGCCCCTCTCTGCAAAGACTGTCAAAGACAGAACCATAAAAATGGCAGAAGACATCACCAGACAGCAAATTAAAGACATTAATTCAGCTGTGGCATACTCAATTGCCTGCGATGAATCTAAAGACAAAGGTGATATTGAACAAATAGCGCTGTTCTGCCGTTATGTAAACTCTGCTGGGCCACAGGAAGAAATGATTGAGTTGATACCACTAAAAGGCCAAACACGGGGGGAGGACATCTGTGAGGCTGTCTTGAATTGTTTAAGAACCAAAGGAATAAACACCACCCACCTGATGTCAGTGGCTACTGATGGGGCACCAAGTATGGTAGGAACGCATAAGGGCTTTGTGGCTTTACTGCAGAAGTCGCTGGACAGAAAGCTGCTGACTTTTCACTGCATCCTGCACCAAGAGGCACTGTGTGCTCAAACATTTCCTCCGGAATGCACAGAAGTAATGAATGTTGTCATTCAAATTGTCAATAAAATAATGGCAAAAGGTTTAAATCACCGTCAGTTCCGTTCGTTACTGGACGAGATGGAAAGCACATATTCTGATCTCCTGCTGCACAACAAAGTCCGGTGGCTGTCCAGAGGGGAGGTGCTGAAACGCTTTGCCGCGTGTCTGGAAGAAGTGAAAACTTTCCTGGGCAGCAAAGGGCTCACGTTTCCTGAGCTGGAACAGCCTGAGTGGCTGGAAAAGCTACACTTCATGGTAGACATGACAGCGCATTTGAACACGCTGAACACAGCTCTTCAGGGGAAAGGACGCACAGCCCTGCACATGTTGGAGGAGGTTTTGGCATTCGAGCGCAAGTTGACAGTGCTCGCCAGAGATTTACAGAAAGGTACACTATCACACTTCCCCAATTTGAGAGAGTTCAAAGAAGCTCACATGATAAATTCGGAGTATTTACAATCTGCAATCATCGCAATGCAAACATCGTTTGGGAAACGATTCTGTGAGTTCAGAGAGGAAAAAAACACATTATCCTTCCCTGTCACTCCTCTAAGCATCGATCCATCCCTGCTGAATACGACTGCATTGGCAGGTGTGAGTCAACCTGATCTTGAGATGGAACTGGCCGACATAGCCGACAAAGACATATGGGTGTCCAAGTTTAAACGCTTGACAGCAGACCTTGAAGATGTTGCCCGTCAGAAGGCCGTTCTTGCTCAGAATCACAAATGGCGTGATATTGAAAACCTCCCCAAACCTGACAAACTTGTGTTCGAAACTTGGAATGCTATCCCCGACGTTTATGTGAACATGAAAAAGTATGCACTTGGAGTCCTGTCGATCTTTGGATCCACATACGTATGTGAGCAGGTGTTCTCCAACATGAACTATATTAAAACCAAACATCGCGCACGCCTCACAGATGACAGCTTACGATCCTGCGTAAAGATGAAGGTGACGGCATACAGCCCTGATGTGCAGACGCTGTGCGCTGAGGTTCAGGAGCAGAAATCACATTAACCAAGTATGATAAATATTTTAATTGCCTATTATTTTGTATACCGTATATTCATATTTTTTTTAATTATTGTTCATTAAAGTAGTCCTTTTATTATTCAGGTTGACAGCTGACTGCACGCGCCAGTAGCTAAAATGATGACGGCACACAGAGAGAGGACGGCATTTTTGGTTTGCTGCCGGTGGATAATTTAAGTTCGGCGTTTTTTCATAAATTTAGTCATTGAGTATTTTAATTTATTTTACTTGAAAGTAACCTTCAAGCCAACGTCTTTTTTTCGGAGTTCAAAATGTTTTTGTTGCATGCAGAAATGTAATTTCGTTTTCTCTGCAGTCATTCATTGATTTAATAAATGCAACACATTATAGTTTGTTTATACATAATAAAGACAATACATAAATAAATAAACTTATATGCAGTGTTATTTCATTGGGTTTTGTGGCTCCCAGCGTTTTCGTTACTGTGGGAAACGGGTCCGAATGGCTCATTGCGTGGTAAAGGTTGCCGACCCCTGGTCTATGAGAAGAACCATCAGAATTTCATTTTCACATTTCATTGAATTGAATACTTGCATTTGTAGTGGGAACAATTCTTGAAGTTGTTGAAAATTTAAGTCGTTGATGGTTCCGGCAGTGTGAAGTGGAAGTTGGTTGAGAGTTCTCTTTCTCCAGGAACGCATGGCTGGTTTGGTCAGGGCCTGGGGCCCTGTTGAGGCCACGCTGAGCACCCAGGAGAAGTGAGGAAGTCGGAAGAGTGAGTGATTGGAGTCGTTGTTGGTTGGAGTCTTTGTTCCAAAACTCCTGAGATTGTCCTTGGTTCTTTGTGAGAGTCTTCTCTCTCCTGCCTGTGCCCATATCTGGTTGGATCGAGGCCTGCTGGGCCCTGGGGCCCCTGTGGAGGGGGAGGGGGTTCCCCAGGATCACCAGAACAGTGTTGTGGCTGGATGAAAGAACTAAGAGAGGGAGGTCACATGTGGGCTGTCTCTAATAAAGCCTGGAAAAGATCCTCCCCTAAGGGTTGAACTCGACCAATCAGAAAGGTGACATGTCTGAGAGGGAAAGTGGCTCTTAGTTGATTTACGGGTCTTTGTCCCTAGCGTGGTTATACCTTCATTAATGCTCAGATAGCTATAACACATCCACACTGCATTCTAGAAGAAGGTGATGAACATCAAAGTGTGAGTCATTAAATGAGGATTAATTAGGTAGGAGGCATGATACAGGTGAGGTTACATTGATCGTTAGTTGGTTGTATACCAGGATACATACCATAATATATACCTAATAGTACACGAGACAGTCAACCATTTACACTGTTTCTTTCACAGTTTTATGCATGTTCATTTATAGATCAGTTAGTCTATGATTAATGCAGCAAAGTCTGTTTTAAAGAGGGTTTCTGTTTCATAGTCTCTCTCTTGTGCATGTGGCCACATTCCTCGGAGGTCGTAAAATCTCCTCATCATGCCCTGTAACATGACACTGTTTCTGCCCCTTGTGTTCGTTCATTTGGGCTGTTAGTTTTGGAGTTTCATAAACCTTTGTATATAATGAATAATTAGTGTCTGATTGGTCCATACCCTACAGTTCCATTTGGCTATATTGCAATTTATTTAAGTTGCATGAAGGAGAAATTTTTGTGTGTGTACAAAGGGGAATAAAATTAGTCCACCGTTAGAAAATGAATCTCCGAAAGATTTTATGATTAGAAATAATCAAGCATTTTTTACGGAGCCATATGTGTCAAATTTAGCTGGCTGGTCAACTGGCAAAACACAATTAGATGCGTTTCCTCGTGACGGCTCATTTAAAGACACATATATGCGTGAAGCAAAATACATGATTTTTGGAAATTGGGGCGATCCTGATTGGGATTATTCGTATATGAAACGTACCTATAAGATCTGGAAAGACATGCAATCTTATTGGAATCGTGGTCCAAAAGTGGATAACAACAAAAATCTTTCTCCCCCTCAAGCTCAACAGCCTGAGAAGGAGAAAGTTATTTCACATCCTGCTGAAGTCAGAGCGCCCCTCCCTCCCAGATATGAGAGCATTCAAACTTCTCCTGTCTCGGAACCTATAAAAAATAAATCCTACCCTGTTGATGAAAATTATTTACTATTTGTGAACACATTTTTGAATAACATGCACAACGAGACTGCACAAATGATTCGAATAACTATAACCAACATTAGTAACATTTCTGTTGATGAATTGGGTAGACGCTTGCGTGAACTGTCGTCTGCTGGGGCATTTGAAAACTCCAGAGGAAAAGTTCCCGCAATGTTCCAAGTAAATTCCACTGTCCAAAATCGCCCGCCACCCAATGTTAGGAATGACATAAAGTGTTTTTTTATGTCACACACAGCGGACACACACAGCGATTTTGCAGAAAAAAAGCTGAGAGATTTCAGCAAACTAATGAGAAACCGATGTTTAGGCGCTCTGATGGCCTCCCTTTCTTTCTCCCTCTGAAAGACAGAGACCTGTGTATCCGACTGAATGGGGAAAGGAATGACGGACATTAAATTCTATAGGAATAGATAATATTCCAGTGGTTTGTAATTTGACACCACCTTTATTTGTTACT
Source organism: Siphateles boraxobius (assembly GCF_051911475.1). Taxonomy (NCBI): domain Eukaryota; kingdom Metazoa; phylum Chordata; class Actinopteri; order Cypriniformes; family Leuciscidae; genus Siphateles; species Siphateles boraxobius. The sequence continues at coordinate 2,522,375 of NW_027509190.1, forward strand.
TCTAATGATATACCATCATTGTTCAAAATGCATGATTTTTTGCAATTATACCTGATTCTTTATTCTGCTTGTTAGGTAGAGATTTAATGCATAAGTTGGGTGTTAAATTAGGATTTGACTCTGACTCTTTGCAACTCATGTTTCCAGCAGCCTTTTCTCTTACGACCGACACAGGAAGTGCTCTCTTCGAGGATGTATCTGCAACTGAGCTCGGACAGGAAGTAGCTGATGTAAACCCGAAATTGTGGGCGGCCCATAAGGATGACGTGGGACTTCTTGATATCCAACCTTATGTGGCCAATTTGACAATGAATAGGCCTGTTTTTTTTTTTAAAACAACATTCGCTTTCAAAGGAAAAAGAGGAGGGAATTCGACCCCTCATTGATCAGTTTCTGGCTCAAGGCATTCTGGTTCGCACTCATTCACCTTACAACACACCAATTAATCCAATCAAGAAAGCAAATGGTTCTTGGCGCTTAATGCAAGACTTGAGAAAAATTAATGATTTGATAAAACCACATGCTCCTATTGTGCCAGATGTACAAACTATTATTAATTCTATTCCTTTAGAACATGCATTTTATTCTGTCATTGATTTATGCTCCGCCTTCTTCAGCATTCCTGTTGACCAACAAACTCAGCCACTTTTTGGTTTCTGTTTTCAGAATTGCCAGTACATATGGACAAGACTCCCTCAAGGGTTCAGAGATTCTCCGGCTGTTTTCTCCGCTGTAGTGCACGCAAGGCTGAAGGATGTCAGACTCCCTCCTGACACCTGCCTGCTCCAATACGCTGATGGCATTCTCGTCACTGGTGCCTCTGCGGACATGTGTGCTGCTGCCACTACAATTGTCTGCAACGTTTTAGCAGAGGCTGGTTCCAAGGCATCTAAAGAGAAACTTCAGTGGGTGCAGAGGAAAGTCAATTACATCGGCAATGAACTGTCACAAGGCCAAGTTCGCCTGTCTGCGGACAGAGTCAAAGCCATCGCTTTGTTCAAGCACCCTTCAACACGGAAGCAAATGCAAAGCTTTCTGGGACTGGTCAATTACTGTCGATTATGGGTGCCAAATTGCTCCATGTATGACAAAATCCTGCGAGACGCTACGCTGGATGATAAAGAGGACATTACATGGACAAGTGAGATGGACCAAGCGTTAAGACATTTGAAATCCTCTCTGTTAAGGCCTCCCGCCCTCGGCCTTCCTTGCTACAAGCGAGATTTCCACCTGTACGTGCACGAAGGTGGGGGCACAGCCGCAGGAATCCTGGCCCAAGAGCATGGGGGCACTTTTGGTCCAGTAGCTTATTTGTCTAAAACTCTTGATTCAGTGGCTCGGGGACTCCCGGCCTGTTTACGTGCAGTGGCTGCTGCAGCGATCATGGTACAGGATGCTGAAAGGGTTGTTTTATCATATCCACTCACAGTTCACACATCACATCAGGTAGGAGCAATTATGCATAACATTTCTACTCAACACATGACTGCTCAACGTCGTTCAGGCTATGAGGCTATATTATTAGCAACTGCTAATTTAACGTTGAAAGTAACTTCTGTTATTCATGGTCCTACTGTACATCTGCACAGGTTGTTGACAGATGGTGAATTTGAGAGTGACGACCACGACTGCCTTACCAGAATCCAAACTTCGACTGCCTGCAGGCCAGATGTGTCGACATCTTTCCTGGAGGAGGGAGATAATTGGTATATAGACGGATCCTGTTTCAAGCCAAATGACAATTTATACTTGTGTGGATATGCTATTGTCAAATTACCTGATCGTGTAATTGAGGCATATTCATTGCCATATAAATCAACTCAAGTAGCAGAATTAATTGCTCTAACAAGAGCTTGTCAGTTGGCAAAAGTTCAGTGCATCAATATATACATTGATTCCAAATGCGCGTACGCCGTTGTCCATGATTTTGCTAAATTGTGGGAAGAAAGAAATTTCAAAACCTCCGACGGAAAAACAATTTTGACCATCGAAACCATCGAAACTTGCTGTTATTAAAGTAGCTGGTCATAAAACAGGTTAATCGGATGAGGCTAAGGGAAACAGGTTTGCAGATGAAGTCGCGAAATGGGCTGCTAAAGAAGTAATACTTAGTCCATACGTAAATGAAAAGAGCAACGATGTACCTATGATGAATTTGTCGCTGATTAATGATTTGGACATTAAAGTACTGCAAGCTAACCCTACGCAAGTTGACTTGATTCATTGGGCTGCGAACGAAGTAAAACCAGATCAAGCTGGTATTCTGAGAGACAAGCAGGGTAGAATCGCTCTACCAGCATCCACCGTTGTAATGCTGTGCAGGCATTATCATGGTGTATCACACGTGTCAAAAGAAAAAGTGATACAAAATTTGAATCAATCATACTGCATAGCAAATGTTCGAAAGAATACTTTGTTGATATTGGATGCTTGCCTGGTGTGTGCACGAACAAACAGACACAAGGCAACCCGCAGGAAGCTTTACCGCATCCTGAGGTTCCTTTTTAATATTTACAGATCAATTTTACACACATGCCTCCATGTGGAAATCACAAATATTTGCTCATGATTGTTGATCGATTTTCTAAGTGGCCTGAAGCTTTTACGTGTGGTAAAGAAAACGCTCAGACGGTTGTAAAGGTTCTTGCAAAAGAAATTATACCGCGTTTCAGTATTCCAACCGTTATAGCGAGTGATAATAGAACTCCGTTTGCTTCAAAAGTCACACAATTGTTAGCCAAAGAGTTTAATATTAATTGGCACTTCCACATTCCCTATTCGCCGCAATTATAAGCTAACGTAGAACAGACAAATAAGACGATAAAAGAACGTCTCAATAATGCGTGTCTAGATACAGGCAGAAATTGGGTTGATTTGCTGCCTGCCGTATTGACGGAAATGAGAATGTCCCCATCAGCAACCACAAAAATGTCTCCATTTGAAATTCTGATGGGTAGACCTGCTGGCAATCTCTCCACAGGTGACACGGAGGTGATCATCTCGGATTACGTGGATTCCTTAGTTAGAACGTTAAAAGGCATAAATGGTGATGTTTCTCTCTCTCTCCCTCTTCCTTCAGAAAAGCCGACTCATCCTTTCGTTCCAGGACAACAGGTGCTGATAAGGTGTCTGAAGCCCACGTAACTCGGTGAGCCGAACTATTCAGGACCATCCACTGTTATCGCTGTGACGAGGACCGGTGTTCTGACTGACCACCAGCCGCAGTGGGTCCATGCTAGCCGGGTTAAGGCAGCTCCATCCCAGGGGAACGCACAAGCCTATGTGGAAGCACTGATCGAAAGGAGAACGAGGAAGAGAAGTAGACGAAGAACGAGATTGCTGATTGATATTAGCAATAATTATAACTGAATCTATTAAGATTCATCGTGCTATGAATACTTTTGAATTTTTTGTATATGCTTTGATGAAAAGAACTGTCAAATATTAATGATTTTGAAGGAAATGTTTGATTGAAGAATATTGCATGTATTATTGTACTAGAATGAATATGCTGAGAATGATGTGATATGATAATTCTATTATGTGATAATTATCTTATCAATGGGGCCATTGTTAGAAATATATTTTCTCCCTCAGCATAAATCTATAACATAAGAAGGATTCTTTGTTCCGCCGAAAACTGACACGTTTGCACATTCTTTTCTATGAATTTATACTAACTGGACTTATACTCCTCCCCGTAAGACTTTAATTTAGACATTATGAGCTGAGCGTTTTGTCTCCCTCCGGCGCTGGGGTTGTGAATTGTTTATTCATAATAAAAGACCAATAATTGGGGCACTTCTCGTTTGGACCATTTCATTTCGATTCTAACACACCCTTATAGGCACACCCACCTTGAGGGCAAGGCTTTCCTATGTACTAATGTAGCAAAACAGAGATATTAAAAGATCACATTCAATACACACCTTATTGATGATGCATACTGTGTACAGGCGAGCAGATGAAACGTTCCTCAAGTGTTGTCCCATATAAAACATCTCGGTTACTAACATAACCTCGGTTCCCTGAGATAACGGGAACGAGTATTGTGTCTTTGCTAGATGCTATGGGGGAAAATTCCTTTTTGTCCGATTTGTTGAAGCCTTTTATTCAATAATGCAGTATTACTGCACGGCCATAATAATGCGGAGATGCACGCACGCTATTGGCTGGGCAGTGGGAACGGCACATGTCTATGGCGAAGTGGCACATCTGCGCGAGCCAATCAGGCTGCGTCCCGCCGAACCGAGCGCAGAGCCGGCCAAAGAGGGCGGGGCATCTGCCTATAGCACAGCTGTCTACGCAATACTCGTTCCCGTAATCTCAGGCCCACTTGCTTGACCGATGCTAAGGCTAGCAAGTGTGCGGTCTTGAGCGAAAGTGCCCTTAATTCGGCCGACTGTAGCGGCTCAAACGGGGGCCCCTTGAGGGCCCTGAAGACTGTAACAGGACTGATAGGTCTCAGGAAGGTGTTGTGAGGGGGCGAGGCAGGTTGAGCATCCTTGCCCACTTCTGGAAGCGAACAATCAAATTGCTTCTACCCAACATCTGGCCGGCCACAGGAGCATCTAACTTTGCTATGGCCGCCACATAGTCGGAGCGTGGAGGGGTACGACACGCGTTCAGCAGCACTTGTAGGAAGGAAAATAGGAGCGGTATATCACATGAAGTAGGGTCTTGGCTCCATGCTGAGCACCATTTGGAGAAGACAGAACACTTAAGTACGTGGACGAGTCTCGTGGATGGGGCTCTGGTCTCAGATATAGTGTTTAGGACAACCTCGTGGATAGCCCACATGGATAGCCCATGGCATTGGCCATGTGGCTGCTGCTAGCAGCTGAATCATCTCGGGAAACCAAGGCTGGGTCCACCAAAGGGGGGCCACCAGACAGACTGTGCATCTCTCCTCTCTGATCCTGTTGATGACCTGAGGGAAGAGCACGACTGAGGGAAAAGCATAAAGGGGAAGACTGGGCTATTTGTGGGCCATGGAATATTGGGCAGTGAGAGTTGTCTTTGGAGGCGAAGAGGTCAACCTCTGCCCTGCCGAAGACACTCCAAATTGTTTGAACCTGGGGCTGGAGGGCCCATTCTCCCGGGGACACATTGAATCAGGGAGCAGACATGCTGTCGCGAGACAATCTGCCAGACACGTGCATCGCTCTCAGCAAGCGCAGGCTGTGTTGTGCCCAAAAGAGCAGACGTCTGGCTACCCTGTACAGAGGCTTCTACCTGAGTCCAACCCTGGTGGTTTATGTAGGATACTATCGCCATGTTGTCCGACCGGATTAAGACGCGATGTCCATTTAGGTCTGGTAGGTAGGTTTTGAGGGCGTGCGCCGAACGATCAGGCTCTTGGTCGCCGGAGAGTGCCAAAGCTTCACTCATGTGGAATAAATGAAGGGCAGTTGATCATTACTGAAGTAGAAAAATTTCTGAAATCCCATGGCAAAATGAGCAGCTGTATAGGCAGAAGCCCCGCCTCTTTGGCGGGCTCTGCGCACGGTTCGGCGGGACACCCCCCCCCCAGCCCCGGATGGGCTCGCGCAGACATGCCAGTTGGCCATAGGTTTGTGCAGTTCCCACTTGCCTAGCCAAAAGCATGCGTGCATCTCCGCACTATTATGGCTGTGCAGTAGCACTGCGTTATTGAAAAAAGGCTTCAATAAATCATTTAAGTTTTCAAAACTAAGTTTTCCCCCATAGCGTCTAGCAAAGACGCAATACGAGTAAACGTTTAGGAAGGAAACCAATATAGAGGAAATTCTTAAACATTTAGTATTGTGTTAACATTCTGTGCTCATCTGCATCATCAATAAGCTGTACACTAAATTACACTTTTAATGTCACTGTTTTAGTATGTTAAGGGGCTTGAAGTGTTTTGAGTGTGTTTTTCCATTCCACTGCGCTACATCTTGCATTTTTAACCACAAAAATGTGTTCTGTGTGAATGGTCTCTTAGACTGGTTTGTTTTGCAATTATGCTTTCAGTATTGAATAAAATCTAAATGTATTTTGTCCAGTGCATTCTGGGATTTCCTTCCATATTAAAGATAGATGTGATTGACTCACCAGTCGTCCCGTGGCGCTCTGACCTCCCCCATTAAGCCACAGTCCCGGCAGCATGGCGGACAGATATGGGCCCCAGACCCCAGGGACGAACAGCGGCTGTGTGCTCACCTGAGAGATACAGACACACGCTGACATCAACAGTCACATGCTTTGAACACAAACAAGTACAGGAACTGAAGCTCACAGCCATGTGACATGAGGACGTCCCACATATGACAGCCAAACGGGATGTGACTGGTTGCTCTTCACAGGGCAGCTGGTGTCCCCTCACATCGGCCCCGATGACCTCTACAACAAGACAATAAAATTACAGAAAATATAACTGACACTGCTACATAAATTTAAACTCACAGATCTTACGATAATTACCCAGCTAATTAGTCACAGTACAGTAACACAATTGTTTTTGCATTGCAATATGCAAATGAGTCACTATCTAATTAAATATGCACTCATATGCATATATTTCCTGTCCAGAAACCAGATTCATCATTTTTATTTGATTTTGTTGACATATTACTGTTTTTTTCCAGCAGGGATTTTGGATTTTTCTTTTTATCACTCTATAAATCAGAAAAGACTGTCAACAGACAGAAACAAATACATTTTCATCATGTTTTTAGCAGTTGTATAAAAATGTTGCATAAATGTGGTGAATGATATATGAACAAACTTTCATATAGATATAGATTTCATATAAACTAAAATTTTGGCGTGTGTGAAGCTGCTGAATTGGAGATTTCGGACTCAAGTTCACCGTCTTTAAGGATTAAAATTTACAGACACTAATAGATAAAGTGAAATAAAATAAGCACTTGTTTTCTTTCCACTAGTTTGAAAGAAGACAAGCTATGGAAGCAGTCAGAGCTCAAAACTGACAAGTGGATGAAAAAACCCTGGTTTTGCCTGTAAAATCTTGCACTAGTTTACATGTTTTGCCTGTTTATTTATTGCTATATATCATCTGAAGGTTTAGATTAAGCAGGTCAGGACAGTTATTACAGGAACACTGTGATGAAACCAAGAAGAGGCTGACTAAACATCAGGGCCATATTAGGAGCACACAAACACTGCAATGCTCCTCCTGTGTCAACAGGATTTAAAAAGCCCCAATTATGCTTTTTAGTGTATTTCCTTTAATGTAGTGTGTAATAAATATGTTTGCGAATGTGAAAGATCTGCAGTTCTCTTACAAGAGGTTCTCTCGTATTGCGTAAGCTAGCTTACGCTACGGGGAAAGTCATCTTTGCTCGAGATATTGAAGCCAAAAATTATCCTTAATTTTGTATTTATTGTCAACGTAGTGCAGCAGCCAGCAGACTTAGAGCAGGCCATCTTGCGTGCTCATTGGCTGCCCTGCGGCAACTGCTGCAGCCTACCACTGAGCCTCGCGCGTGACGTCACGTCCAATGAGGGCGCTTTGCGCCCTTATGCGTCATAGCCCGCCAAAATGGGGGTGGCTTAGCGTATAAAAGCCAGGCTCGTTTGCTGCGTCACTGATTTCATCATCTTCAGCGAAGCTCTCCGCATCGCGGAGTCAGTCAGAGATAGAACTGTTATCTCACAGAGCTGTGCTTCTCAGCCATCTGGAAAGCTTGGGTCTCATGGTCAACTGGACCAAGAGGTCATTACTGCCCACTAGTCAGTCAGGTTTCCTTCCTAGGAATAGAACTGGACTCTGTGGCTATGACGGCCCGCTTATCGACACAGCACGCCCGCCGTGTTCGACAGCTAGCCGCGTCTTTCCAGGAGGGCAGCATTACACCTCTGAAGACATTCCAGAAGATGCTAGGCTGTATGGCATCAGCTGCGGCTGTGCTTAAGCTGGGCCTCCTGCGCATCCGCCCGCTAAAACGCTGGCTGAACACCCAAGTGATAGTTCATACAGGACCACCATGTACTGGTCCGCTCGGACAACATGTCTGTGGTGTCCTACATAAACCGTCAGGGCGGCGTCAGATCCAGAAACCACTGCCATCTGACGGAACGCCTTCTTATATGGTCTCAGGGCCGCCTGCGCTCGCTGAGAGCCACGCATGTGCCAAGCCACTTGAACGACGATCCAGACAAACTGTCCAGGAACTACGTTCCCCAAGGGGAATGGTCCCTGCATCCCCAAACAGTCCAGTTACTGTGGCGCCTCTTCGACAAAGCGAAAGTCGACCTGTTTGGGTCAAAAGACAACACTCATTGCCCGCTGTTCTTTTCAAAGAACGAGGATGCGTTGGCCTAAATCTGGCCCAGCCTCCCACTTTATGCTTTCCCTCCGGTCTCTCTGTTACCACAGGTAATCAAGAGAATCAGGGAAACGCGCCACTCGGTGCTCCTTATAGCCCAGAATCAAACCTGGTTCCCGGAGCTTATGCGGCTGCCCCAAACAGCCCGTTGGCCGATTCCGGTGAGGAGAGATCTCCTCTCTCAAGCCCGCGGCTCAATCTGGCATCCCCATCCAGAGCGCTGGTCTCTGCACGTATGGTTAATCAACGGATACCCGTTGTACTGCCAGAAGGAGTGATGAACACGATTACGCAAGCCAGAGCTCCCTCTACGAGGCGACTTTACGCGTCTAAATGGTCGTGTTCTCCAAATGGTGTGCTGATAGAGATCTAGACCCACGAATGTGTGGGGTCACGGGGTTGCTTAGCTTCCTTCAAGAGAAGTTGGATAAGGGCAGGTCCCCACCCACGCTTAAAGTCTATGTGGCGGCCGTCGCAGCGTTCACTGAGTCGACGCGTGGCCAGTCAATAGGAAGGAACGAGCTCGTCATTCGCTTCCTTATAGGAGCTAGACGGATGAATCCCCCGCGACCCTCGTCGGTTCCCATGTGGGATCTTTCACTGGTCCTAGAGGCCCTGAAAGCTTTCCCCTTAGAACCATTAAACTCCGTGGACCTAAAGTACCTCTCGCTCAAACCCGTTTTTCTGACAGCTCTGTCATCAGTTAAACGTGTGGGGGATTTACACGCGCTATCTGTTAGCGCAGCGTGTCTTGAGTTCAGGCCAAATGACTCTAAAGTCATCCTCAAGCCATGACATGGTTATGTCCTTAAAGTGTTGGGCACCGCCTTCAGAGCGCAGGTCATTTCTCTTTCGGCTCTGCCAGCATCCGATAGTGAGGGTGATGTGGATCTCCTCTGCCCCGTCAGGGCACTGAGGGTTTACATTACGCGCTCCGCCTCTTTCAGGCGTTCGGAACAGCTCTTTGTCTCGTTCGGTGGGCGCACCAGGGGTCTCGCCGCCGCTAAACAGAGCCTGTCCAGATGGATAGTGGAAGCTATCACATCTGCTTATAAGTCTAAAGGTCTGCAATGCCCCTTGGGCATCAGGGCGCATTCCACCAGAGGCGTGGCCTCGTCGTGGGCTTGGTCCAGCGGAATTTCCATTCATGACATTTGTGAGGCGGCAGGCTGGGCCTCTCCCTCCACATTTGTTAGGTTTTATAACCTGGAAGTTCCCGCCTTGCAGGCTAAACTTCTGTCAGTGTGAGCAGTGTGTTTGTCCTGCCCAGATGATCATGCGCAGACTTCTCTCACGCGACGTTCGCCTTCCTGGTTGAGCTGCACTATATAGTGAATAGTTATGTGGACCGGCGACGACGCTCTGTATACCCTGTATGTGCTTATAACATGTGCTGGCCCGCATTGCTGGCCACCTGTTTCCCACTTATCTATGTTCCCCGGGAATCCCTGGGACTCATGAAGTGGAGGCTGGGCGCACGGCCTTGACAATGGGTTCCCGTAGTGTAAGCTAGCTTACGCAATACGAGAGAACCTCTCGTAAGAGAACGATACTCGGTTACTAACGTAACCTCGGTTCTCTCTAGAAGAGGGAACGAGTATTGCGTAACCTGACTGTGCAGGCGCCACGAGCGTTTTTCGCTTCAGCTGCTGAAACCAGGACACAGCCAACGAGCCTGGCTTTTATACGCTAAGCCACCCCCATTTTGGCGGGCTATGACACGTAAGGGCGCGAAGCGCCCTCATTGGACGTGACGTCACACGCGAGGTTCAGTGGTAGGCTGCAGCAGTTGCCGCAGGGCAGCCAATGAGCACACAAGATGGCCTGCTCTAAGTCTGCTGGCTGCTGTACTGCGTTGACAATAAATACAATATTAAGGATAATTTTTGGCTTCAATATCTCGAGCAAAGATGACTTTAGCTTAGCTTACGCTAGCTTACGCAATACTCGTTCCCTCTTCTAGAGAGAACCGAGGTAACGTTAGTAACCGAGTATCGTTTCAATGATCAAAGTTCCGATAAATAGATTTTTTGTCTCCAAAAAGAAAGCGATTCTGAACTGAAATGAGTCAACCTGTAATTCCAGTCTCACTTCCTGATATGGTAAAACCCACGGTATTGTTAATGTTCGCATCCCAGTGTATATCAAGAGCTGAGATTCAGATATGATAATGAGGGTTTGGTTTCAGACCAATCACAGCAGACTGGGCCATCTGACCAATCAGAGCAGAGCAGCTCTCAGAGAGGCGGGGTTTCGAGAGACTGAATCCTTGATCGAAGCATTTCAGACACAGAGAGAAAAAAGCTGATGCTGCAGTGGATATTATGAGGAAATTAAAGTGTTCCTGCTTGTTCTTGTTGTTTACAGTAGAGGTCGACCGATAGTGGATTTTACAGATACAGATATTTAGGTTTGACCGTACATGCCGATAACCGATTATTCAACCAATATTTTTTTAAATGGATACTGGATTAAAAACAAACATAACACTCCAGTAAAACAGTGCTGAACTGAAATGTGCTAAATTAAATAAATATATAAATATGAATATATTAAAATGAGAAGTTCTACATAACTAACTATACAGAAATAAATTTAGACATTAAAATATTGCAGATATGTGTTTCTTTAGCTATTACCTAGAAACATAACCTATATAAATTTCATAGGTAACACTTTGGAAGTCCCATTTGTTAACAAGGATGTATTAGCTAGCTTTCATGAACTATATGCATTATGCAATATATGTTTTACTGCATGTATTAATATTTGAGCAATACAATTGTACCTTGATCATTCATATTAGTTCATAGTACATTAACTAAGGTAATAACAGATAAAATAAAAATTAAAACTCAATTTAAAATGTATTAGTAAATGTTGAAATTAACAAACTAACAATGAATAATACTTATACAACATTTATTAACCTAAGTTAATGCTAAAAAATGTAATCTTATTGTAAAGTGTTACCATTTCATATAAATCCAAAGAGTCATGCTTAAAGATGGCCATATTTTAAATATCTGCAAAGGCCAGAGCATTAAAATTACATAAATGTAGACCTATATTACATGTATAGTCTCTTTGCTTCTATTTTAGAACACATGATGATTGTTTAATCAAAATAACAATATGTGTTGTAGTGATAAAAATATAAAGACCTGATCTATTTAGGAGTGAAGCGGGTTGTCGAAGGTCACACACTCAAACAGAAGTGGAGTGACACCGTATTTAACGCAGTGTAAATGCATTCATTATGGCCTTGGTTACACTGTCAGTGAAATGAGACCAAATTCAGATTTTTTGCTCATATGTGACACAGATCGGATGTGTTATATGACTGTGTAAACAGGGAAAAAACGCATGCATTCGGATATTTCGAGATCTGTTTCAGGCCTCGTTCATATGTGGAAATAAATCAGATATAAATGATATATGTGCCAATGCGACTGTCATGTAAAAGGCAGGATTTTCTGAGGCATTACGTCTCCGCGGTTTAATGACGAGAGACAACCCCGACACGCATCTGCGAAGGGACGGATGGTGTCGTCATAGGAGAGGAATGTGGACACACGATGACACAACATATCAAAAGTTGGCTAGCTCATCCTAACATTTCGGACCCACTGCTTCTCGTTAAAGCCCGCCACAATCTCATGAAAGTGCATATCTATACCACTAATTTTATTTCTCGTGCCATTTACACCAAAAATAGTTTTTGAGTGCATATGATATAAATGAATGAGGCATTTATATAGCGCTTCCAAACAATGGTAATTTCAATAATATGTTCTTTATGGTGTGTAATACGCACGCACTCCACACCCCTAATCCTACCCAAGGGGTTTACAGTGCGTATTATGCACGCAAAACTATTTTTGGCGTATAAATGGCGCGAGAAATAAAATTAGTTACGCACTTTCATGAGATCGTGTTGTATGTTCCCAGCAGTCCCGAGATCTCTCGCACACAATAACTGAAGCACATGCGCTGCTGCGATGATGGCCCTTTTCGTCGTCCTCCGCCTCACAATCATGCTGATGTTTGGCGAACTTCGCATATATCGCAGAGCTAGCATCAAGCATATTTCGCATTCGTCCATCTGTGCAAGAACCAACTTTAAGCATGCGCGATGTTTCAGATAGTATGTCAAATCGGAAATGGGTCACAATTGAAAAAGACGTGTAAACGGACAGTCAAATAAATTGGATATAGGCAACAAATCAGAATTGGGCATTAAGACCTGCAGTGTAAACGAGGCCATGACACAGTTTTCTCTTCATTTCAAAGAGCCGTGGATGAGCGAGCGCTGCATTAGCACTCAGCTGGTGTGGCGTATCATACCTAACCCTCCTGCGTGTGCGTCTATGAGTGAAGCGGCCACAGCCGTTCCCGGTCTCAGGCCCAGATCTGCAGCCGCCTCTGCGGTCAGTCATCGTCCTACAGGAGTCCCAGGAATACAAGTCTGCTCACCTGCACACACACACACACACACACACACACACACACACACACACACACTATCAGTCAACACGACCGGCTGAACACAGACAGACACCTGAGCTTTACTCTCTCCCACCGATTTTACAGTAGCTGTTTTCCATCAGGTCCTCCAAGCCGATGGCGCTCCAGAAGGTGTCGTCCCAGCCTTCAGACGGAGAATACGTACACTTACAGACAAGAGTACAGAGAGACCTGCATCAGGAGAGCAAGACATGCTGTGTGGATCACTGCTTGAGCACCTGGCCCTTTGCCCCTTGGTGCCCAAAGAGCCCTTTTGTCAAGGCAAAATTTCCTATCCTTTTTTTGTAATTAAAGGCCCTTTTGTGGATGCCTGCCCAATCTAACTATTAGTAAAATTAATGAATAATTTAGCCGTAAATAAAATGACCCACATGATGACCTTTCACCTGACGAACTCACCCGAATGACACGCCGCACGCGCATTTTTTAATATCGCGCGCACTACCAGAGGATATCTTCAACACCTCGGCTGCTGGTGTATCATTCTCAGCAAAGTGATTTTGAGGTTTGTTTACTTATTATTGTTATTATTTTACAAGAACGACGTGAAGAGATGTTGTTTATATTGCTGTGTGTAGCCTGCATAAGTAACGTTAGCTTGCTGTTTGAGGGAGAAAAGTTTTAAGAGTGTCGAGGGGCCTGGTCTTTTTATGTCATTTGACTAAAAACTATTCATACTTTGAACTACTATTATTATTATTACAGTATTTATTTAAAAAATGTCGAGAACCTTAAAAATATTTATCACATTACTAGTAAGGCTTACCATATTTATATTTAAGGCTTTTCTTATTTTTTTCTACCTGCAGGTCTTGGTGTGCAGCAGCTTCTGTGAGCATCTCCCTCACAGCAAAGGCAGCAAACTCACTTAAGGACTTCAGTAAGAATTTACCAGAACAGGCATATCTATATATTTATATCGCTGTGGGCCTCTAGTCAGTCAACGTAGTGTGATTGCTTAGATCTACGTCACACATAGGCTCACTATTGGCCGACGCTGGTCATGTGGGTGATGCGTGTGACATACAACAACAGAAGCATACGCTGTTACACTAGTTAACTGACTCGAGGCCCACAGAGAAGGAAATTAATAGTTGAAATAAAGTCGTTATTTTTGTTTGTTTTTGCGCACTAAAAGTATTCTCATCGTTTGATAAACTTAAGATTGAGCCACTGTATTCACTTGGACTATTTTAACGATGTCTTTAATAACTTTTCGAGGAACAAGTTTCAATCCCTTAGAAGCCTATGGAGGAGTGATCCAGCTCTCAGATTTCATCAAAAATATCTTAATTCGTGTTCTGAAAATGAACGAATGTCTTACGGGGTTGGAACGAGGGAGAGTAAATCCTGACAGAATTTACATTTTTGGGTGAACTATCCCTTTAAACAAGTTTTAGTGTTTTCTTCTTCCCTCATATTTGAAATATATAAAATATTTGTGACATAACTGTATATTTGTTTGTGTTCTTTGTGCAAAAAAGCTAAGTGAACCTCAAGGAACATTTTGAAATCTTTTGTAAAAATCTGCTTTAAAGATTTGACTTGGCTAAAGTGGTTGAAGTGATGGATCTGATTTAAAGAAGTAATTTCATATACATTACTGTAGTCAATTACATATATTGAGCTGCATCAGCAGTTTTGTAGATCTACAACCCTAAAGTTGTTTTTATCACAGAATGAATGTCGTCTATGAAACAGTTGTGCGGATCCTGCATCTCACCTGCATAAGGACCCTGTAGCTTTCCAGGATAGAAAGTCTGGAAGGTCAAAGAAATGTGCCGCGTCTTTCCAACAGGTTTCCTGCAGATTCTAACCGCAAAAGAAGAAACAAGCGTCTGAAACACAAGTGTTTATAGTTCTCTCGCTCTTCCTCAGGATCCCAGCGCTCCTCACCTCTTTGAGCCACAGTAGTTTGGGCGGCTGCATTTCGGGCGACATCACCCCGCCGACCCCCTGAAGCACTCTGTGTTTGGTGTGTGTGATCCGAGCGGCTTGTTCTGCGGCCCGGTGGTCCATCCACATCACCACGTTCCTCTCTCGGACGCCTGCAAGTAACACTGGGTCAGAGCGCTGGCTCACGCTCTCCGCACGAGTGATGAACACGCCTCACCTGTGTGATTGACAGCCACGGGCTGGAAGTGCCGATCCAGAGCCACCAGTGAACAGGTGGCATCAAACCCGAGCCCTCGAACACACGTCACGTCAATGTCCTGAGTCACTCCCTGAAAATAAACGCAAACAGCCGTTTGACCAACACAACTCCAACAGAGTCCTAGACAATGATGATGCACAGTTTATGTGCCTGCCGGACAGATGGTCGACCCACCTTCACGGCCCGGCAGCACTTGCTCCAGATATCAGCTGACGACTGCTCATAATGCTCCGCACGCGGCTCCCAGATGACAACGGGCTCCTCTGCTGTGTGCTTGACCTGACCGTCTGGAGTGACCAGAGCCGCTCGAAACACTGGCAGTGCCCACATCCACCGCCACATAATACCTGCTCATCTCACTGGACACCTGCGGAAACACACACACACACACGTGTGCTAAGCACCCTCAAACACAAGCAAGAGCACCCTCAGTTGATACTGTAATAATACATTGTATTTGGATAACAGATTTTGGCCCGAACCCAGAGTAATCCCAGGTTTGGGATAGGACAACTAAGTGAGGAGATGGGGTGGTGGATGGACGCTGGAAAACTGTCATATAACAGCGGTAAAATCTACTGTATGTATACCTCCTTATGTTAATTGAGTTGCCTGGATGACTCCCATGACAATTACTAGGTTAATTATCTGAAAGTGCTTCTCCCGAACTCTGTTAATAAAACATCATTTCACGAGTTCACACTTACATATAGGGGTGTGACAGTTATTATATAACCGTGAGACCGACGGTTATAGTTAAACACCGTCATTAGAGCTCTATAACCGCCAAAACCGTGTTATTTAAATTATTTTTACAAACATGTTTTGTTTGTAATGTAATGTTTGTAATTCAGAATGTATAAATACTAATATCAGCTTACGAGGGAAACGGAGGCGGAGTTAAGTGATGCTTGGCCGGAGACTGCTGCAGGAGATGATTCGAGAGAAGTCTGTGCCACTTTACCGATCAGAGCGCGCGCTGACACGGAGTAAAGCCTTGTTTATACTCGACGCGTCCGCACAAGCGCGAAGATGCGCGCGGCAAAAATGACGCGACGGGTGTGCAAGATCGGTAAAGCCTTGTTTATACTCGACGCGTCCGCACGAGCGCGAGTCTCGGCTGACTGCGTGCGCACCTCTCCAAACAGACGAGGCGTTTATACTTGACGCGCTCGCCGTTGTGCTATTCTGTGAAACGACAGGGGGCGACTTGGAGTAATTCTCCTCTAAACCACCAGGAATCAGCAGTGAAGAAGTAGCTTGCCGGTTATTAATTGCTGAAATTCATATGAAAAGAGTAATAAATGCAGTAGGTTTATTGTACTTTCACTGCATGTAAACTAGTTAAACAACTGAAGCCTTATTGAAGAGTGTTTAAACCTTAATTTCATCAGCAGGGCTTACTTCTGCTATTGTAGGCTTATTTTGTAAATGTAAGCAGTTACTTTAGACAAGTGCAAACTGGGTGCTTAATGCAAATGTATTCCTATTCACAAAATGCAAATGTCTCTGTGTATAGAAGGATCATAAACATGCTGGTACAGACGTACCAGTTCGGCCAGATTCGGCTCAAAGTCGTTCATCTTCGGATGCGGCGCCGAGCAAGATTTTACAAAAAGTGCCGTGCACACCGCCAGGCGAAATGGGGTCTTGCGCACCCAAACGCACACGACCGCCCACACCGCAATAACGTCATTTTTGCCGCGCGCACCTTCGCGCTCTAGCGGACGCGTCGGGTATAAACAAGGCTTTATGTGTTTGGTTATTACTTCGCTCGACCGGAAGGGGTCGCGCTGCATCCGACGGGAGCCTGCAGCTCACAACATCGGAAGAGCGATAATTATAGGGTAAAGAAACAACCAACCAAATTAAAAAGTCATTTTTTTATTCCATTTCCACCTATCATAGTCCTCAAGTATCTCTGGTTATTTTAACGTCTATTTTTAATCAGTAATTATGTTCAGGATAGGGTACACATTTTCTAAGAGCTATTTCCTTGTTGTGGATTAAAGTCCTTGTCTCTTCACACGTGTGTTTGTGTGTGTGTGTGTGTGTGCGTGTGTGTGTGTGTGTGTTTGTGTGTGTGTGTGTGTGTGTGTGTGTGTGTGTGTGTGTGTGTGTGTGTATTTATGTATTATGCACATTTTATTATTGTTCTTCTGTCTTTTACAACTGTTTTAACTATTGTTCTAGTGTAGCGATGTTTCAGACAGTTGTAATTGTATAACTGGAGTGACAAACAACTTGAATGTGAGGCTACATGGTAAATTCAAACTATCCAAGCATGACTTAGGCCCCATCCACACTACTACGTTTTAGTTTAGAAACGGAGACCTTTTGCTACGTTTGCACCTCCCGTCCACACTAAAACGGCAAAAATGAAGACCTACAACAGAGAAGTTTAGAAACGCTGCCGACCCCGTTTTGCGTTTTGAATCTCCGGAGGGCGTTTTAGTGAAGACGGGTCAAAACGGAGGACTTTAGAAACGATGACGCAGAGGCTCACGCTCGGCTCTCTGATTGGATGTCATACAACGGAATAAAACGCACAACAACAGCCTGGACTACCAGTTACGTTAGAGCAAGTAAATTCTGCATTTCACAATGCTATAACTGCCTACATGCACCGGAGGCAAGCTATTATTCCAGCGACCTGTGACAGTTCCCGTGTGCAGCGGCGGTATCGACCATACATGGAGCGTCGGTCATGGGTTAAGCCGGGACGAACCAGCACATGGTGGGACAATTTTATCAATGAAGTTGTGGTTCCTGAGGAATGGTGCGAAAACTCTTGAATGTCCAGATCGGCACTTAACAACCTCAGAGAAATCTGAGGAATAATCAATCCGTTTCCTGTTTACACCGGCACGCGCATGCCCAGTGTAGGTGAATGGTCACGTGATCCGCGTTTTCAGTCGTTTTAATGTGGAAGGAGATCAGTTCTAATACGCAGCTCAAACGCTGGTGTGGACGGAGATCGTCTTCGTTTTAATTCTCCGTTTCTAAACTAAAACGCAGTAGTGTGGATGGGGCCTTAGCCTACCAACCTGTGCAGGAGGAGCTGACTGCTCTTCATCAATACTGCTGTACCTATACTGAGCCGTTTCACTGCTGCTGTAGAAGCTGTGGCTGCCTCTGACTCTTTTCTTTTTTGAAGAAGCTCTGAATATCTCTGCTTCTCTTCATAACTATTCTCTTAACCCTAACCCTGGGGGAAATGTAATTCAATCACTCAATCAATCAGTTAGTCAATTCACTTTGAAGTAATAGCTATAACTACAAACATAAAGCAGGATCATTGTCAAATTGGGTTAGAATCAGTGTGCAAAATACAGGTGTTCGTGGGGCTCTGGAACCCCTTAAATAACAGCTTTGACTCCATTAAAATGTCAAAAAGAAAGGTGTCAGCAATGTGCCTAATTATAGGATCTACAAAGGTTTATTTTTACATAACTAAACTGTTTTTATAACGTACTCGGTTACTAACGTAACCTCGGTTCTCTCTAGAGAGGGAACGAGTACTGCGTAATATCTTACGCTATGAGGAAAACCTCTTTTCCACGAGATATTGAAGCCAAAAATTATCCTTAATTTTGAATTAATGTAAAACGCTGTGCAGCAGCATGCAGACATAGGTTAAGACGGCTTGCGCGCCTATTGGCTGCCCTGCGCCAACAGCAGCAGCCTATCGAGAGTGGCTCTGCGTGACACATATCCAATGGGGGCATTTCACGCCCATTTCATCACGTCCCGCCAGAAAGGGCGTGGTCACGCCCTATAAACATAGCTCGATTAGGCTGGTACAACTGGTTTTCATCTCTTCAGCGAAGCATCACCGCATCGCTGGATCCGGAGTGAGAAGCCACTATGGCGTTATTTTTTAGTCAAAAGTTATGAGCGTGTAAGACATGCTCACGAGCACATTATGTTATTTCACACGCGCAAAAATGAACCTTCAGGTGGCATGATAAAAGTACTCGCGCACAAATTCAACAACCGAGAGGTGTAGAGGTAGCTGCGAGCGAGCGCCTGGCATACTCTCATAGGTTAACTCTGCTTGTACAGTGGAATCCTGCTCGCGCGCAGCGGGCTTCTGCTCGCGGAGTGCTGTTTTGCTCGCGCAGTGGATTTCTGCTCGCTCAGCTGATTTCTGCTCCCTCGAGTCTACATGACTTTTGACAATTTGGGGGCGGAACCAAGGAGGGCACTGACCCTCTTATGATTGGTCACTTTAATCGTAATCACAACCACAGGGACATCTTTGTACCTTGATTGACAGCTCTCATTACAGGAAGTCAGAGTCAAAGGATCTGACGGAGTTTTTTTATTTTTATTGAAATATCAAGATTTACAGACAAACATGGCTGCATAACTTCCTTTTCTCAGCAGCTCAAGAGTGAGAGAGAGAGAGAGAGAGAGAGAGAGAGAGAGAGCGAGAGACAGACAAACAAACACACACACACACACAGCGACAGACAGACGGACACACACATGGGTTAATATTTGGGTGAACTCCCCTCATTACTGTCATTACGTTAGTTAATTCACTCTCACTACTGCAAAAAGATAAAACTGAATACAGCGCGCTATTTCCTTCATGCAAATTTCATATCCGTTTGCAACTGCTTTGTTAGTTTACATCGGTAGAATGACTGTAACATTAAGTCTCTCACAGTGAAACTCCTACCTGCTTCGCGCGCGTCTGGAGTAAACGCGTTTACTCTCGTTCACTTCTGCAGGACTTCAGTCAGAGTTTCAGCGACTGAAGAGAAAAACATTCACAATGTACTTTGGATTTTCGCTTACGGCGCTCGAGCGCGACCAAAAAGTACGACCGCGCGAGACTCAATAGCATTCATGCCGAGGTCATTATGGGATAGTTACTATGGGATAGTTAGAATAAAACCCTTTCAAACCCTGCACTCACTGTGCGGGGTTAATGCAGGAATCCTGCAAGACAGAATGAAAATCCTACAGAACAGGATATTGCTGAGCAGGGGCGTTGCTAGGGTCTTGATACATTGGGGGCTTAGCCCAGTCCGCACCACCCACCCCCGCTTTTGGTAACTACTACTTCTACTCAGAGGCACATAATAATAAGCAATAATATCATCAATGGAGGGTCTGGGGGACCTCCCCCAGGGAACGTTGGGCATTAAACACTTCATTTCCTGCATTCAGGTGCATTTTTTGTAGCATTTTAAATGATAGGTAAAAAGATAGAATGCTTTATTTGTAGAACTGTAACAGCTATTCACAGAAACACAAATAAATAATACATGAATATGAAATAATATTTTAAAAAATGAATATAAAACTATGTATATATACTGTGTATTTAGATATTTATCTATCTATATTTATCTACATCTATTTATACACACACACACACACACACACACACACACACACACACACACACACACACACACACACACACACACACACATCACTCCAACAGTCTGCTTGTATAAGTCTGGAAAAGGAACTATAGCAGGCATGAAAGCGGGCCAGGGGTGAAAAAGGTGAGAAGGATATTACCCCTCTAGGGGGGTTCGGGGGCACGCTCCCCCTGTAAGAAAAATTTAAATATTCCATATTTGAAACCATCAATCTGATGCATTTTGAGATGCATTTTTGCCAACCTGGGGAGAGCTGGAGAAACTTAACTTCAGCCATGAGTCAAAAATATTATGGCCTCCGTAGCGTTAGCTAATAATTTTTCACTGGAGCTTTAGCTAGCTGGCTAACGTTGCGTTCTCTCCTGCTGTGTTCAATGACTCGATTCATCAAGCTAAGCCTATGTGAACAAAGCTCCTGGGTAACTTAGATATAGCCTACCAGAAATTATTAGGGATGTCCCGATACCATTTTTTCTGAACCGATCCGATCCGATACCAACAATTTTGAGTATCGACCGATACCGATCGGATACCAGCGCAGTTTTTTTTTTAAATCAAGTAGAATTTCTATAACTCTACCCTTTAACCAATGGCTCTTTCAGGCTCTCTCTCTCTCTCTCTCCTCTGGTGTGCACTCTAAATGCAAGCATATTATTGTAACCACAGTAACTTTGATCTGCTTGAACACATTTTAATCGTCTTTAATACATGATTCCGAAGGATAGATTAAAAGACCTGTTCATTTTTTAAATAAATACAAATTTATTAAATAATAATAATAATTATCAATAAATTACATTTTTTGAGATCCGGGGCTATAAAAAAAACATCCGGGACTGAAGCCCCGAATGCCCATGTCTAAGACGCGCCTGTTGCTGAGTCCTGTAGGTTTGTCCACATACTGTCCTGTAGGATTGATAACATCCCACAGAAATTATAAGCCCTGCAAGATTCAGAATGTAGATTGATTTATTGATTGGTTGATTAAATAAATAAACTAATCACAAACTTAAGGATATAAAACATTTATTACCTAACTACCCTAACTTACTAGCTAGCTATCATATATCCCAGCTAACACAGTTACGTTGTGAAGACGTAACAGGACCGGCCCATATTCGTCGTAACGACGTGCCAAATAACGTTCCAGCACGTAACTTTGTGATTCCTGTATTCGTCGTGGCAACGTTATTGTGGTACGTCAGCAAGAACGTGATGAGTAGGCCCTACGTCTCAATGACCTAACTGGTATGTTCTGAGGAGGTAACATCAAAGGACCGTTTTAGTCGTAACAACGACCAAAATACCACGTAAAAACAACAACAAAAAACACTGCATACATTTAATCAGCATTTATTCAGTGTTACCTGTACTATTGTGTGTATGCACCGCATGCATCAATGTGTCACACACATGTGTGCCTCAAGAATCAATCACCTAGAAAACATTTATATCATTTAATAATCAGCAGTTAGTTAATGACATTCTCCACCTCAAGATAATAAATAATTAACATATAATTTTTAACATATATATATATTAAAAGTTAACAAGTTATTGAGAAGTGAAAATTTGGCATATACATTCATTTTAATTAATTTGATCTTACTTTAAGGAAAAAAATACGAAAATTTCAACAACAAAAAAATCAAAAAGTCTTATTTGTTTTCCAAAAGTAGGAGTGTTTCATCATCTTCATCTTGCTGCTGCACACATTTTCTCTGGTCTTGCTGCTGCAAAATGAAAAGTAGCTGGTCAATATAATTTATTTAAAATATGATGGTTTCATTGTATTAATCATGTAAGATAACTATAAATATACTATAAATCCAGTAATTGTATATACTAAATGGTTAAAATGCAGGAAACAAATAAATGCAATAGTGAGTTTATTAGGATTAGTGGATTACAAAATCGGATATAGGGATTACGTGAGAACCGGTTCTCTTCACACTTCATGACAGTAGGTGGCGACATGCACCTATTGATGTTGGTTCGCAACCCGCCATTACACCAAATGAAGAAGGACGGTTGTTCAGCAGTTGTTGAACGATATAAGAAAAAACTCCAGCTGCGCTCTATGTGAGTAACCATGAATTATATTTTTCATTTTGATATTTTATTTGTTGTTAGGATTGTCAGATGTCAACTATATGTAAATTATGACGAGGTGAGATGCGCTAATCATGTTAGCTTATAGCACGAGATCCAAACTTTTGTTTTACCTAAATTACCGTTAATTAGATTCGGATGAGCGGAATTGGAATAATTAAAATTCAAACCTACCCCAAGCCTAACTGACCTAAACGACAGACTGTGAAATGCTCCACTCACATGTACAGTCAGATGTTCTTTGTTTGTGCAACTTTAAGTAAATCAAACCAGTGACTAAACGGTCAACTTCACATTGTTTCTACTTTTAGTAAAAGAAAAGTACTAAGTGAACTGAACATTGTCAGGATACAGGCAAGGAGACAGAGGTAAGTGAATCCAAACACAGCTTTATTGAACGTGACACAAGTGCATAGGTGAGTATTCTCAGAGTTCAGGTGCAGATGCGGTGAGGGTCTCTACGTGCGGGGCAGATAACAGGTGAGCAGGTCCTCTTCAGGTTAATTGGATGTCAAGCGGTCACAGATCATTCATACTTGTCTTTTCTCTTTCAGGTGTCGTCGTGGATGAGACAACTCGGCGTGAACACAGGGACTCAGGAAAATACAGGATTCTAGGGAACAGGGATACAGACAGGAAATGCAGGAAACCAGGACTCGGGTAGGATGTCTGAAGACAGTGGAACAGGAATGCAGAGGTCAGTAATACACAGGTGAGTATACGTTACTTGGTCGGCGATGACGAGGAGATAGACTTTGGGGCAAGCGGGAAATGGTCTGTTCCTGTTGGAGGCTTGACGGTGAATGAAGCTGTGGTGAGTGTTTTTATTCAGAGGCTATTGATTGTGAACAGGTGCAGGTGATTAGAATTCTGGTGAGAGTGATCATTGTGTTGTGAAGGATGTGGTGTCTGATTGGTTCCTGACAAACATGTAATCTCCCTTTTTTTTTTAATTATGTAATTAGAATATAATAACTATTTTATAGAAAACTGCACCAAAGGAGCTTACATTCTGACAGCTTGCTGGAGCTTAAGTGTGTCTGCCACAATGTCCTCCACTGTTGCTTGCTGGATTCTAGGATTGGACATCATCACTGCCTCTGTAATATTAAATTCCTTAACTATGCAGCAATGGTTAAAAAAGTACTGGTAATACAGGTTTTTTGTGTCACTAACATATAGGACTTGCTCTTCCCTTTCTTCCCCTTCAGACTAAACTCCTTCCACACACTGTAGGAGGCCAGTGCCCGCATCACCCGCCGGGTGTTTTCCCCAGGGTTTGGACCTCCAACAAGACTTAAATGGTGTGTCTACAAGATGGAATACATTTTCAA
This sequence comes from Siphateles boraxobius, assembly GCF_051911475.1. NCBI lineage: Eukaryota > Metazoa > Chordata > Actinopteri > Cypriniformes > Leuciscidae > Siphateles > Siphateles boraxobius. The sequence goes on from NW_027509190.1 coordinate 2,546,217, forward strand.
AATGGTAATAACTTTTGTTATTTAACTTAATTCTAACACTTTTTTGGCATTTCACGGATAGTTCACTATTAACATACCACACTATTCCGAAATGTCTCCTCTTCATTTTTTCTTCGAGAGAGAGAGGAGTTCCTCCATAGTGCCACACACATCAAGGCTCATCTCCTCCACTCGCTGACTAGTCCCATCACCCAGGGCACGAGCACAGTTCATACAGGGCTGCTGTTGAGCTCCTCATCGCCTTCATCTCACTCTCAATGCTGATGATTCTCTGAGTGAGTAACTCAGGAGTTGATCTGGGAGAATCAAGATTGATTCATTCAAATAAAGGTAAAAACTAAGTTTCAAATTATGTTTTGCATTTACCATTCTTCTGGATGTCTCTAGGAGGCACTGGTCTTAATGATGCATCAAGAATGGTATAATCTTCAGGTCTTGCTGGTGTTAGTGTGGTTTGTTTGTTGGGTTTAAATGCTCGGGGAAATGGCAGCTGAGGTTCCACTGTAAATTAGAAGGTAATTACTAAAAAATAGGAACAAACGAAAAACGATGAAATGTACTGGTATTGGTATCAATCAACTAATGAAATTTTGGTATTCTGAAAACCCCCAAACACTTTTTAATATGAAATTGTGCACAAGTGGTAAAGTAAAATAATTAAAACTAAGAAAGGCCTACCAGTTGATGTACAGTTCACCCGGCTCTTCTTTTTGGGGTGAGGTACTGAAGAAGTATCTTTTAAAAAAATGAATAAAAATGATTTTAGAATGACTTTAATTGTTTACTTGTAAATATTCATACCTTCATCAGAGCTGCTGAGACACACTGGTCGTTTTTTTCTCTTGGGAACGTCATCAGAGCTCTCCACAGAAGACTGCACAGCTGCTCTTTTGGACCACTTCTTTGCAGTTTCATAGTCACCTGAAGTAAAAATACAGTGAGTATAATTTAGCATTCCTTAACAGAGTTGCACTAACATTTTGTTTGAATGATCCTTTAAAGTAAAATGAAATACCTGTTTTTGCAAACACTCGGACCCTGTGCCTGGTCCAATTTTTTTTATCAGGTTGTTATTAATTTTTAATTAAAAACCTTTTAATTTTTAATTAAATTATGAAATAAATATTGTAGAAAATGAATTCAAACTATAATATGAAAGCAAGAGTAACTAAAAATCTGAACCAGTTTCAGGCTCCACATACAGTACAGGATCGTTTGGGGGAAGTGTGTGGGCGCGGGCGCTGCCGGAGCATGGACACTGCACCGGAGTCGAACTGTTGCAGAGAGGTCAACCTGGAACATTTATTGATCGGCGAAAATGCATCACCATGCACCGTTCATTTCGGATGCTGTGCGGTGAGAGAGACATGTTGGAGGAGGCTATGCTATCTCTAAGGGATGTCCGAGCTGAGACGCTGGAGCGCCCCATAAGTAGCTCGTATGTAACAGTGTATTTTACGAATTGGCAACTGGGCTAGGCTAGGCTAACTTATATCCTCTTCTCAGACTGTTAAGGTTAACAGCGTACCGGCAGTTCACTATTTGGGCGAGGGGGCATTTGGGAAGGAGGAATAGGATTCCATTCCCATCCTGTGCAGTGAACTAACGTTACATCTTTTCCCCTGAGCTGAACATCAAGGATTCTAGTATGCGTTGGACTTGTAGCTAAATAAAACATTTGATGTCAGACGCTTCATGTACTCATTGACGTTTTCAACACATCTGTCTCTCGTACCTAGGATTAAACACTAGAAATCACGACTAGAATAATTTTGTTGACAAGGCATGGGGTAGAGAGAAGCTAGCTCTGCTAGTGTTGGTTGGCAACGGAGTACCCACTAAACAACATGATGTCCAAAAGACGTCTTTTCAACGTCTTTGTCACAAAAGTCGGACGTTGAAAAGACGTCCACTGAGGAGCCAGAATGAACGTTTTTATGACGTCTTTTTTTGACGTGTTCTGCACGTGCGATATAGACGTCCATCGAACCTTCGTACCAGTTTAAAAACTAGTTCAAATGTGGCCATTGTGGACATATTTTCAACATCATGTTTTATTTTAAGTAACCATTGTGGTGATGAGTGTTTGCTTTAGTTGGGCTCTTGGTCCCAGTTCTTCTTACTTTAACTTTACCGTGGCTGTTGTAACTGTGTGTTTGTATAACACCATTGTTGTGGCAGAGAAAGCCAAGAAAAAGTAAGATCAACTGTCATCAGCTCCTCGTTGATGATGATAAAATCATCACAAAGTGAGCATTTAATGTTGTGTTTAGACTTTTGTCTTTATATCAGGCATTTATAACCACCAATCTTGTGGAACTGCATTAATTGGTCCAGTACCATTAGATTGATCACTTATTTGAAGGTGGATAAAAGAAAAGCATGTTTACACAATGTTATGAGAAAATGCATCATACAGTCAAACACAGAGATCAAGATTTTGCGTATGATTCACAACAATGGTGACAATAAAAAAAAGCTTCATGCTGCAATGCATGATGGGTAGCTTTCAAAGTACAAAACATCCTTGATTCCCAAGCTTTTTTGTTTTGGTTGTCACCGTTGTTGTGAATCATATGCAAAATCTTGACGTCTGTGTGTGACTATGTGATACATTTGCTCAAAACATTTTGTACACATGTTTTTATCCACCTTAAAATAAGTGATCATTTTAATGTTACTGGTCCAAATAACGCAGTTCCACAAGATAGGTGGTTATAAATGCCAGATATAAAGACAATAGTCTAAACACAACATTAAATGCTCACTTTGTGTTGATTCTGTCACCATCCGCTAAGCACTTTCCGTTTTTCTGCCAACTCGGTTTTTTCTCGAAAACCTGGAGGACACAGCCCATTCAGAGCTTGTATTTTGGTACCATCCATAAGTCTGCCCAACCCATTCTTTCAGTAGATGCTCTCATACATCATGGTGGAATTGGCCATTTATGAACCCTAAAGCTCTAAGGTGTCCTATTCCTAAACTGATTGAGCTTTTGCATCAATCATTGTGTCAAGCAAAGGTATGCAGAGGCGAGATGGCTCGCTGGGCCCTACCACCTTGGTGATAGCTCGCTGGAACCCGAGGTGTAGATATGCCTTGAGCTGGGCACCAAACTTGTGCTTGCTAAGGCAGCATATATACTAAAATTGGATCGATACAGAGCAGATTAACATGGCCCCTGGGAAAAGCTCAGCCATCGTTCTTCTCTGTTGTCGCGCATGCGCATTAGTGCCTTCGCGCATGCCCAGTCGCACAAACGCGGTACAAACGAGACACCATCAAAACGCAGGATCGAATCCCGACCGAAGCACAAATATTAAACATTACATTACACACTATTATATTCATATTATGCCTATTTCATGTGTATACATAAAAGTAACATGCTGTGTATTATTTGTTTCACCTTTTATTCAAATCTGTTGTGTTAAACATTATATTGTATTTATATTGTGTCACCTTATTAAAATGTATGTTAAATAATATATTGTATTCATATTGTTTCCCCTTTTTATATTGTTTCACCCTTTTCTGCATAGATATATTGTATTTATATTGTTTTACCTTTTTCTGCATATATATTACAATTTGTTATGTTAAACATTATATTACATTTATATTATGTCAATAATTTTATTTCGATGTATAAATAAAAGTTACATGCCGTGTATTATTCGTTTCACCTTTTTCTTCAGTAAAAAAAATATCAATTAAATATTTGTTGTTGTTGATGTTGTTGTTGTTGATGATGATGATGATGATGATGATGATGATGATGTATAGATGCAGAAAACACCAAACACAGCAGCAGTAGACTACAGTGTGAAATAGATTATTTATTTCAAACTACAATACAATAAAACATGATGATGATGATTTTGATGATGATGATGATGATGATGATGATAGTAATAATAATAATAAAAATAGAGCATCAGAGCAGACACATGGCATAAATATTCTGGGGCGAGATGCAGAACAGTGGTAGTGATGCAGAACAGTGGCACAAGGCTTCATTCCTCTTATTTTAAACCACATAAATCACAGCAGACAGACGCATAGTATAAGGGCTCATTACACACATGCATGGATACATAAAGCAGCAGCATACAGTGTGAAGTACCAACGCGGCGGCAACAGAGCCAGTGGCAACTGGACGTAACTCCAAAGACAGTGACCACATTATTGAACATACCCACATGTCCAAAAGGCCTATGTAACTTGTCAACGCATAAAATCACAACAGCACAAATGCATGACAATGTGTTATACAGGTGTGAATGTGTTATACAGGTGTAAATGGGACAGACAATGTTTTCTTTTCTTTTTCTTAAGCCATATGATAGGCAGCATACACACACAGTATAGGCCCGTATAACTTGTCAGTGCAAAGAATCAGAATAGTACAAAGGAGTGGCAATGTTGTACAGGTGTGAATGGGATACACAATGTTTTTTTTGCTGTAGAAAAGTTGTGGCAGGTGTGGACCGGTGTTTGTAGGAAGCCTCCACACCGCGCCAAGGTCCCGGTCCTTGTGGAGGGTAAAGTCAATGTCTTTAAAAAACAAATAAACACTGAAACAACTATATACACCTGCCCCAGCGAGAATGCGAAATCAGTCCGGGGCTCGACCCTGGTCCTTCATCTCCCTCAGTCAGTCCTCCACACTCTTACCCGCCGCGGCGGCAGAGCAAAAATGTACATTGCCGTAGCGGGTGTGTCCGGTCTCCCTCCGCTTTGGCTGGCCGCATCTCCTGCACTTTTGTTCTTGTGGCACGCCGGCCCGGGCAGCGACGACTGCTCCTGCCGCTGCCCTCTGCTCAGCCCTCTTCTTCCTCAGCCATTCAGTTTTGTACGAAGAGCGAGGCTGAGGAGGGGGAGCAGGAGGTGGTGCAGGCAGCCGAGGGCCGGCGTGATGTGCGGCGGCCAGCGGCAGAGAGAGGACGTGTGGGGCTGGCGTTGTCCGAGGGAGCGTTGGGATGGGGAGCACCCTCACACTCTGCTGGGGCAGTGAGAGGTCCAGAAAGAGAGGCTGTGTTGCCGGAAAAGGTCCTGTTGCAGCTGCAGCAGCCGGTGGTATGGCCAGGACAACAGCTGAGGGGGCATGCGGTAAAGGCGCCAGTGGGCGCACTGGCGCTGGCAGAACTGGCTCCGGTGCTGCCACAGCCGGTGCTGCTGCCAGAGGTCCCGCCGCCCTTGGCGCTGCCGTCCTCGCCTGGCCTGTTGCTGCTGCCGGAGAACGATCCACCGCTGTTGCTGGGCACGGCGCCGAACCCGCTGCCGCTGGTGGTCGTCCCTCTGCTGCAACGCCTGAAGCTAGCACAGTCCTCTCCTTCTCCCGCTGCATCCTGGTGAACCTGAAAACGGATTTCAACGTAGTGTTTTAGTTACATGTTCAATTTTGAGAGCATGCCATTCAAGCATGTCATTACCATAACATCAAAAGCATCAAACATACAATAGCGAGAGGGTCCTGGCGTTCAGCTCAAAGAGCTGTATGGGCGCCCGAGCCATCAGCCTCTGGTGGCCCAGCACAAGGTCCCGGATGTGCTGGTACCGAAGCAGTATGCTGTCCCACCGCGACCTCCGGGCACCGCGCGCACGGCTGCCCGAGGGGATCAAGCGGCAGAGCTGGGTGCATACTGCCTCTACCAGCCGGCTTGCGCTGGGACTGCTGGCAGGTCCAGAGGTCTCTCCGACCAGGCAGCTGTGGACAATGGACAAAAACAATGACAGATATGAGCATGATAATGGGCAACATTACATAAAGCAGCTTGTTTGTACACCAGGGAAATGTATGATGGTAGCGTAGCTTTACCGTCTCAAGCTTTCCACACCAGGTATACTGGTAGGGAAATATACTGGTTTACTTCATCAATATGCATTGATGAAGTAAACAATTGGATGTGCCAAAACTTTCTTCAGTTAAACAAAGACAAAACTGAAGTCATTGCGTTTGGAAACAAAGATGAAGTTCTCAAGGTGAACGCATACCTTCAGTCTAGGGGTCAAACAACTAAAAATCAAGTCAGGAATCTGGGTGTGTCTCTAGAGTCAGACCTTAGTTTCAGTAGTCATGTCAAAGCAATAACTAAATCAGCATATTATCACCTGAAAAATATTGCAAGAATTAGATGCTTTGTTTCCAGTCAAGACTTAGAAAAACTTGTGCATGCTTTCATCACCAGTAGGGTGGATTATTGTAATGGACTTCTCACTGGCCTTCCCAAAAAGACCATAAGACAGTTGCAGCTCATACAGAACGCTGCTGCTAGGATTCTGAGCAGAACCAGAAAATATGAACACATCACACCAGTCCTCAGGTCTTTACACTGGCTGCCAGTTACATTTAGGATTGATTTTAAAGTATTATTACTGGTATATAAATCATTCAATGGCCTAGGACCTCAATACATTGCAGATATGCTCACTGAATATAAACCCAACAGATCACTCAGATCATTAGGATCACATCGGCTAGAAATACCAAGGGTTCACTCTAAGCATGGCGAGTCTGCTTTTAGCTACTATGCCAGCCGCAGCTGGAACCAGCTTCCAGAAGAGATCAGATGTGCTCCTACAGTAGTCACATTCAAATCCAGACTCAAAACACATCTGTTTAGCTGTGCATTTACTGAATGAGCACTGTGCCACTGTTCGTCCGACTGTTTGCACTGTATTTTATTTTATGTTTTAATTATTCTGATTTCTGTATTTTATCTTTTATTCTAAACTGTTTTAATTATTCTGATTTCTTTTGATTATTTTAATTTCTTCTATGTAAAGCACTTTGAATTACCATTGTGTATGAAATGTGCTATATAAATAAACTTGCCTTGCCTTGCCTTGCCTTGCCTAGGGCTTGGCTTGGCTGCCATGAAGCGCCCCTGAGCTGGCCTGTCCCTGTAGCGGGGAGGGTAAACTACTCGGGCCCTGTCGTACGGTGACAGGGCCTCGTAGAGCCTGATAAGCTCGTCTACCCTCCCCTCGGACAAGGCCGGGTCGTGACGCAACCCCACCAAGGCCGTGGCCAACTGGACCACGGCCAGGTACCCCGGCTGGTCATCCGGTCCTCTGTAGTCCTGCAGACACACAAGAAGAGATGGAAAACAATAAGTCAGTTGGATGGAACAGAGCGAGCGCAGTTTTTGGTGATGCGAGATGCACTGCAGTCGCAGACCACAAAGAGGTGGCGTGCTTACCTCAGCAGCCTGCTGAGGCTCTGGCGAGGACCGGCCGGGGGAGTGGGGTGCGGGCTCGTGGGCACCGGTCGGACTGGATGGCTCGGGCGCGGGTGCGTCAGCCGGTCGCCCTGACCGCGGGTCCGTCTGAGGAGCTGGGAACTCGCCAGGCACGTGCAGGGTGAGGTCCTCCACCTCCTGCGGGCCGTCGGTGAGCTCGTCATCCTCGACAAGTTGGGGAACGTCCCCCCCCCCGCGTCCGGAATGTCAAGGTCCAAGCTGACGTCCTGCAGCACTCTGCCCGTCTGGGAGTACAGGTACTCGATGCCGATGAGTTCCCCTGAAGTACAACAACACAAATCGCATCAGTCAGTCTGGTACAAATATCATTCAGTGTGGACAGGTGTAAGCGCGGTGGCTTGAGTGTTCTTACCCGTGTACTCCCTGGGCTTGGTGTAATCCTTGACCACATTCGTGCCAAGCACCCTTTGGCTGAGCTGGTCAAGGGAGTGCTGCAGGGGGCCATTGTAGGAGCGGAGCAGCGGCCGTCCCTCCTGTGCCACGGACGCCGCCCTGTCGGCGTTCCACCGCGTCAACCCCTCCAGGAGAAATGCCTGGAAGTGCCAGGGATTGGCACTTTCTCCTGAGGAGGAACACAGATCTGTTTAGCAGTTTATTCAGTGCACACAATGTGAATGACAGCGAGTCGATGACAGTGAAAGATTGACATGACAGTGAAGCATGTGAAACATACCTGGAATGAAGCGGTTGAGATGCAGGTGGAACGACTCCAGGGACGTGGAGCCTCGTGCACAACGGTACACCGGCAGGCTGATCCCCCCCTTGGTCATCCTGCCGGTCTCAGTGTACAGCTCCACGCCCGGCGGGTCCTGGATGCAATGGAGGTGGCGCCGCTGCTCCGTCCAGATCTTCTGGATGCGGTCTTGGTCCAGCAGGGAAATTTCCATGGTGTCTCGTCCGTTGGCACCGCCGAAGGTTTCCAGGAGGTCACCGATCAGCCGCTCCGTCTCCTCCGCTCCACGCGTGCAGCGACGGCAATGGAGAGCCATATTCTTGCGGCTGACGTGCCTCCACACTCCGGCGTCGGACGAGAAGGTCATCCCCTGCGCCTCAAGCATCCTCTTCTTCGCCTTGAGCAACCGGGCTGCGTCCCCTGGGTCCCACAAGAAGATGCACGAAGACAGCTGCTGCAGGAAGGGTTTATACAGCTGGTGGCTCTCGGTGGTGACACCTGTTATGGAAAAATGCATGTTATATCAAGTTATGGAACCATGATGTCTCTTACTGTGATGCTGTTTGTTTAATTATTGTTTTTGCCACAACGCACCTGACGCGAACCGCCGCATCAGGTGCCAGATGTCCAGCCGGACCACCAGCTTGTCCCACTTCCCGAACATGTCAGCTGTCTTGGATCCCCGTGGGACGAACAACAGTCCCGGTCGACGTAGAGGAGCTGAGGCGGCTCCACCCCAGCGTCCCGATACTGCCGTATTAACCCAGCAGCCATGGGCAACAGGCCGGCACCCTCGGCGTCCGTGAGCACGGACATGAGCACCTGTCCTTGCTCGTTGCCGACGTTCGTTGCCCACGCTGCGGTCTGGGCAGCAGCACCGGCGAGCTTCCGGGTCACCTGTTTGAAAGAATAAAGCATCTCAGTAAGGCTGCACGCACATAGCTAGAGCGTGATACTCCGCACCACATTTATATACATATATATTTATACATACATAGCACCACATTTACCTTCTTGGTCGAATCCATCTTCAAAACCGTTCCAAAGACGGAGGTGACCCGGGCCTTCACGTCCTCCAGGCGGGAGAGGATGTCGTGGCAGTACACCATTAACAGCCATGCGTACTGGGGCACGGCTGGCGGTTTTGGTGGTGGGGTGCACATGCGCACGACACCTCGCGACGTGAAGGGCTCCATGACGCTGAGGTAGTGTATGGACCGCCGCATCCAGGCCTTTGTGTGTGCCTCACAGAGTTTTTTGTACAGCTGTGTGGCGCTGTTCCCCCGAGGACGCTCACGCAGCTGGATGATTACCCGCCGGTCGCAGGCAAGCCTACAGAGAGGAGCACATCATGTGTTACAGAAGAGCCACACACAGACACACTGTGACAGTGTTCAGACAGGTACTTACTTGTAGGTGAGGATTGCCGGCAAGAGGACGCCACACACAGACACACTGTGACAGTGTTCAGACAGCTACTTACTTGTAGGTGAGGATTGCCGGGAAGAGGGCGCGATGCCCCTCTCCCAGCTGACCCACGACCTCCTGCGACCAGGCAGCTACCTTCCTCTTACACCGACGGCACTCCAGGTACTCGGTGGCCATCAAGTACCAGCCGTCGATGTCCAGGACCCTCCGGATGGTCCTGTAGAGCCCACACTTGGTGACACAGACGCAGGGGCGTCCAGAGGAACAGCCGACACGTGAAGTAGGGGTACGAGCTGCTGATTGGCCCAAAACCGAAAACGCTCAACAAACGCTCGACAAACCGAGCTGCTGATTGGCCGGCATCCAGAGAACATTGCTGGGCACAGAGCGAAAGAATGACATGCAAATACGTGAAGCGCTCCATATTTTTGCAGCTGTGATCAAAGCCTGCTTCACTGGACTTGATTCATCCCCTCCTGCCACTCTTTGTTTTCATTCTTGTTCTCTTGTGTCACGAACTGGTGCATCTCCAATGTCTATAGCGCACTATCAGTTTTCCTGCCAACTCTTTTTTTTAATGCTTGTACTCTGGGGCCATCGACGAGTGTGTCCACTCCCTTTCTTCAGCAGATGCCGTTGAGGAACAGGGTTTGAACACAAAGGCAATATCTCCAACCATATACACGCACCATATTCTCTCTGAAGCAAGATTCTTCCGAAATAAATAGGAGCGTTTCGTTTTCAGTCTTTTCTCTAAGGGTTCGAACCTGAGAGCTTGTGCTTTCAAAGAAGGTCCCAGTTTCAATTCACTCGAACATCCAGAGCACATCAAGGGCACGCGCCGTGCACAAAAAGACAAGTCTGAAGGACGGGGTGAGGAGAGGTGGTGACATGGAGCTCAATTTCAATGGCACCCAGAAAATCTTGCCGTGACCCGGATTCGAACCAGGGTTGCTGCGGCCACAAGGCAGAGTACTAACCACTATACGATCACGGCGAGCTTTCGGTCTACCCGACGTGTCCCTGAATACAAAGGGGCCTTGTCAACTTTAGCTTGCAGACAAAACTGTTTCTTACCAACATAACTCAGGGGTAATCCTGTAACAGTGACTCTGGAGAAGAAGTCACTGAAAAGAAAAGGATTCTGTTTTTCCTTTTATAAAGTTTAAGCTAGGCCTCCAGAAGGTTACAAACTAAAGCAGGCGCATGCTGTCAACGTAGTCGGTAGGATTCGAACCTGCGCGGGGAGACCCCAATGGATTTCTAGCCCATCGCCTTAACCACTCGGCCACGACTACAAGCTGGCTGAAAGGGGCACGTCGTTTGTCTATTGGTGCCTTGCAGCGTCGCTGCCCGAGGCCAGTGTAGATCAGCAAGAACTCAACAACAAAACGTACCGCTCCACAAAAAGTCGCTCGTTCGCCCGAACAGGGACTTGAACCCTGGACCCTCAGATTAAAAGTCTGTTGCTCTACCAACTGAGCTATCCGGGCTCTTGCTCGAGAAGTGTGCGTGCTGCGTCGGAACGCACAGCAAAATGAATCGTATTGGCGCAGAAAAAAGAGTGTCCTCCAATGCATTGCGTTTCCTTCTTCGAAGATTCAGAATGGCCGTCAAAACGTCTGCTATATCAAAATATTTTTGCAAATTAGTGGGAATGCAGCCTATTAGACTGATGATAATAGTAATTAAAGGAAAATAATGCTAGGAAAAAGAACAAAAACTCACTGCTACTTGTCTGGAAAGCCTATTCACACGCTTCAATGCTGTTGACTTGCCGCGCTCTTATCGTTATTGTAAACTTGTGTCAAATAGCAAGCCCGCGGCACTCTAGGTAACAGCCAGCGAGTGTACTGACACCTAGCGATTAGAAAATATACACGCACCATATTCTCTCTGAAGCAAGATTCTTCCCACATAAATAGGAGCATTTCGTTTTCAGTCTTTTCTCTAAGGGTTCGAACCTGAGAGCTCGTGCTTTCAAAGAAGGTCCCAGTTTCAATTCACTCGAACATCCAGAGCACATCAAGGGCACGCGCCGTGCACAAAAAGAGTAGTCTGAAGGACAGGGTGAGGACAGGTGGCGACATGGAGCTCAATTTCAATGGCAGCCAGAAAATCTTGCCGTGACCCGGATTCGAACCGGGGTTGCTGCGGCCACAACGCAGAGTACTAACCACTATACGATCACGGCGAGCTACCAGTCTACCTGACGTGTCCTTGAATACAAAGGGGCGTTGTAATCTTTAGCTTGCAGACAAAACTGTTTCTTACCAACATAACTCTTTTCAAGGGAAATCCTGTAACAGTGACTGTGGAGAAGAAGTCACTGAAAGAAAAGGATTCTTTTTTTCCTTTTATAAAGTTTAAGCTAGGCCTCCAGAAGGTTACACACTAAAGCAGGATCATGCTGTCAACGTAGTCGGCAGGATTCGAACCTGCGCAGGGGGAGCCCCATTGGATTTCTAGTCCATCGCCTTAACCACTCGGCCACAACTACAAGCTGGCTGAAAGGGGCACGTCGTTTGTGGATTGGTGCCTTGCAGCGTCGCTGCCCGAGGCCAGTGTAGATCAGCAAGAACTCAACAACAAAACGTACCGCTCCACAAAAAGAGGCTTGTTCACCCGAACAGGGACTTGAACTCTGGACCCTCAGATTAAAAGTCTGATGCTCTACCGACTGAGCTATCCGGGCTCTTGCTCGAGAAGCGTGCGTGCTGCGTGGGAACGCACAGCAAAATGAATCGTATTGGCGCAGAAAAAAGAGTGTCCTCCAATGCTTTGCGTTTCCTTCTTCGAAGATTCAGAATGGCCGTCAAAACGTCTGCTATGTCAAAATATATTTGCTAATTAGTGGGAATGCAGCCTAGTAGACTGATGATAATAGTAATTAAAGGAAAATAATGCTAGGAAAAAGAACAAATACTCACTGCTACTTGTCTGGAAAGCCTCTTCACAAGCTTCAATGCTGTTGACTTGCCGCGCTCCTATCGTTATTGTAAACTTGTGTCAAAGGCGCAGTTGTTTGTAGCCAGTGGCGCAAAAAGTGGGTATGCGCTATATGCGGCGCATAGGGGCGCCGCATCATGAGGGCGCCAAAGCGATGGTTACATTTTTTTTTTTTTTTTATAAGTTATATACATTTATATAAAATTTATACAAGTTAAATATAAAAAAAGTTATATAAATTTTAGAGGACTAACAGGCTAGAGTAGGCGTCGGTGCCCTCATAATATTCCATCATTCAATTTATTTTGACATAGAAGGGTATCGCGAGCGGGCGGGGGCGCGCGCGTGAGCGCTGAGGAGCAGCACAGGAGTGCGTTATCGTTGAAACTCGAAAAAGATGAATGAAGCAAAAAAGCGGTCGGGGGCTAAAAATAGAAAAAGAAGGAGGTTAAAGGAGATGGCATGTCAAGGGATGCGACAGCAGCTAAATAAGTGGATGGTGAAATGCAACAGGTATGTGATGTTTGTGCTTGGAGGAGGCTTGCAAATATTCATGTTAACAGACTAACGTTTGCTAACTCTGGGAATGTAGCAGCCAGAGCTAGCTAGTTTAGAATATGCAAAACCGAGGTTGATGAGCTGAAAACTAAAAAATATAAGGTAGCATGTACAATAAATGACAAGAATCTGGAAAACAACTAATGCAATATCTCTGGTTTACCATGGAATCATGCGTAGATTTGCTACCAAGCTTGGAGGCTTGCAAATATTAATGTTAACAGCAAGTGTTTGCTAACTTAATGCAAAATAATATTGCTGATATCTACATTTAGATTTTGGTTAAACCTTATTGGTTAAACCAATCCCATGCATGACATATCTCAATTTTATTAAAGTAAAATAACAACTGGAAAATATAAGGTAGCATGCACAATAAATGACTAGAAGCTGGAAAACATGACTTATGCAATAAGGCTGGTTTATCATGGAAACAAATAGATTTTGTTTTACCATTCATGTATGTTCATGTTAGCTGTGCTATCAGACATACAAGCTATAGTTACATCTGCTGGGTGACATGGAAGCTGTATTTAGGGTCAGATCTCTCTCTCTCTTTAAAGATCTGTGCTATATAATATGTATGATCAAGTGGCAAACAGCAACGAGGCTTTTGTTGACCACTTGGACAAAATCTGTTTCTGTTTTTTTTTTTTTTTTCACTGACATAATTTATGTCATCATTGTTGTCATTGTCACAAGTACAGGGATTTGCAAAGAAAAAAAGAACATTTTCTGGGATAAGGAAGATTTGATGGATAATCATTTTGATACAAATGACAGCTACACACAATATGATTATTATATATATATATATATATATATATATATATATATATATATGTGTGTGTGTGTGTGTATGTATGTGTATATGTGTATGTTTGTAACTGTTTATTCTGTAACTTTTTATTATTTGTTAACATTGTTAATATATATATATATATATATGATATGTGTGTGTGTATTGGGGGGGCGCCAAAATTGTTGCTGCATACCCCTCTAACACTGGGTAGTTGCGCCCCTGTTTGTAGCAAATAGCAAGCCCGCGGCACTCTAGGTAACAGCCAGCGAGTGTACTGACACCTAGCGATTAGAAAATATACACGCACCATATTCTCTCTGAAGCAAGATTCTTCCGAAATAAATAGGAGCGTTTCGTTTTCAATCTTTTCTCTAAGGGTTCGAACCTGAGAGCTCGTGCTTTCAAAGAAGGTCCCAGTTTCAATTCACTCGAACATCCAGAGCACATCAAGGGCACGCGCCGTGCACAAAAAGAGTAGTCTGAAGGACGGGGTGAGGAGAGGTGTTGACATGGAGCTCAATTTCAATGGCACCCAGAAAATCTTGCCATGACCCTGATTCGAACCGGGGTTGCTGCGGCCACAACGCAGAGTACTAACCACTATACAATCACGGCGAGCTACCAGTCTACCTGACGTGTCCTTGAATACAAAGGGGCCTTGTCATCTTTAGCTTGCAGACAAAACTGTTTCTTACCAACATAACTCTTTTCAAGGGTAATCCTGTAACAGTGACTCTGGAGAAGAAGTCACTGAAAAGAAAAGGATTCTGTTTTTCCTTTTATAAAGTTTAAGCTAGGCCTCCAGAAGGTTACAAACTAAAGCAGGCGCATGCTGTCAACGTAGTCGGTAGGATTCGAACCTGCGCGGGGAGACCCCAATGGATTTCTAGTCCATCGCCTTAACCACTCGGCCAAGGAAGGGGCAAAAGAGACTGCTTGGGGGGGGGGGGGGGGTGGAGAGAAGAAAAGAGGGAGGAAAGGGAGAAAAAGAAGAGGAGAAAAAAGGAGCAAAACGTACAATATATAAATTTTTATCTACTTTCTTATCTTCTCAACATTGTTTACACACAGTTCTGCACTTATTGCAAGGTTTATCATCACTTTAATTTCATGTCTCTTGCGGGATTCGAACCTATGCCATGGCAATATCGCTTGCATCTTCGCTTGTTCTCTAGTCTCGTAAGTGTATTCCGGAAGTACTACATGCAATGCATTGTGGGTAACGTAGTCATTTTTAACACAGGAACTCTTTTCCATATAAATCCCTACAGTAGTAACCCTGTGATTATGCAATTATGCACATGAATGCATTTAAAGCAAACGCTCTTGTAAGTAAACATATTTTGTGATGTTAACAAATAAATATTCAAATAATTAACTCAAAATGTCACATGCTACATTTAAAGCTATAACAGTATTAACAGTGTATAAATGTAAATAACTCTCCCATCATGTTTCCCCTCCTTTTTTGTAAACTCAATTATTTGAAAGACTACATCTGTGCAGCACAAGTGAATAAAACATATTCCAAATTGAGTGTTGGGTTTTGTGAATAAATGTAAAATGATTCTGCAAGTAATTCTGGCTTTAGTTTTAACAATTACATTCAATGGATGACACTCACTGTCCTGGTATTCAAGAGGAAATTACTTAAAAACGTGAAGACTGTTATTGGCTCCAATAAAATTATTAAACTTTATTGTAACAGACAGACAAGTAATGGTGACAGCAATTATACACTCTTCCTCCAGTCATCCAGGGTCAGTCCTGATGCTGGACAGTACCACTGCCCCTTCAGCTGGGTGTGTCCAGTCCTTTTATTTTGTCCTGTCCAAACCCCTTGCAGGTGTAGTGGTACTTTTCGTTTGTCAGCCTCTTCCGTGGCGGTTCCCCCTTTGACACTAGCTCCTCATCCTCCTGGGCAGCTTTTTTCAGCTATTGGAACATGTCTCAATAAACGTAAACTATTAGAGATTGCAATGAATCTATCATATATATAAAATCAGATACAAATAGGATTGGTATGAGTAATAATGCTTTATTATTAACAAAATGTTATGATAATAATTATGACCGCCGCTACATCTTGTAATAATAATGAGAAAAGAAGGAGAAAATGCATATTAAATTATGTCATAAATTATTTTTTAATTAAATACTGATTGGGCCAACAAGTTGCACACTCTTGCCAGGATTTGCACCTGGAGTCTCCCACCCAAAGGATGGACGTGTTACTATTACACCCCAAGAGTTGTTTTTTTTTGTTTGTTTTTTGAAATAGTTGCATCAGCAACTATCCTATGTATTTTGTTTTTTGAAAATAGTTGCAACAGCAACTAATTTTTTTTTTTCTATTTGCAACAGCAAACATACTTTTTTCTACTTTATTTTCTTGCTTGTTTTTTCTTTGCAGATGGTTTGAACAGTGAATGTGAACATTTTCTTAAAATAAATAAAAAATATTATTAAAAAAATTTATAAAAAAGAATGTATTAGGTGCATTTACAAAGAGCTTCTCCACTCCTCAAGGGTCTGTCCAGATGCAGGGCAGTACCATTTGCCACGTACCTGTGAGTGTCCAGTTTGCTTTGATTTAGGTTGACCACACAGCTTACACTCATAGTGGTAGCTCTCTTTTGCCTTTCTCATCTTTGGGGGCTCACCTTTCCTCAGTCGCTCCTGGTTCTCAAGGGCTGCCTTGCGTAATCGCCATTCACGCTGGCGATTAAAGGGATCGAGTGCTTGGTGAGGGAACCTAGGTTGGTCGGGACAGTAGGAGGTGGATGAACAGCCCTGGGTGGATGCTGAGGGTGGTGGTTGGGTGGCAGGCCAGCCCTGGATGGATGCTGAGGGTGGTGGGTGGGTTGCAGACCAGCCCTAGGTGGATGCTGAGGTTGGTGGGTGGGTTGCAGACCAGCCCTGGGTGGATGCTGAGGGTGGTGGGTGGGTTGCAGACCAGCCCTGGTTGGAGGACCAGCCCCGGGTGGATGCTGAGGGTGGTGGGTGGGTTGCAGACCAGCCCTGGTTGGAGAACCAGCCCTGGGTGGATGCTGAGGGTGGTGGGTGGGTTGCAGACCAGCCCTGGTTGGAGGACCAGCCCTGGGTGGATGCTGAGGGTGGTGGGTGGGTTGCAGACCAGCCCTGGTTGGAGGACCAGCCCTGGGTGGATGCTGAGGGTGGTGGTTGGGTGGCAGGCCAGCCCTGGATGGATGCTGAGGGTGGTGGGTGGGTTGTAGACCAGCCCTGGGTGGATGCTGAGGTTGGTGGGTGGGTTGCAGACCAGCCCTGGGTGGATGCTGAGGGTTGTGGGTGGGTGGAGGACCAAACATGAGAGTGTGCCAGGGGTGCCTGGTAAGAAGACCAGCTCTGGTAGTGTGTTGGGGATGGCTTGTAGGCAGAGGACCAGCCCTCCATACACCTGTTTTGAGAGGAAGCAGCATCGTGTTTGGCAATAGCTGCGTCTCCCCCACCTGTGTGTGGAATAGCAGGTGTTCTGGAACTGTGTCGCTGGCGGATTTTTGCCTTGCCCTCACGGTTCTCAGGCTCCTGGAACTCCAAAAGAGTGTGTCCATGCTGAACTGGCTGTGATGGTAGGTCACAAACCTCCAGGAGGGATTTTTTAGCCACAGCAATCTGCTGTGGAAGCTGCACACCCTGAAGTAAAGAACCCCGTTCAGTTCTCTTTTGGCGATCATGCAGCCTGCAGAGACAGAAAACAAAACACACACAAGAGTTTTTCAGAACATTTTTCAGTGTGTTAATTGTTAAAAATTTTGTTCAAATATGCAATTCAATCAATTTATGAAGATATTAAAGATGAACTCACCAGGAGGACACAGTGGTGTTGTTAATGTTTACCAGTACCAGGTCACTCCTGTCCATGATCTCTCTGCAGTCCTCAACTAGCTGCTTGATGTGAGAGTATGCCATGACAATGGACTGGGGTATGGCAAATGTCCTCCCTTTATTGTCCTTTGGCCTATTTCTGGCTTCCTTGTACTCTTTGTACAGCTTGAGAGCAACACACTCTGAAATTCTGTTTTGGTCTGGTCTGTGAGCAGCCTGACCATGGACCATGAACAATCTGCAAATAGATGACCAGATCACATAGTGCTCATTATATATGCATGTTCACATATTGACATAAATACATTGATACAAATACTAAAGAATATAGCTATATGAGATGTGGATACCTCTCAGCTGCTTGCTGGCCTGGAGCAGAGCCACTGCACTTTCTTGAAGCCCTCCAAGGTCCTGGCAACGTTGTTTTTTTGCTCTTGAGGGTGTATCTGGTGGGGGTCTGGTCAAAGACACTTAGATGTGAGTATAACCTCAAAATCTCTGCCACTTCAGCATTGGAGAGTTTTGTTATAGTTCGGTTAAGCCCAACCAGGTAACCTGCCAAGGCATCAACTGCCTCCCATCCAGGAATCCCTCTGGCATCACACCTAGTGTCCTGTTACAAGAATTGAACCAATAAACACCATAAAATTTTAAACATCTGGTACAAGAGCAAATATAAAGAAGCCCACATTTCTGATGGTGAAACATTATCCACTTTACCGTAGCTGGGGTGACGAGCACACTCTCCTCAAATGGGGTGAGGACGGGACTTGCGGAGGCATCTCTCTCATCAAATCGGGTGAGGACGGGCCCAGAAGAGGCATTACTCTCCTCCAATGGGGAGTAGATGGGCCCAGCAGAGGCATTACTCTCCTCCAATGGGGAGTAGATGGGCCCAGCAGAGGCATCACTCTCCTCCAATGGGGACCTGGGATCTGGCCAGGGCCTAGGGCCTAGGGCCACTGCTTCCAAATTGCTGAGGTGATTAATAAAAGTATACACAGAATAAAGAATAAATAAAGAATAAACAATCTTTTACATTTTTTGTGTCTCTTCTACATTAAAAATGAACTGTTTATTAGTTTTCCAATTTTTTTTGATATCTGATATACTCTTGATATAATATTACCTGCAATGTGAGGTCATGAGCCTGTGGTACGGTCACATCAGGACATTCGTCCTCGAGGACTTCATCCAAGATCTCAGGCAGGATGTACCTCACCAATACCAATCTGCTGGCTCATAAGATCTCCTCTGTTGGACTGTGCCAGAAGATATTCTACAGCAATACGCTCTCCTGCAATAAGTATTCACCAAGGGAAAAATTATTCTTTTACTTGCCTACCATGTCACAATATAGGTCTGATCATCATCAACAGCAGACTTTTCTTACCGTTAGGTTTCCCAGGGGGGATAAACTCTGGAAGAAGAGGTTTTCCCAACACTTTGTTGCTGAGCGTATTCACATTGGACATCAAACGAATGTTATACAGCTTTGTCCTGGATGTCTCAGTCATAGAAAGTGCTTGTGCTGACCGGTTTAAATTCCACCTTGACACACCCTCAAGCATGTACATCTGAGTGTGCAATGCATTGCATCTCCACCCAGATGAGACAAAAAACAGGATCACTGATTACAACAAATTAAAACAATATTATGTCAACATTCAATAGCAAAATATACCATATGTGTGTGAGGTTTTAACATGCCTGGAATGAAAGCAAACTGGTGCTTATGAAAGCTTTCCAGAGAGGAGGACCCTCTGCTGCATCTTAGCACATCCAGTGTCTTCTCTCCTTTCTCCAGCCCTGACCCAATGTTTGTGTAAAGCTGCACTCCTGGTGGATCCTGAATGCAGGCAAGGTGCTTTTGCTGTACCTCCCACACTTGAGACATGCGTTCATGGTTTATAAGGTGCAGCCCAGTGCCGTCCACAAGGTGCCACATGGAGTCAAGAAGACTTTTGATGAGGGCACGAGTCTCCTCCACTCCACGGGTTTTCCTGCGGCAGTGCTTGGCTAGCTCTTTAGAGCTGATGTTCGCCAACACCTGGGCATCTGTTGGCTTGTGGCCCTGATGCTTTTGCCTCAGCTCTGACCGCTTCGCCTCTTTCAGATGACAGATGTCCTGGTAATCCCATTCAAAAATGCAACTCGACAATTTGGAGCAACGTACCGTACAGTGGATGGTGTTCTGTGGTGAGACCGTTTGTGAATCGCCTCATAAAGTGGAACACATCCAACCGCACAGTGGACGTCCATGGCCGAAACCAATGGAGAACTGGGCTCACTCCTGTGTAAAAGCATTTTTTGGTTTGTATTGTCACCAACTGCCTTAATTTGGCAAAAAAAACATCAACACAAATTACAGGAAACCCACCTCTGTCACTGCAACAGTCTCTATCCACATAGATAGCAGCTGGCTGTGGCTCACCAGCATCCCTGTACCGTTGAACGATCACAAGTCATCCAGCCCAGCCCCCTCGCCGGTTGTGAGGACCGAGTTGAGGACCTTACCATACTCGTTCCCCACATTGGACATCCATGTTGCCGTGTTCTCAATCCCCCCAGCAAGTTTTTTGGTAACCTGTTATAACAAAAGTATATACATCATTAGCATATGTATTCTTATCAAACCCTAAAAGAACAAATGAGCTCAAGCTTATATAGGTTTACATTTACCTTCTTAGTGGAATCGAGCTTCAGAATTCTGCCAAACGTTGAAGTGATGACACCTTTGAGTTCATCAAGGTGACCGACAACATCGTTGGCATGCACTGTCTCGAACCACTGGGCCAGGGGCAAGGGAGAGAAGGGTGGTGGTGGTGGGGGATAAACAGCCTGGGACTGCTTCAGGCAGGATCTCTTGTGAATTTCACAATCTGTGAAATAGTCACAGGATCTCCTAGCCCACTCCTCACTGTGTGCCTCTTGAAAGGCCTGCTGCAGGTAACTGGAGCTATTCCCTGCTGTTCTAGGACGCAAAAGTGTCACACATTTTCTGTCCAGTGCCAAATGTGTAGTCAACACAGCAGGGAATTTGTTGCGGTTTAGAGGGGTCAAGTTGCTTTAAAATGTCACTACTCCAAGGACAGACAGGTTGTTTGCACTGGCTGCACCTTGGGTAATCTCCCCCTATTAAATAGTACTTGCTATCCACATCAATGACCTCTCTGACCTTGGTGTAAATGCCAGAGTGGTGCATCTTTCGGTTGCACAGAGTGCATTTCAGAGGGATGCCCCACATACGCATTGGTGCCCAGGAACATCCTCTGTCGAAAGTAATCATGTGGGTTTGGAGGTGCCACAGATCTGATTGGGCTTGGGGGGTGGTGCCAATTCTCCCTGACATTCTGTCTCAGCTGCCAACTTGCGTCATAGAGGATGTGGGCAATCCACTCCCGATCACCTGGCTTGATGACCCGGAGGAACGGCTTTGGCAAAAACCTGGCCCGCCTTACCTCTGGAAAGCACAGAGGGACTGGGAGCCCTGGTGCTGCTGGAGGAGGAGCAGAAGCAGGAGAAGGAAGAAGTGGTGTGCCACTCTGAGTCGCTGGTGCCATCTCAGATAGTGTGGAAGGGCTAGGAGCAGGAGCAACTTGGAGACAGATGGTTGGTGTCGTCTCTTGGGCTGTGAGGCAGACTGGAGCTGGAGCATCTCGGGGAGAGACGATTGGTGTCGGTGTCATCTCTTGGGCTGGGGTAGTGGAGGGACGGGCTGAAGGGGTTAGAGGAGAAATGTTTGGGAGGTCTGTGGGAGATTTTGAGACATGACACTTCTCAAGGTGCTCTGATAACCTGACAGCACCCATGGCCTTTGTGCCGCAGTGCTCACACTGCTCCTGGACATGGAAGTCTGACAGGTGCTGAGTAAACTGGTCAAAGAGCACTTCCTGAGCACAAAGGGAGCATGTCATGGTATTATCACCGCTCCCTGTCTGCTGTGGACCTGCTGCGGTCCCTGTCTGCTGTGGACCTGCTGCGGTCCCTGTCTGCTGTGGACCTGCTGCGGTCCTTGTCTGCTGTGGACCTGCTGCGGTCCCTGTCTGCTGTGGACCTGCTGCGGTGCTTGTCTGCTGTGGACCTGCTGCGGTCCCTGTCTGCTGTCCTGACTGAGGGAAACAATATTTTGTATTTACTCTCTATATCCTCTTATCCTCTAAATCACACAAAACTCTGCATCAAAACAGTGATTTGGAGAATCAAGCACAACGAAGAACCAGCCATGGGAAACAGCTGTAGAGGAAGCATTTGTCAGCATCTTTGTCTCATATCATATGTTTAAGGATTCAATGACATTACTTACATCATGGTAGCCACATTTGCAGGGGATCTTTTTCTCAAAAATGTCTTTTTTTCTGACCGTTAGGCCAAATGCAGGGGTCAGGGGACAATTCTTTATCCTCTCTAACACTGCCTTCCAACGTCTGCTCCCAGGTCTCTGGCCAGTGGAAAATTTATATTTCCCCTGGGCAAACAGCATCATGACGCCGGTCCAGAATGAATCTGGCTTTCCTTCCTTTGGCATCTCTATAGGACAAGAGGCAGTCATTAGGCTGTTGTAGGCAACATGTAGGTCTACATGCACAGACAGACAGACAGATAGATAGGAAATTATGCAACTACAATATAAGGTTGTATGTTTTTTTCCACAGTCTCAACTAATTTGGTCAGGAATATTTCAAGTCTTAAGTTTCTGAGACACTGTTTCATTTATATTTTTATGCTAATGTGAAATAGTTTGTTCAGATCTCATCAGATGGCATGAACTCACACGGATGGTTGTCGGTTATTAAAAATGTAATCAAAACAGTTTAGTGATGAAAGAAATGGAAAAAAATGATACTCTCTCACTCACAATCTCTCTCTCTCTCACTCTCTCTCTCACACACACACACACACACACACACACACACACACACACACACACACACACATTCACTCACTCACTCTCTCTTTGAAAAAAATGGCTGTTATTTTACAAACTGAAATTGTATGAGAACTGAACTGAAATCACAACACAAGCCAATCCTGTTTCTTCATGTTTGTTAAGAAATGATCATACCCACTCTTTCACTCACTCTTATTCTCTCTCACACACACTTTATAGCACTCTCTTTGAAAACAATTGGTATCTGAAATTGTATGATGAATGACATGAATATATATTAAAAATGGCCGCCGTGGTGTGAGTTTGTGTTACAAGCTGCAGTCTGCTGCCTCTACAATTTGCTTATTAAGATTAATGTGACATATATTTCCCCCTTCTGTGCAATGATCTACTAGTGGTTTAGTAAGAAAGGCAAACTAAACCAATCGTCAGCTGTAAACCATCTAGTTACTGGACCATATCATTTTCTTTTGAGTAAGTGGAAAGAGTTTAGTCTCTCAATGGGTGACGAGACAATTACTCTCCAAAGCATTTTGGACATGATGCATCAAATGAAGCTTGATATGATTTCACACATGGATGCTAAAATTGACTCAATTGGAGCCAATCTGACCAAAATAGATGGATCGCTTCAAATGTTTGGAGAGCAGGTCATCGAGCTTGAGCAGAGAGTCAGCTCAAACGAGGATAATATAACAGATCTGGTCAAACGTGTGAAAGTGCTCGAAAAGGAAAACACTGACCTGAAAGCATGGGCTGAGGATGCTGAGAACCGAAGCAGACGCTCGAATCTACGATTCATTGGCATTCCAGAGAGGGCCGAGACTAAAGATATCCTTGGCTTCATGAGACATCTGATTCCACAACTTCTAGGTGAAGAGAATTTCCCCACTCCTCCAGTGATTGAGCGCTGTCATCGTACAGGTATTCAAAACAACTCCAGAGTCAAGGGTCCTAGGCCGATCTTGGTAAAGTTCCATTATTTCCAGGATAAGCTCAAAATAATGAAACTATCCAGGGAGAATAAGGAGCCCTTACAGTATAAAGGATCTCGTGTCCTTATTTATCCGGACTTCTCCGCAGGTTTGGTCCAGAGACGCCGAGGGTTTGATGCGATTAAGAAAAAGCTCCGTGATCGGGACATTAAGTATGCACTGATGTATCCTTGCACACTGAGAGTTGCTTTTGCTGGTAAGACACAATTCTTTCGCTCACATGAGGAAGCTGAGGAATTCCTTGGTGAACTCTCTATTATGAACTCCTCCATTGACTCTGATATGACAGCCTAAAGTTAGCGATCGAAGGCTAGCGTTAATAGTGCTGCTACACTCAGCTTGTTGATGGACTATCTAACTCTTTAGCTTGCCGGATTGGCATTCAAATTATTATTTATCATTTGTGTTGTTACTGGCATAAATGCTGTTTGAGTGGCTGCTTTCTTTTTGTTTCTTATTTTTTGCAAATCAATGTTGGGAGCTTGGTTGTGACTTGTGAGCAGCCTTACTATTGTTTGCCGTATAATTTGATGCAATTGCCGTAAAATGGCGTAACGCTAAAAGATGGGTTAGTTTATGTTATCTAAATGGGAAGGAATGGATACCTATACGCTGTATAGGCAATTAATAGTTCGTATGTCTGAACACATTAAATATTATAGCATCTACAGTCTCCTATTGTTATTTTTGATCAGTAATATTATTATTTATATGTTATGTTATTTGATGATTTCATTCAGTCTTAATGAAGCTACTACTATAGCATTAATAGACCTAGAATTGTTATTCTGTTATGTTCATTATAGGGGCATGCAGTAAGAGCTGTACACTCTGTACACACTTATGTATATTCTTTTTTGGGTGTGTGTGTGTGTGTGTGTGTGTGTGTGTGTGTGTGTGTGTGTGTGTGTGTGTGTGTGTGTGTGTGTGTGTGTGTGTGTGTGTGTGTGTGTTTGTTTGTTTTGCTCTCCTATTGTCCTTCTCATCACCTACCCTACTAATGTATTATACTATAATCTGCGTTGATGCTTTATATTCATTTTTGCTTACGCATTATGTGTACATTTATCCTATTATTCAGGAGTAATGACTTCTAATACTAAAGGTTTACTAGTAATTCACTTGAATATTAGGAGTTTGCCATCTAAAATTGATTTATTAAAAGCCTGGCTCACTTATAATAAACCACATATAATTACTCTTTCTGAAACCTGGTTAAACAGTGATATTTCTGATGATGAAATCAAACTTGACAACTATGTTCTATTTAGGAAAGACAGGGGCACAAGAGGTGGGGGCCTTTTAACATATGTATCCTCAAATTTGACTGCAGAACTTGTAGTGCCAAGTGAGAATCCTCAGCACTTTGAAGGTCTCTTTGTTAAATTAATTTTTCATGAAAATAAACTTCTTATCATAGGAAATATTTATAAACCTCCAAATGCTCCAGCTGAAACCACTGAATGTATGCTGTCTACCATTAATTATTTAAACGGTGCTATTGAAAAAATTATATTAGGGGACTTTAACTCCAATTGGTTAGTTCACTCTTGTAATAAAGACCGCAATCACTTTAACAGCATAAATTTAACTCAACTTATAACTGAACCTACCAGAGTTGGTCCTAGCTCTTCTTCCTTGATTGATTGGATTCTAGTTTCTCATCCTGGTAGAATTTTAAAATCTGGGGTATTACCTGACTCTCTTAGTGACCATTCTATTGTTTTTTGCATCTGGAAAATCAAAATGCCTCATCTTCCTCCTAAATTAATCAGAGTAAGGAAATCAAATAATATTAATCCTGAATATTTTATTCAAGATATATTAAACATAAATTGGGAGAGATTTCAGTTAATTCCATCTGTTGAAGATGCGTGGAACTACTTTTACTCTGAATTTGTTGAGCTAATAGATAAACATGCTCCATGGAAATCAATCAAAGTTAAGGGTCGTCACTTACCATGGATCAAAGGAGATCTCATATGCTTATTTAAACAAAGAGATAAGGCTTGGAAAAAATATCGTACATCAAATGATCCTGCTGATTGGGGTACTTACAAAGAATTAAGAAATAAATGTAAAACCAATACTAGAAATGCCAAAGCAAATTACTACAATAACTGTTTATCAACTAACTTCAAGAATCCAAAGCAATTCTGGAAGAAAATCAATTCTATAACCAATAAAACCACAAAAAGCCTTTTCTCTCATATCAGAGTAAACAATGAAACAATTAGCGAACCTTTATTAATTGCAGAAGCTTTCAGTCAGCATTTCTCTACAATTGGCAGTTCTTTTTCCTTTTCTTCTCATCTGGATTCTTTTGCGACCCAGAACAGGTGCAATAGATCCTTTTGCTTTAATATTGTTACTCCAGCTGATGTTCAGCAGGTTATTGATGGCATAAACTCTGGAAGCAGTGCTGGCCCAGATGGGCTGGAGATTAAGTTTTATAAACTCGCCTCTTGTGTTCTATCATTCCCACTGGCTGATATATTTAATTTATCGTTGGCAACTTGTGAAATACCCAGTTCATGGAAATGCGCCAGAGTAATTCCTCTTTATAAAGGAGGTGATATCACAGATATTAACAATTACAGACCTATTTCAATTATCAATAGTGTAACAAAAATATTTGAAAAACTAATTTTTAACCAACTTACTAAATATCTTAATGACCAAAATCTATTATCTCCACATCAATCTGGTTTTCGATCAAATTTTTCGACCACCACTGCTCTTCTAAAATTCACAAATGACATACTGTCAGCTTCTGACAGTAATATGCCGACAGGAGCTATATTTATTGATCTTACCAAAGCATTTGATATGGTTGATCATTATCTTCTTTTGGATAAATTGTATGCTATTGGACTTTCCTCTGACTCTTTATTATTTTTTAATTCTTTTCTTCATCACAGAAGTCAGTGTGTTACTTTTCAAGGCAGCCAGTCAGGCTTTAAAATCATAGATAAAGGTGTTCCGCAAGGTTCAGCTTTAGGTCCTCTTTTATTTTCCATTTTTATTAATGACTTACCGCAAATTTGTTCAGACTGTTCAATTCATTTATATGCAGACGACACTGTAATATACTTTTCCAGTTCTGACATTTTACAAATCCAACATTCTTTACAAATGGACTTCAACTTAGTTCAGAAATGGTTTTCTTCTAATAAACTCTTATTGAACAGGAGCAAATCTAAAAGTATGTTGTTTTGCACTCGACTTAATTCTTTACCTTTATCTAAAAATTGGTCTATTAGTTTCCAGGATGGAACATCATTAACAAAAGTTGAAGAATATAAATATCTTGGTCTCTGGCTTGATTCTCAGCTCTCCTTTAAACCTCATATTGATTCAATTTGCAAGAAAGTATACGGGCAATTGAAATCACTTTATCGCTCTGCTGATTGCTTTTCACAACAGGTTCGCAAAAGAATTATTACTCATCTAATATTTCCAATACTTGATTATGCTGATGCCATTTATGGGAACACCTCAGATTTAAATCTTCGTCCTATTTCTGTACTATATAATAGTCTTTGTAGATTTGTGCTTCGATGTCCCTACAGAACTCACCACTGTCAATTGTACGAGTCTTTGAACTGGCTGGCACCCAAGTCAAGGAGGCAATTTCATTGGTCATTACTTATTTTTAAATGCATTCATTTTAATTTCCCTTCATATCTGAAATATTACCTAATTCCTTTTAACACTCAGTACAATTTAAGGCACACGGATCAGTTATTTTTTCATATACCCAGAATTAATAAAGAATTAGGACGTCGTGCATTTAAATTTAAAGCTACATCAGATTGGAACAATCTTCCTTGTTCGCTCAGATCTATAACCTCTTTTTATGTTTTCAAATCATCTCTTTTTACTTATCTTCAAACAATATGTTCTTGTTTTTGATTCCATTTTTTCTTTTTTTTTTTTCTTTTTTTCTTTTTTTTCTTCTATTCAGATATCTGTATGGGTTTATGGATGTTTGTAAGCATATCCATATCTTGTTTGTGTATTTTCATTTTTCGCAGATGGTTTATTGACCTGTTTTTGATGATGGTATGGGACAAATGGGATGGGAGTAAGTTTATGAGAGCATTGTTTGAGTGTGTGTGTTTATGAATGAGAATGTCAATGTATCTAAATGTTTGTAATAGTCCTGTGTTGTATTTACTTTATTTATGATTTTCGACTATGATCTTGTTTGTTGTAAAGAAGGGACCCCCTCGAAAATGAGATGGTTCATCTCAAGGGGCTATCCTTGAAAATAAATAAATAAATAAATAAATAAAAAATATCCAATTCAGTTTACCTTGATGCCTATTTTCTGTGTCAATTTCTTGTCCTATTGCAATAGATGTTATATGGTCAGTTGGTGTAACCAATATTTTGTCTAAAAGACTAATATTTTACAAAAAAAGTTAATATGAATAATAATTTAATACTCTACTACACTGTAATAATGGGTGTTTAAACCATTTGTACTCAAATGGTCAAAGAATAGACATAAAACAAGATGTTTACAGCATATGGTCTTGCTCAGTACAACGAAAAACCCATATCATTTATAATAAAACATATTCTCATAGGATATTACTAAATAAACTACTAATTTCATGCAATTGCATGAACTCTAGGAGGTGTGAAATATTAGATATTGGTCATTTTTTGTGGTTACACCATTTGACAGTTTAACGCGCTGTCAGTTCTATCTTTTGTTAAAAATAGTATAAATTTCATATTAAATAATAATTAACATAGCGATCAGGTTTCTGACCGTCTTATTATTGCCGCGCTCTTATCGTTATTGTAAACTTGTGTCAAAGGCGCAGTTGTTTGTAGCAAATAGCAAGTCCGCGGCACTCTAGGTAACAGCCAGCGAGTGTACTGACACCTAGCGATTAGAAAATATACACGCACCATATTCTCTCTGAAGCAAGATTCTTCCGAAATAAATAGGAGCGTTTCGTTTTCAGTCCTTTCTCTAAGGGTTCGAACCTGAGAGCTCATGCTTTCAAAAAAGGTCCCAGTTTCAATTCACTCGAACATCCAGAGCACATCAAGGGCACGCGCTGTGCACATAAATAGTAGTCTGAAGGACGGGGTGAGGAGAGGTGGTGACATGGAGCTCAATTTCATTGGCACCCAGAAAAACTTGCCATGAACCGGATTCGAACCGGGGTTACTGCGGCCATATTGCAGAGTACTAACAACTATATGATAACTGCGAGCTAACGGTCTACCCGACGTGACTTTTTTTCCTTTTATAAAGTTTAAGCTAGGCCTCTAGAAGGTTACAAACTAAGACAGGCGCATGCTGTCAACGTAGTCGGCAGAATTCGAACCTGCGTGGGGAGACCCCAATGGATTTCAAGTCCATCACCTTAACCACTCGTCCACGACTTCAAGCTGGCTGAAAGGGGCATGTGACCCGTGATTCGAACCGGGGTTGCTGCGGCCACAACGCAGAGTACTAACCACTATACGATCACGGCGAGCTACCGGTCTACCCGACGTGTTCCTGACTACAAAGTGGCCTTGTCATCTTTAGCTTGCAGACAAAACTGTTTCTTACCAACATAACTCTTTTCAAGGGTAATCCTGTAAAAGTGACTTTTTTTCCTTTTATAAAGTTTAAGCTAGGCCTCTAGAAGGTTACAAACTAAGGCAGGCGCATGCTGTCAACGTAGTCGGCAGGATTCGAACCTGCGAGGGGAGACCCCAATGGATTTCTAGTCCATCGCCTTAACCACTCGGCCACGACTACAAGCTGGCTGAAAGGGGCATATCGTTTGGCTTCGTGCCTTGCAGCGTCGCTGCCCGAGGCCAGTGTAGAGCAGCAAGAACTCAACAACAAAACGTACCGCTCCACAAAAAGAGGCTCGTTCGCCCGAACAGGGACTTGAACCCTGGACCCTCAGATTAAAAGTCTGATGCTCTACCGACTGAGCTATCCGGGCTCTTGCTCGAGAAGCGTGCGTGCTGCGTGGGAACGCACAGCAAAATGAATCGTATTGGCGCAGAAAAAAGAGTGTCCTCCAATGCATTGCGTTTCCTTCTTCGAAGATTCAGAACGGCCGTCAAAACGTCTGCTATGTCAAAATATATTTGCAAATTAGTGGGAATGCAGCCTATTAGACTGATGATAATAGTCATTAAAGGAAAATAATGCTAGGAAAAAGAACAAAAACTCACTGCTACTTGTCTGGAAAGCCTCTTCACACGCTTCAATGCTGTTGACTTGCCGCGCTCTTATCGTTATTGTAAACTTGTGTCAAAGGCGCAGTTGTTTGTAGCAAATAGCAAGCCCGCGGCACTCTAGGTAACAGCCAGCGAGTGTACTGACACCTAGCGATTAGAAAATATACACGCACCATATTCTCTCTGAAGCAAGATTCTTCCGAAATAAATAGGAGCGTTTCGTTTTCAGTCTTTTCTCTAAGGGTTCGAACCTGAGACCTCATGCCTTCAAAGAAGGTCCCAGTTTCAATTCACTCGAACATCCAGAGCACATCAAGGGCACGCGCCCTTCACAAAAAAGTAGCCTGAAGGACGGGGTGAGGAGAGGTGGTGACATGGAGCTCAATTTCAATGGCACCCAGAAAACCTTGCCGTGACCCGGATTCGCTGCGGCCACAACGCAGAGTACTAACCACTATACGATCACGGCGAGCTACCGGTCTACCCGACGTGTCCCTGACTACAAAGGGGCCTTGTCATCTTTAGCTTGCAGACAAAACTGTTTCTTACCAACATTACTTTATTCAAGGGTAATCCTGTAACAGTGACTTTTTTTCCTTTTATAAAGTTTAAGCTAGGCCTCCAGAAGGTTACAAACTAAAGCAGACGAATGCTGTCAACGTAGTCGGCAGGATTCGAACCTGCGCTGGGAGACCCCAATGGATTTCTAGTCCATCGCCTTAACCACTCGGCCACGACTACAAGCTGGCTGAAAGTGGCATGTCGTTTGGCTTGGTGCCTTGCAGCGTCGCTGCCCGAGGCCAGTGTAGATCAGCATGAACTCAACAACAAAACGTACCGCTCCACAAAAAGAAGCTCGTTCGCCTGAACAGGGACTTGAACCCTGGACCCTCAGATTAAAAGTCTGATGCTCTACCGACTGAGCTATCCAGGCTCTTGCTCGAGAAGCGTGCGTACTGCGTGGGAACGCAAAGCAAAATGAATCATATTGGCGCAGAAAAAAGAGTGTCCTCCAATGCATTGCGTTTCCTTCTTCGAAGATTCAGAACGGCCGTCAAAACGTCTGCTATGTCAAAATATATTTGCAAATTAGTGGGAATGCAGCCTATTAGACTGATGATAATAGTCACTAAGGAAAATAATGCTAGGAAAAAGAACAAAAACTCACTGCTACATGTCTGCAAAGCCTCTTCACACGCTTCAATGCTGTTGACTGGCCGCGCTCTTATCGTTATTGTAAACTTGTGTCAAAGGCGCAGTTGTTTGTAGCAAATAGCAAGCCCGCGGCACTCTAGGTAACAGCCAGCGAGTGTACTGACACCTAGCGATTAGAAAATGTACACGCACCATATTCTCTTTGAAGCAAGATTCTTCCGAAATAAATAGGAGCGTTTCGTTTTCAGCCTTTTCTCTAAGGGTTCGAACCTGAGAGCTCATGCTTTCAAAGAAGGTCCCAGTTTCAATTCACTCGAACATCCAGAGCACATCAAGGGCACGCGCCGTGCACAAAAAGAGTAGGCCGAAGGACGGGGTGAGGAGAGGTGGTGACATGGAGCTCAATTTCAATGGCACCCAGAAAACCTTGCCCGTGACCCGGATTCGCTGCGGCCACAACGCAGAGTACTAACCACTATACGATCACGGCGAGCTACCGGTCTACCCGACGTGTCCCTGACTACAAAGGGGCCTTGTCATCTTTAGCTTGCAGACAAAACTGTTTCTTACCAACATTACATTATTCAAGGGTAATCCTGTAACAGTGACTTTTTTTCCTTTTATAAAGTTTAAGCTAGGCCTCCAGAAGGTTACAAACTAAAGCAGACGAATGCTGTCAACGTAGTCGGCAGGATTCGAACCTGCGCAGGGAGACCCCAATGGATTTCAAGTGCATCGCCTTAACCACTCGGCCACGACTACAAGCTTTCTGAAAGGGGCATGTCGTTTGGCTTGCTGCCTTGCAGCGTCGTTGCCCGAGGCCAGTGTAGATCAGCAAGAACTCAACAACAAAACGTACCGCTCCACAAAAAGAGGCTCGTTCACCCGAACAGGGACTTGAACCCTGGACCCTCAGATTAAAAGTCTGATGCTTTACCGACTGAGCTATCCGGGCTCTTGCTCGAGAAGCGTGCGTGCTGCGTGCGAACGCACAGCAAAATGAATCGTATTGGCGCAGAAAAAAGAGTGTCCTCCAATGCATTGCGTTTCCTTCTTCGAAGATTCAGAACGGCCGTCAAAACGTCTGCTATGTCAAAATATATTTGCAAATTAGTGGGAATGCAGCCTATTAGACTGATGATAATAGTCATTAAAGGAAAATAATGTTAGGAAAAAGAACAAAAACTCAATGCTACTTGTCTGGAAAGCCTCTTCACACGCTTCAATGCTATTGACTTGCCGCGCTCTTATCGTTATTGTAAACTTGTGTCAAAGGCGCAGTTGTTTGTAGCAAATAGCAAGCCCGCGGCACTCTAGGTAACAGCCAGCGAGTGTACTGACACCTAGCGATTAGAAAATATACACGCACCATATTCTCTCTGAAGCAAGATTCTTCTGAAATAAACAGTGACTTTTTTTCCTTTTATAAAGTTTAAGCTAGGCCTCCAGAAGGTTACAAACTAAAGCAGACGAATGCTGTCAACGTAGTCGGCAGGATTCGAACCTGCGCGGGGAGACCCCAATGGATTTCAAGCCCATCGCCTTAACCACTCGGCCACGACTACAAGCTTTCTGAAAGGTGAATGTCGTTTGGCTTGCTGCCTTGCAGCGTCGCTGCCCGAGGCCAGTGTAGATCAGCAAGAACTCAACAACAAAACGTACCGCTCCACAAAAAGAGGCTCGTTCACCCGAACAGGGACTTGAACCCTGGACCCTCAGATTAAAAGTCTGATGCCGTGACCCGGATTCGCTGCGGCCACAACGCAGAGTACTTACCACTATACGATCACGGCGAGCTACCGATCTACCCGACGTGTCCCTGACTACAAAGGGGCCTTGTCATCTTTAGCTTGCAGACAAAACTGTTTCTTACCAACATAACTCTAATCAAGGGTAATCCTGTAACAGTGACTTTTTTTCCTTTTATAAAGTTTAAGCTAGGCCTCCAAAAGGTTACAAACTAAAGCAGGCGCATGCTGTCAACGTAGTCGGCAGGATTCAAACCTGCGCGGGGAGACCCCAATGGATTTCGAGTCCATCGCATTAACAACTCGGCCACGAGTACAAGCTGGCTGAAAGGGGCATGTCGTTTGGCTTGCTGCCTTGCAGCGTCGTTGCCCGAGGCCAGTGTAGATCAGCAAGAACTCAACAACAAAACGTACCGCTCCACAAAAAGAGGCTCGTTCACCCGAACAGGGACTTGAACCCTGGACCCTCAGATTAAAAGTCTGATGCTTTCTAATCGCTAGGTGCTATTGACTTGCCGCGCTCTTATCGTTATTGTAAACTTGTGTCAAAGGCGCAGTTATTTGTAGCAGATAGCAAGCCCGCGGCACTCTAGGTAACAGCCAGCGAGTGTACTGACACCTAGCGATTAGAAAATATACACGCACCATATTCTCTCTGAAGCAAGATTCTTCCGAAATAAACAGTGACTTTTTTTCCTTTTATAAAGTTTAAGCTAGGCCTCCAGAAGGTTACAAACTAAAGCAGACGAATGCTGTCAACGTAGTCGGCAGGATTCGAACCTGCGCGGGGAGACCCCAATGGATTTCAAGCCCATCGCCTTAACCACTCGGCCACGACTACAAGCTTTCTGAAAGGGGAATGTCGTTTGGCTTGCTGCCTTGCAGCGTCGCTGCCCGAGGCCAGTGTAGATCAGCAAGAACTCAACAACAAAACGTACCGCTCCACAAAAAGAGGCTCGTTCACCCGAACAGGGACTTGAACCCTGGACCCTCAGATTAAAAGTCTGATGCCGTGACCCGGATTCGCTGCGGCCACAACGCAGAGTACTAACCACTATACGATCACGGCGAGCTACCGATCTACCCGACGTGTCCCTGACTACAAAGGGGCCTTGTCATCTTTAGCTTGCAGACAAAACTGTTTCTTACCAACATAACTCTAATCAAGGGTAATCCTGTAACAGTGACTTTTTTTCGCTGACACCTAGCGATTAGAAAATATATACGCACCATATTCTCTCTGAAGCAAGATTCTTCCGAAATAAATAGGAGTGTTTCGTTTTCAGCCTTTTCTCTAAGGGTTCGAACCTGAGAGCTCATGCTTTCAAAGAAGGTCCCAGTTTCAATTCACTCGAACATCCAGAGCACATCAAGGGCACGCGCCGTGCACAAAAAGAGTAGGCCGAAGGACGGGGTGAGGAGAGGTGGTGACATGGAGCTCAATTTCAATGGCACCCAGAAAACCTTGCCGTGACCCGGATTCGCTGCGGCCACAACGCAGAGTACTAACCACTATACGATCACGGCGAGCTACCGGTCTACCCGACGTGTCCCTGACTACAAAGGGGCCTTGTCATCTTTAGCTTGCAGACAAAACTGTTTCTTACCAACATTACTTTATTCAAGGGTAATCCTGTAACAGTGACTTTTTTTCCTTTTATAAAGTTTAAGCTAGGCCTCCAGAAGGTTACAAACTAAAGCAGACGAATGCTGTCAACGTAGTCGGCAGGATTCGAACCTGCGCGGGGAGACCCCAATGGATTTCAAGTGCATCGCCTTAACCACTTGGCCACGACTACAAGCTTTCTGAAAGGGGCATGTCGTTTGGCTTGCTGCCTTGCAGCGTCGTTGCCCGAGGCCAGTGTAGATCAGCAAGAACTCAACAACAAAACGTACCGCTCCACAAAACGAGGCTCGTTCACCCGAACAGGGACTTGAACCCTGGACCCTCAGATTAAAAGTCTGATGCTTTACCGACTGAGCTATCCGGGCTCTTGCTCGAGAAGCGTGCGTGCTGCGTGCGAACGCACAGCAAAATGAATCGTATTGGCGCAGAAAAAAGAGTGTCCTCCAATGCATTGCGTTTCCTTCTTCGAAGATTCAGAACGGCCGTCAAAACGTCTGCTATGTCAAAATATATTTGCAAATTAGTGGGAATGCAGCCTATTAGACTGATGATAATAGTCATTAAAGGAAAATAATGTTAGGAAAAAGAACAAAAACTCACTGCTACTTGTCTGGAAAGCCTCTTCACACGCTTCAATGCTATTGACTTGCCGCGCTCTTATCGTTATTGTAAACTTGTGTCAAAGGCGCAGTTGTTTGTAGCAAATAGCAAGCCCGCGGCACTCTAGGTAACAGCCAGCGAGTGTACTGACACCTAGCGATTAGAAAATATACACGCACCATATTCTCTCTGAAGCAAGATTCTTCCGAAATAAATAGGAGCGTTTCGTTTTCAGCCTTTTCTCTAAGGGTTCGAACCTGAGAGCTCACTCGAACATCCAGAGCACATCAAGAGCACGCGCCGTGCACAAAAAGAGTAGGCCGAAGGACGGGGTGAGGAGAGGTGGTGACATGGAGCTCAATTTCAATGGCACCCAGAAAACCTTGCCGTGACCCGGATTCGCTGCGGCCAAGACGCAGAGTACTAACCACTATACGATCACGGCGAGCTAGCGGTCTACCCGACGTGTCCCTGACTACAAAGGGGCCTTGTCATCTTTAGCTTGCAGACAAAACTGTTTCTTACCAACATAACTCTAATCAAGGTTAATCCTGTAACAGTGACTTTTTTTCCTTTTATAAAGTTTAAGCTAGGCCTCCAAAATTTTACAAACTAAAGCAGGCGCATGCTGTCAACGTAGTCGGCAGGATTCGAACCTGTGCGGGGAGACCCCAATGGATTTCAAGTCCATCGCCTTAACCACTCGGCCAAAGATGGGGCAAAACGGACTGCTAAGGGGGGGGGGAAGAAGGAAAAAAAACGCCAATGGGGGGGGAAAGAAGGGGGAAAAGGCGCCAAAGTCATGGGTTCGAGTCCCAGGGAAAGCAAGAACTGATAATGTAAAATGTGTTCCTTGAAATGCTATTTAAGTTGCTTTGGATAAAAGTGTCTGTCAAATGTGTGAATGTAAGTGTAAAAATGTAAAAAATTAAAAATAAATGATAGAAAAGTCAATATTTAGACCTATTTTACACATTTAGACGCATTTTAGACCTATTTTACCCAATTAAAAAACAATTTGCAAGAATAAAATGTACAACATACTTTGCACAAACATAGTTTATTCCAAAAGCTCGAATGTAACGCACGTTATATGTAATAAAAAAATAAAAAAATATATACAAGTACAAATATATGTAAATACAATTATTTATTATACAATCACTACCACAAAATCTCAAATCCAACATTTACAATAGAAGGAATATATATATATATATATATATATATATATATATATAATTAAAATGGTTTCATATATAATAAACACTACCACAAATTTGGTTTCATAATAATAATATATACATTACATATAATAATAATAATAATATATACACATTCACAAATAAAAGCTCAAATCTATATAACTTTATAATAAATACAAATTTAAATAGCTACATGTAATGATAATAAAAACGTAGTACAATTACAAATAGTTTGATAAATGAATAATAATATATATATAATTAGTTTTTTTGGTAGTTTTATAATAATAATAATATTAATAATAATTAGCCATTTAGATACACATACACACTCACACAATTGCAATGGCTAGATATAATAATAGTAATAATATAACTTCCACAAATAGTTTAATAAAAATGTAGAAAAAATTGTTATATATAAAATATATATACATAAACATATTTTTAAGAGCTTTCCTTCAAATGTACTTAATGCACTAACGTAAAATTTAAAGTTTTATAAAATTATATAAAATTTTCTAAA
The DNA here is from genome assembly GCF_051911475.1 of Siphateles boraxobius. Taxonomy (NCBI): domain Eukaryota; kingdom Metazoa; phylum Chordata; class Actinopteri; order Cypriniformes; family Leuciscidae; genus Siphateles; species Siphateles boraxobius. The sequence continues at coordinate 2,582,692 of NW_027509190.1, forward strand.
ATTAAAATTATCACAATTATAAAAAATAAAAAATTAAATATAATTGTGAATGAAAGACAAAATAAATCCTAAAGAGACTCTTTCCACTCTGCAATGGTCTGGCCAGCTGCTGGACAGTACCACTTTCCTCTAACCTGGGAATGGCCAGTGAGTTTACTTTTTGATTGGCCACATATTTTACACTCATAATGGTAATGTTCCTTTGTGTGACGCTTCTTCGGGGGCTCCCCTCTTGCCACACGCTCTTGATCCTCAAGTGCTGCCTTGTGCTGTCTCCATGCACGCTGTCGGTTCTGAGGAGGTGGTGGAACTGATGGCTGTTGGCCTGGTGGAAAAGACGACCAACCCTGAGAGTGCGATGGTGGAACCGATGGCTGTTGGCACGGCTGAAGAGAAGACCAACCCTGAGAGTGCGATGGTGGAACCGATGGCTGTTGGCACGGCTGAAGAGAAGACCAACCCTGAGAGTGCGATGGTGGAACCGATGGCTGTTGGCACGGCTGAAGAGAAGACCAACCCTGAGAGTGCGATGGTGGAACCGATGGCTGTTGGCCTGGTGGAAAAGACGACCAACCCTGAGAGTGCGATGGTGGAACTGATGGCGGTTGGCCTGGTGGAAAAGACGACCAACCCTGAGAGTGCGATGGTGGAACCGATGGCTGTTGGCACGGCTGAAGAGAAGACCAACCCTGAGAGTGCGATGGTGGAACCGATGGCTGTTGGCCTGGTGGAAAAGACGACCAACCCTGAGAGTGCGATGGTGGAACTGATGGCGGTTGGCCTGGTGGAAAAGACGACCAACCCTGAGAGTGCGATGGTGGAACTGATGGCGGTTGGCCTGGTGGAAAAGACGACCAACCCTGAGAGTGCGATGGTGGAACTGATGGCGGTTGGCCTGGTGGAAAAGACGACCAACCCTGAGAGTGCGATGGTGGAAAAGACAAATCAGAATTCCCAGGCCAGACATGCCACCCAGGAAAGTGCTGGGCCCCAGGCCAGTCTGTGCCAGATGGAGATGTGTCTACAAGCCCAGTGTCTGTGTGCGTAATAGAAGACACTGCAGTTCCAGTTCGTGCACATTTACGTTGGCGTATAACTGCCTCACCCTCCCGATTTTCAGGCTCCTGGAACTCAATGGCAACATGTCCATGTTCAACAGGTGCAGATGGGAGTTCTCTAGGCTTTGGCAGTGGCTCCTTTGCCAAACCAACAGGCTGGGGAAGCTCCACTCCTTGTAGCAAGGTGTCCCGGTCAGTTCTTTTCTGTCTGTCGAGAAGCCTGGGAAAGAATAACAGACATTTTTAGCTTTACCCACAGTACATTTACAAAACATCTCTACTGATTTGTTTTTATAAACTATGTACACTAAACTATTCAAAAACTATCCATCACTTGGATACTTCAGCATTAAAGGAACACGCCGACTTTTTGGGACTTTAGCTTATTCACCGTATCTCCGAAGCACTGCTACTTCTGTGGAGTGATTTACTCCAACTCTGAGCAAACTCTCTGCTCCTCACCAGTTCTCAGGTGCTGCGAGTAAATCACTCCGTCCAAGTAGCAGTGCTTCACCTTCTGAGAATATACTTCCCAGTATGTATATGGTTAGAAGAAGCCTGCGTCTCATATGGCCTTGTTATTTGTACACACTGTTGCTATACAAATCACAACATGTAAATAGGAAAATGTTGATGTTATTTTGTCACTTATTGGGAGCAGTATGCTAGATGGAGCCATTTACCTCCAGTATTTGTGCTAAGCTAGGCCAGCGGTGGGGGCGTCGGATAGAGTTACAGCACGCACGTAGATTAGAAGGGTATGTATGGACTTATCTGACTCTGGGGGATACGGTGAATAAGCTAAAGTCCCAAAAAGTCAGCGTGTTCCTTTAACATTCAGCAATATTATCAATTTGACTATACTGACATTATTGGACAATAACTAAACTGATAACATTACAGCTGATTTATAGCCGAATTGACCTCATTTCGTAATTGATGAACTTCGCACTTTGTGAACATTATCAGAGAAAAACAGACTGTGGAATGTCTCAACTGACAAATCAGAATCAAGCATTTCAGAAAGCTGTGTAATAAGCAATAACGTATTCTAAACCGTAACATTCTGAATTTCTGAAAAGCTTTTGTGAAACAATGTATGCATTTATTACCAAATTTTTTAAATCCTTTTTTTGGCAGACATATAAAAGGTTGCAAGTTTCAAAATGAGACGGTGTCTGAAAACAATGTATACATTTAATGTATGTTATATACAAATACATGTGGAATAGAGAATAGTTCAAAAGATTTATTATTTCAGAAGTGCAGTCGTTCATCATAGGAATAGATTTCATATTACTGAAGTGAATTTAGGAAGCTGAAATCCAACTCACCATGAAGACACTGTGGTGTTGTTTATAGTAACTAGCACCAAGTTGGTCTGGTCTAGTAGCTCTCTGCAGTCTTCAAGCAGCTGCTTGATGTGGCTATAAATCATCACAATTGCCTGAGGAATGGGAAAGGTTTTGCCCTTGTTATCTTTAGGCCTATTTCTGGCTTCCCTGAATTCCTTCAGAAGCTTGAGTGCAACACATTCTGAAACCCTGTTGGCATCAGGTCTCTGGGCAGCCTGACCATGAGTCATGAACAGTCTGTGAATAAAAAGATGCATGATTGTATTATGTATGATTAGTATTCTATGGTTCATTAAAGCTTTGTAAACATATAGACTGATTATGTTTTGGAATTGTATGGCAATGAGAGATAGACTTTATGATCTATCCTGGATCTCATCAAAACAGTTTTTTGAAAGTATTTTTAACCTTTGAAAGGAATTAAATTATACAGGGAGCATTCAACAAGACTCAAATTTAACACCGGTGCATTACAATTTAACTCACCCCTCAGGTGCTTGCTGACCAGGGGCTGAGCCACTACGCTTCCGAGAAGCTCTCCAAGGACCTTCCAAGGTCTTTTTCTTGCACTTAAGGGAATACTTGGAGGGGGACTGATCAATGGTATGCAAATACGAATACAACCGCAAGATCTCTGCTATCTCGTTAGTTGATAAACCAGTGATCGTGCGGTTGAGACTGACGAGATAGCCTGCCAGGTTATCCACTGCCTCCCATCCAGGAACACCCCTTGAATCACATCTACTGTCCTAGAAATGGAAACAAAAACAGAATCCTGGATTAGGAAATTATTTTGATACTTTGATAAACCATTCACAAATTACAAGCATCAGGTATTAGAAACTTTACCGGAGCTGGTGTGCTGGGCCCAGCACAGGAAATGTCTTCAATGTCAGGACTGTAAGAGCCACCACTTGGCACACTGGTTTCCTAGATTTTTTAAAAACATTTTAAAGAGAAGAATAAACTTCAGTTACAAAATTGACTGTTCAAATTGACTATTATTAATCTTTTAATTAAATGAACGTTTAATCATGAAGCAACTCATTCATTGCTCCTAAAAACATTAACATTCCTATGTAATTTTAATTCAAAACGATCAAGAAAATTGACATTACCAGAGGTGAGATCAATGAATCACCATGACTGCTGGAACTTGCAAGGGTGTGTGTGCCCAAATTGAGGTCTGCCGCATCACATATTGTGACATCCAGACACTCATCCTCCTGAACTTCAACCTCCATCTCTGGCAAGGCGATTTCATGTTGCTCCAGTGGAGAAAGCAGGTCTCCTCTGTCAGACTGTGCCAGCAAGTACTCCACAGCTATACGCTCATCTGCCATAAAGATTCAATAAACATTTTGTAATAAGAGCTATATATCAGGCTAAAGCAGTAGGCTACAGTGCATGTGATGAATGTAGTGTTGCTAATGAAAAATCTATTTTGCGATTAACATGAAAAATGTAAAAGCAAAAATCACAAAAGAAAAACTAAAACAAATACACTTCAACTTCACAAACTGACATATCTTATAACTAGGAACAAGCACCTTTACAGCATTGATCAGTCATGAAAACGATGGTCTGATTGGTTAGCGTTCAGGCAGCATGCAAAGCCTTTGAAAACACACAGTGATGCCTGGAATCACCATCGTAATAGTGTGTACAATGGTGAATCTTACCAGTGGGTTTCCCAGGAGGTTTGAATTCTGGCAGGAGTGCACATCCAAGGACTCTGTTGCTGAGGACATTCATGTGGGACATTAAACGTACATCATACATTTTAGTAAGTGATGTACCACTCATGTCCACCGCTTGATGAGCTCGGTTGATGTTCCACCTAGATGCACCCTCAAGCATGTACATCTGCGTATGTAGTGCATTACATCTCCAACCTGAAAGACAATGTTTCACATGATTAAAATACTATTATATAACCCCCCACTCAGAACCACCAGGCCTAAGAAAAAGGTTTGTTTCCAATTTGGTGCCTTTAATTTTCGAAGTCAGCAACTTCAGTATTGTGACAACACTATTTAAATATATGCATAATATTGTTTTATAATTTCAATTTACCTGGAATAAAAGTGCACTGGTGGCGATGGAAGCTTTCCAGAGAGGAGGACCCTCTGCCACACCTCAGTACATCCAGAACCTTGTCACCCTTCTGTAAACCGGAGCCCAGTTTTGTGTACAACTGAACACCGGGTGGATCTTGGATGCAAGGTAAGTGTTTCTGCTGTACCTCCCACACACGTGTCATGCTCTCTGGATTGATGAGGCGCAAATCAGTGGTGTCGGTCAGTTCCCACATGGAGTCCAGCAGTCCTTGTATCAAGACACGAGTTTCTTCAACTCCGCGTGTCCTCCTCCTGCAGTGCTTGGCCAGCTCACTGGAGGTGATGCTTGACAGGATTTGGGCCTATGTTGAAATATGACCCCCATGTTTTTTTAAAAGCATGGTCTTTTTCGCCTCTTTAAGACGAGAGATGTCATCCTTGTCCCATTCAAATATACAGCTGGACAACTTGGAGCAGAAAGTGCCATACAGTGGATGGTGCTCCGTTGTAAGGCCAGCAGTAAACCGCCGCATGAAGTGGAACACATCAAGTCGCACTGTGATATTCCATGGTCGGAACCAGGTAAGAACTGGAGTCACGCCTACACCAATGAGAAACAAGGAGTGATTGTTTTCTCAGATTTACATTTGCATCATTAAAGAAATATAATAATGCTGTTTTACATAAGCTTTTGTCTACTTGATTGCAAACACTGAACAGGGTTCTCATAGTAAATTGCTACTGTAAATAGAAATTAAGAATTTTAGAACCATTGTAAATAGATCTAAAAAAATATAAATTTCTATAGTAAATAGTTCTAAAAATTCTCTTTATGAGTGTTCTTAAAGAATATGAACAAACACCTAGAAAAACCATGTACAGGAATGAAATTTAGTTTTTAGTAATTTAGAAACATGCCTGAAATGGTTGCTAATATGAATTAGAAATACAAACACATTCATATTAGGTAAAGACTTAATGTAACAAACCTGTCTCGCTGCAGCAGTCCCGGTCAACGTAAATCACAGCTGGCTCTGGCTCCCCAGCATCCTTGTATCGCTTTACGATGCCCTGACACAAGTCATCTATGCCAGCTCCCTCACCAGTGGTTAGGACACAGTTCAGGACTTGGCCAAACTCATTGCCAACATTGGTCATCCATGTAGCAGTGTCCGCAATGCCACCAGCAAGCTTTTTAGTTATCTATATAAATACACAAACATTACAATCAGATAAAAATCTCTGAACATCAAGTTGAAATTAACATGCATTTGCCTCTTTTTATATACATTTACCTTCTTGGTAGAATCAAGCTTCAGGATGCTACCATATGTTGATGTTATGACACCCTTTAGCTCATCAATGTGACTCAGGATCTCGTTGGCATGAACCGTCTCAAACCACTGTGCCAGAGGTAGGGGGCAAAAAGGCGGTGGCTGCTGATATACCACTTCAGCCTGTGTCAGGGCACATTTCTTTTTGTGAAATTCACAGTCTGTCAGATAGTTAATGGTACGTCTTGCCCACTCCTCGCTGTGAACTTCTTCAAGCGCCTGCTGCAAGAAACTGGAGCTGTTCCCAGCAGTTCTAGGCTTCAACAAAGTCACACACTTCCTGTCAAGTGCAAGGTGAGTGGTAAGAACAGCGGGGAATTTGTTTCTGTGGGAGGGATCTAGTTGTTTGAGGATCTCCGAACTCCAAGGGCAGACAGGAATCTTACACTTACTGCAGCGAGGGTAGTCTACTCCAATTAAATAATATCTCGAGTCAATATCAATGACTTCCCTCACTTTTGTGTAGATTCCTGAATGGTGCATCTTCCTATTGCACTGTGTGCACTTCAGAGGAATACCCCACATTCTCATTGGGGCCCACAGAAACATACGCTGTCTAAAGTAGGTGTTAGGATCAGGAGGTGAAGTTGTAGGCTTGCTGGGACTTGGTGGATGAAACCAGTTTTGAGAAAACTGCTGCTTAAGTCGTCCTGTGGCGTCATATAGACACTGCGCGATCCACTTCTGGTCTGCTGGCTTAATAACTCGACAGAACTGTTTGGGGAGAAAACTCACCCAATTCACTACTGGAGGCCTCAGGTTAATTTCCAGGGATGGTGTTTGAGGTGCAGTTTGTGGAACGCCTTGCTGCTCTTCAATGTATGCGGGTGATTCAGTAAATGATGTTGTTGGAGAAGGTGTTGGTGGATCCACAGATTCTGTCCCTGCAAGACTGGTACAAGGATGATTAGTTTCAATGTGGTGAAGAAGTCCAACCGCACCCCAGACTTTTGCACCACACTGGTCACAACATTCTTGGACATGGTAATCTGACAGATGTTCGGAGAAACAGTCCACATCAATGTCTTCACCACAAAGACCACACTTTATTGAAGAACTGCTCTCTGGGACTGATCTTGAGCCTGCACTGCTCTCTGGGACTGATCTTGAGCCTGCACTGCTCTCTGGGACTGATCTTGAGCCTGCACTGCTCTCTGGGACTGATCTTGAGCCTGCACTGCTCTCTGGGGCTGGTTTTGCGCCTGCACTGCTCAGTGGTCTTGCCTGAGCACCTGCACTGCTCCATGAGGCTGGTCTTGCCTGAGCACCTGCACTGCTCTCTGGGACTGATCTTGCCTGCGCACCTGCACTGCTCCATGAGGCTGGTCTTGCCTGCGCACCTGCACTGCTCCATGAGGCTGGTCTTGCCTGCGCACCTGCACTGCTCCATGAGGCTGGTCTTGCCTGCGCACCTGCACTGCTCCATGAGGCAGGTTTTGCACCTGCACTGCTCTGTGGTCCTCCTTGCATGCCTGCACTGCTCTGTGGTCCTGCTTGCATGCCTGCACTGCTCTGTGGTCCTGCTTGCATGCCTGCACTGCTCTGTGGTCCTGCTTGCATGCCTGCACTGCTCTGTGGTCCTGCTTGCATGCCTGCACTGCTCTGTGGTCCTGCTTGCATGCCTAACACTGTCTGCTCTGCTGACTGTAAAAAAAGCATTAGTGTTTTCCCTAGGATTAGTGTTTTCCCTAGGTCTAAAAATCTGCAAATTATCAAAATCAAAACTTTGCTGAAAAACATGTTGTACACAATTACTACATGCAAACTGTCGTCTGATTCATAGGTTGTTGTTCTTTAAGGAAAGTAATACACCTTTAAGTAGAATTGTAAAAACACCCACCTTCAGGTCTTTGTGCAGGCATCTTTTTACTGCGAGTTAAATTGACATTTATATGCATTTTATTCAAGTAACCTGTTATACCATTATAAAGACCTCACTGATTTACATTAAAAGCTAAGAAATTAATCTAGTGTACTGACAGCATTTGCACTAAATTGCACAGCTTTGCTCAGTTTGTGCGCATTATATATATATATATATATATATATATATATATATATATATATATACACACACACCTTTTTCTGACTATTATTTCATGTCAGGCTTTACAGCTCAAATAATGAACATTTTTCTCTTATTAAAAAATGTTTTTAAATTAGTAATGATCACCAGCATAGGTAAAATAATCACATTCATTACATACCTTATGATAACCACATTTGCAAGTGATTATTTTCCCAAATATATCATATGCACAGGTCTGTTTGTGTAATGGACAGTTATTAATTCTTTCCAAGGCATGCTTCCACTTCTTCGCCCCTGGCTTCTTGCCTGTTGAGAAGTGGTACTTCCCTTGGGCATACTTGCACATGATGTCATGCCAGTATGAGTCTGGTTTACCAGTCTTAGTCATGTCTATAAATATGAAACAACAGGCTAAATACGAGACAACTTGAGAACAACTTCAGAGAGATACAAATGAAATGAAATTTAAAGAAAAGGCTTAGGGGAAAACATTTAAGACAAATTTTATGTAGAAGAGGGATTTTACACATGGATGGTTGTCAAATTATGTATGTTTGTTAATTTAACCATGTTAAAAGACAATTTTTAAACTATGGTAAATAGAATGAATGATTACGTTGCACTAAATTCAAATTGGTGCAATGAGGGGTGCAGTGAGAGGTGCAGTGAGAGGTGCAGTGTGCAGTGAGACGTGAGGTGCAGTGAGAGGTGAGATGCAGTGAGGGGTGCAGTGAGTGGTGCAGTGAGAGGTGCAGTGAGAGATGAGATGCAGTGAGGGGTGCAGTGAGTGGTGCAGTGAGAGGTGCAGTGAGAGATGAGATGCAGTGAGGGGTGCAGTGAGTGGTGCAGTGAGAGGTGCAGTGAGAGGTGAGATGCAGTGAGGGGTGCAGTGAGAGGTGCAGTGAGAGGTGCAGTGAGAGGTGCAGTGAGAGGTGCAGTGAGAGGTGGGGTGCAGTGAGTGGTGCAGTGAGAGGTGAGGTGCAGTGAGAGGTGAGGTGCAGTGAGAGGTGAGGTGCAGTGAGAGGTGAGATGCAGTGAGAGGTGCAGTGAGGGGTGCAGTGTGCAGTGAGAGGTGAGATGCAGTGAGAGGTGAGATGCAGTGAGAGGTGAGATGCAGTGAGAGGTGAGATGCAGTGAGAGGTGAGATGCAGTGAGAGGTGAGATGGAGTGAGAGGTGAGATGGAGTGAGAGGTGAGATGGAGTGAGAGGTGCAGTGAGGGGTGCAGTGAGAGGTGAGATGCAGTGAGAGGTGCAGTGAGGGGTGCAGTGTGCAGTGAGAGGTGAGATGCAGTGAGAGGTGAGATGCAGTGAGGGGTGCAGTGAGAGGTGCAGTGAGGGGTGCAGTGAGAGATGAGAGGTGAAGTGAGAGGAGCAGGGCCAGGGAGAAGAGAAGGCCCAAGGAGAGGGCAAGGTAAAGGTGTAAGAATGTGTGGTGGTGGCATTCCAAGGGCTGCAAGAACAGTAGTCAGTGATGAAATCCGTGCCACTATCATTGACCATGTAATCAACCACGGTCTTTCACTAAGAGAGGCTGGAAAAAAGTAAAGTTACTGTACATGTGGACATACAATTCCCAACCAAGAAATGTAGTGTAAAAACGGTGGACTGCATGTTTTGCATGTTTTTCAAACTGAAACACTAAAGTCTATGAAGTTTTTGTAATGTCAACAATAGCCAGTATTTTGAAACTGGGTGTACTTTGATTGACTGCATGTACCTTGTGACGTGAAAACAAGTGTTATTCTTTGACAGAATAATTTCATTCTGAGTCTGAGTCAGATTTTCAGTGTTTTGGTAAAGTTAGTGTATGCAGAGAAAGATGTGTTCTATTTTGAAATGAAGAGTGTGTTTTTCAAAATGTGTTTTTGAGAAGAAAATCGTCCATTTGGCCAATTGTGTTTTGTGGGTGTGAGTCTGTTTTAAGAGTTTAGAAAAATTATCTGAAGTATGGGTAAGCGCTTGTTAGCGATTGAAAAAAAAAAACTAATAAATTGAAAACAGTAAAAAGCAACAGAGAGTAAAAATAAAGCAGTTCATTATGTAAAAATTATAACATAATTAGTTTCTAAAGTTATTAGGCTTTTTATTACGGTTTTATTTGTACACTCTATGGTTAATACAAAACAAGTCACCACTCTGTATTTTAACATTAATCATCATAGGAATTATTATCCTCATTTATAGTCCATATACTGTTATCTTAAACCAGTCCGGCTAAGCTTTTGCAGTATGAAGGCCGCGATTTATATCACTATATCAAAACATGGCCTCCGAACTCTATATAAGTGTTAAAACAACGAATTACAAATAAAGATAGCTGAATTAAACGTGTGCAACCTAAACCGAGTTTGAACTGTAATGTCCAACGAATAGATAATTTTTCTCTTTCACGTTAAAATGTTAATTAAACTGTACTTGCCTGCATCAAAACACAAAACCGTCTCAGGTAGTGATGGGGTGAATGACGAGTCCTTTTCGCGCCGTCGCTCTTTATGACGGTGGTCACGAGACTATGTTTCGGCCAATGACTGTTTTGGCCCGTCCAGCCAATGGCTGTTTTGCCCCGCTGTTCGGAACTGTTAGGACCCGCTGTTCGGAACTGTTAGGACGTAATTTAGGATTGTTAGGACCTGTGTTAGGAATTGTTAGGACTTATTTAGATTGTGTTAGGAATTGTTAGGACTTATTTAGATTGTGTTAGGACTTGTGTTAGGACTTGTAACAAATGGTTAGGAATAGTTAGGCTGTCCATTCGCCGGAGGGTACGGCCACGACTACAAGCTTTCTGAAAGGGGCATGTCGTTTGGCTTGCTGCCTTGCAGCGTCGCTGCCCGAGGCCAGTGTAGATCAGCAAGAACTCAACAACAAAACGTACCGCTCCACAAAAAGAGGCTCGTTCACCCGAACAGGGACCTGGACCCTCAGATTAAAAGTCTGATGCTTTACCGACTGAGCTATCCGGGCTCTTGCTCGAGAAGCGTGCGTGCTGCGTGCGAACGCACAGCAAAATGAATCGTATTGGCGCAGAAAAAAGAGTGTCCTCCAATGCATTGCGTTTCCTTCTTCGAAGATTCAGAACGGCCGTCAAAACGTCTGCTATGTCAAAATATATTTGCAAATTAGTGGGAATGCAGCCTATTAGACTGATGATAATAGTCATTAAAGGAAAATAATGTTAGGAAAAAGAACAAAAACTCACTGCTACTTGTCTGGAAAGCCTCTTCACACGCTTCAATGCTATTGACTTGCCGCGCTCTTATCGTTATTGTAAACTTGTGTCAAAGGCGCAGTTGTTTGTAGCAAATAGCAAGCCCGCGGCACTCTAGGTAACAGCCAGCGAGTGTACTGACACCTAGCGATTAGAAAATATACACGCACCATATTCTCTCTGAAGCAAGATTCTTCCGAAATAAATAGGAGTGTTTCGTTTTCAGCCTTTTCTCTAAGGGTTCGAACCTGAGAGCTCATGCTTTCAAAGAAGGTCCCAGTTTCAATTCACTCGAACATCCAGAGCACATCAAGGGCACACGCCGTGCACAAAATGAGTAGGCCGAAGGACGGGGTGAGGAGAGGTGGTGCCATGGAGCTCAATTTCAATGGCACCCAGAAAACCTTGCCGTGACCCGGATTCGCTGCGGCCACAACGCAGAGTACTAACCACTATACGATCACGGCGAGCTACCGGTCTACCCGACGTGTCCCTGACTACAAAGGGGCCTTGTCATCTTTAGCTTGCAGACAAAACTGTTTCTTACCAACATTACTTTATTCAAGGGTAATCCTGTAACAGTGACTTTTTTTCCTTTTATAAAGTTTAAGCTAGGCCTCCAGAAGGTTAGAAACTAAAGAAGACTGTCAACGTAGTCGACAGGATTCGAACCTGCGCGGGGAGACCCCAATGGATTTCAAGTCCATCGCCTTAACCACTCGGCCCCGACTACAAGCTGTCTGAAAGGGGCATGTCGTTTGGCTTGCTGCCTTGCAGCGTCGCTGCCCGAGGCCAGTGTAGATCAGCAAGAACTCAACAACAAAACGTACCGCTCCACAAAAAGAGGCTCGTTCACCCGAACAGGGACTTGAACCCTGGACCCTCAGATTAAAAGTCTGATGCTTTACCGACTGAGCTATCCAGGCTCTTGCTCGAGAAGCGTGCGTGCTGCGTGTGAACGCACAGCAAAATGAATCGTATTGGCGCAGAAAAAAGAGTGTCCTCCAATGCATTGCGATTCCATCTTCGAAGATTCAGAACGGCCGTCAAAACCTCTGGTATGTCAAAATATATTTGCAAATTAGTGAGAATGCAGCCTATTAGACTGATGATAATAGTCATTAAAGGAAAATAATGCTAGGAAAAAGAACAAAAACTCACTGCTACTTGTCTGGAAAGCCTCTTCACACGCTTCAATGCTGTTGACTTGCCGCGCTCTTATCGTTATTGTAAACTTGTGTCAAAGGCGCAGTTGTTTGTAGCAAATAGCAAGCCCGCGGCACTCTAGGTAACAGCCAGCGAGTGTACTGACACCTAGCGATTAGAAAATATACACGCACCATATTCTCTCTGAAACAAGATTCTTCCGAAATCAATAGGAGCGTTTCGTTTTCAGTCTTTTCTCTAGGGGTTCGAACCTGAGAACTCATGCTTTCAAAGAAGGTCCCAGTTTCAATTCACTCGAACATCCAGAGCACATCAAGGACACGCGCCGTGCACAAAAAGAGTAAAACTCACCGGATTCGAACCGGGGTTGCTGCGGCCACAATGCAGAGTACTAACCACTATACGATCACAGCGAGCTACCGGTCTACCCGACATGTCCCAGACTACAAAGGGGCGTTGTCATCTTTAGCTTGTAGACAAAACTGTTTCTTACCAACATAACTCTTTACAAGGGTAATCCTGTAACAGTGACTTTTTTTCCTTTTATAAAGTTTAAGCTAGGCCTCCAGAAGGTTACAAACTAAAGCAGGCGCATGCTGTCAATGCTGGAAAGCATCTTCACATGGTTTTATCGTTACTGTAAACTTGCGTCAAAAGCCATGTTGTTTGGAACAAATAGCAAGCCCACGGCACTCTAGGTAACAGCCAGTGAGTGTACTGACACCTAGCGATTAGAAAATATACAGCGTATAATTAATGTTTTATTATTGTTTTGAAGTTATTTTAGTTATTTGAAAATTACTTATGTTGCCTTTGAAATTAAGGCACAAGAGATGTAATTCTAGTATATAGTGTGAATATATACATTTATTGTGTGAAACTCTAGGAACTCGCTTTAAGAATAAAATTAAAAGGCAGACACGTGAGTGAACTTTAGCAACTGTGGCCCATCCCAAATCGACAGGAATTTTGACAATTACCGCATGATAGTTACCAAATTTGTAAATGATTCAGCAGCAGTAGAAAAAATAACTATGTTTGCTTTCTCACTATTCTACTCTTTCTTGCTTTTTACAGAGGTTAAAAGTAATAAAGGAGAGATTTCCCCTTTAGACTCTCGGTTTGGAGATAGAATTTCACAGAATCTATCTTTGAGACCGACTGCACCTCATCCTACACATAGTTCCACACTACCCATGCCTGGAAAAGAGCCCACATTCTTTACAAGTAAGTTTATGGTCTTTATACATATACTATTTCAAATGAAGTGACCGAAAAATGTGTTTGGACATTTGTTTGAATGTTCTTGCCTTTTATTACAAAATATCAACCGAAGTGGCATTTAATTTTGGGTTCATGTGCACAATACATGTTGTTACTCTGCTAGGACACCCATGTGGACTTGAAGATGAAGATGAGCTGATTTAATTCATTATTTAGATGTTAGAAGATCTTTAAAGAAGGAGCTGCATTATGACTGGATGATTATAAATGAGTAAATGAATGAAGTAATACTTAAGTCATGCTGTCAGAACTATACTGACTGAATATGAATTTAACAGAATAAATTAGTGACGGAATAATGTTATTTGACTTGTTAGGTGAGCATTGTTCATGAAATACATTTACCAAAGGGTATGCAAATTGCAGACACATTTTCCCTCAGGTGACCGCATATACATTATTATTCAAATATTTGTATCATTTAAATTGCATGTATATTGTCATGTAATCGTATTGTTATCGTGTTGAATGGATTGTGACGATAAGAAACAGTACACCTAACAAGTCAAAGAACATTATTCCGTCACTAATTTATTCTGTTAAATATATGCTTAAAATATATGTTAACAGTGCAGTAAGATGTAATGTGCAGTAGTATGGAGGACCAAACCTGCAATTAAAAATGAATCAATAAATGAATTAATAAATAGATAGATAAATAAATGTGATAATAGGAAAATAAATAAAGGAATAAAAGACTTGATAAAATAAACATGATTCATTTTAATCAAATGTATTTTTGTATATTTTTCCCCTAATTTATAATTTTTTGCTTTTATATTTTAATGTATTTGTATTATTTTTAATTGTATTTATTTATTATTTTATTTATTTGTTTGTTCCATTTATTCTTATATTTATTTATGCATTCATTTATTTGTTTATTTATTTATTCCAATATGTATTTATTTCCAGATTTATTTATTTTAATCTTTATTTATTTTTAATTTTCTTTCTTTAGTTTTATATCTATTCTTACATTTTGATGTGCATGATAATTAGGTTGGTTGGTCTTGCTGACCAAATATAAATATTAATTAACAAATAAATAAAAGCAGAAAATAAATTAAGGGAAATAATACAAAAATTAGTTTGGTAAAGAATAAATCATATTTATTTTATCAAGTCGTTTATTCCTTTATTTATTTTCCTATTATCAAATTTATCTTTTTATTTGTTTACATGTTTATTTATTAATTTTTAATTTCTGCGGGTTTGGTCCTCCTATAATGTAATTAATATCAGACACACACATATATTACATTTAAATTAGAAACAAATATATATATATATATGTGTACAATTTAATGGTATAATTTAACATTTTTAATTAGTTAACTTGTTAACTTTTTATATATACATATATACATTTTTAAAGCAATTTAAATAATGAATATTAAATAATGCAAATTTAATAAACAGTACGTGCTCTAAGGCTGCATTTATTCAGTTAAGAAACAGTAATATTATGGAATATTATAGCATTGTAAAATAACTCTTTTATGTATATCACTGATGCTTTAGTATTAACTGTCTTATTTCATTTTGTTACTGTAAGTATTTAAATGCTTATGCTGAGACACCAATGAATACATTCTGATTTCAGAACAGCATCATGAAGAAAACAGTGTTCTTCCCAGGGAAAGTCAAAGTGTCTTTCAGGAAAGGCCCGTCGGGCCATTTACGCCGGGACCCATCAGAAGAGGCAAAAAGAATTAAAGACAACCCTTCACTGCAGGACAAGTCAACACCTCAAAGAGAAGATCTGGTCAAGTTGAACGCCCGTTCTCTTGTGTTACATAGAGGAGGGGATGTCTCTGACAAGCAAGAGGTGTTGGGAGAATGCATTCTTCAGTTCGGCAAGTACAAGGGCAAGTCTTTCAAGTTGTTATTAGAGAATGATGTCAGCTATGCTTTGTACCTGTCCGAGAAGGTTGAGGAAGAAGAACAGGCTGGGCAGTTCAACCCAGAGGGTCCATGCAAGGATAGCCTCATTTCCTTTCTTGAGTATTCAAGAAGCTTCAAGGAAATTGAAGATCTTAAACAGTATCTGTCTCAAAGGCCAGACGCAGTGCCTTTTTTGACAGAGGATGACAATACTGTTGGATTTGGATCCAGAGCACAAGACACTTGGAGGAAGATTTGGGATACCAGGGCAGACGGAAATGCTTTCTTTATAATGAGGCAGAAGTGTGTGCCAGGCAGCAAAATGTACAATTTGCAGCAGTATCTTTTAAAACAGCAGCAAAAACAGATGACCAAAAACACTCCTCCGATGCCCTCACCATCAGCTTCCGCTGCAAGATGAAGGGGGTGGATTGGAATCCACTGCTGCTTCAATGTATATGTAATGATTGATTATAATTAAGGTATTAATCAATATTTTTCCTTCTAAATATCAAATGAATTGAATGACTTCTCTGGAGATTTTACTTTATTTATATAAGTTACCAGTGTGATTACTGAAATGTTCTTTTCATGTATTCTTTAATGTCTGTATTTGATATCTGAATGCAGTGCTTGCTTATTTAACACAGCTTCCAGAAATGAAATAGGGACTTGTTTTGTGTTTGAGAAAGGTCTTCAATGTGTTTAAACATATAGGGGTCATTGAAGCCAATCGTTTAAGGGGCCATTTCTTTGTTAAAGCCTTTCTTTCCAGTTAGACTAAAGTTTAGCTATCCTTGAGAGAAAGAAGGTTACCCTTAATAACAAACTATCATTTAGATGGAAGTGAATCAATCAAAACTAACTTTAGCTGGAAAAAACATTTTTCAAGAGCCACTATAAAACCAAACCAATCTCTGTTACCTTAAATTATATCTTTATCTCTGTAAAGCTGCTTTGAAACAATCTACATTGTTAAAAGCGCTATATAAATGAGGATGACTTGACTTGACTTGACTTGTATTGTGTTTGAGAAAGGTCTTCAATGTGTTAAAACATATAGGGGTCATTGAACCCAATCGTTTAAGGGGCCATTTCTTTGTTAAAGCCTTTCTTTCCAGTTAGACTAAAGTTTAGCTATCCTTGAGAGAAAGAACGCATTATCTTGATGTTTTGAGAGGACTCTCCTGTTTATAGTGAGAGCCTGGCCAAATCCAACCTTGGAAAAGCTGTGTGTCGGTGTGTGTGTTAGTCTTCTTGGTTACAGGTTAAGGAACCACTGGCATTATTGGAGATTGACTGAGTTGTTGTTCTGGACATGCTGGCGCCCAGCAACCCAAATCTGCGACCTGGAAGGTCATGACGTGCCTAACTTCAGCTGCATAATCGATGGAGATATGCTTCAGTCTATCTGTATATGTGTGGAAAATTACTGTGTTTATCTATTTCATAGCCAATGAGAATCATTCATCCTGTAAGCAATGACGTCGCTTAGACCTTGGAAATCGTATAACTGCTGTGATCTTTGTAACTGTAAGCGGGGCGGCCTACGAACTCCTGTGCGAGTATTGAAGCTGACTTCTGCTGATGAAACTGCAAACTATCTTCAGTAAATATTTTCTTTAATTTTTTATAATTCTGACTCTGGGTCTTCATTCTTCATATCTGGTTCTGGGTCTTTAACTGTATACCCCTTACAGTTTGGTGGAGGATGCGGCGGGCAATCATTCCGTGGTGACATCTCTGGCAAATCAACACACAAGGTAGTAAGCTTTTATTAATTGTTAGGGCTGTCTGACTGGAAGAGATTTTGAAGGAGAGCGGGAGAGCCTTCACTCCGATGAGGCGAGTGAAGGAGTAAGTAGCCTTCACTCCGATGAGGCGAGTGAAGGAGTAAGTTGTAGGCCTACTGCTGAGAGGATAAGAAGTCGCTGAGAGCGTCGTTAAGGGTAATGGCAGCAGACAGCGCAAGCGAAGCGTGCTCTGTGTGGGCCCCGCTGGGCATTAATGGTGTAGCACCACCCCAGCAGAGTACGTCCCTGGACGGGAGGTCCAGTATCACCGTAAACCTGCTCAATCTCTTCCATCTCAGATAGGGGATCCCCGAATTTAGTGAATCAGGCAGTTAGGGATACTAACAAAAATAGGGTTGTTTGCCAGGGATGCATCAGGAACGATCCCGAGAGAGAAAAAAAAAAGAAAAAAAAGTTGTGACCCAAATTGGCATGGACCAGTATATGTAACTGTGATTTTGGAGTATACTCTGCAGTTTCATCACGGAGAAGCCAAGCTGTGTTGTTCAAAGATCGCCGCCTCCATTTCTGCAATGACTTCAGGTGAGTTTGAACTGTTATTAAGATATGGCAGACAAACTGAGTAACTTGATCAGTAACCTGAACAGTCCTGAAACTAATAGTGAGACAGAAAAGAGCGAACGCTGTAAGCAGCTGTGCTCTGAAGCCCTCACTTCAGAGAAATTTGCAGAAATTATTAAGTAAATGGTTGTCTTGATAAGTTTTGCTTCTGTTTGGAAATTTAAACAACAACTTGACTGGCTACAAACAAACAAAGAAACTGAAAAATTAAAATATTGAGCCTTGTATTGCTTACGATGATTACAAAAAGCAAGTATATTAAATTATGGGTCGAAGATCATTTCCTTGGACAAGTGTGACTAAAGTTAAACAGACACTTTGTGAAAACAACTTAGAATATTTTGCAGCTTATGACAATTAATGTTCTGCCAATAATAATGATGAAGATTATGATTGGGCTATTATGATTAAATCAGCCACTGGTGGACTGTAAAAGAATACAGAGAACTGCTTATCAGCTCGGTTTGCATTCCTGTTTGGGACACACTGCTTCAAGGGTGTGCAGTAAGTTGGAGCCGAGAGTGTTTTAATGGTGGTCATCAGGACCATTTAATACGTAACTGTAAATGCCCACCGAGAAGGTGTTTAAAATGTGATAAAATGACAACACATTTTTGGTAATAATATTGGTTTGAAAGTAGATCAGTGTTTAAATGACGACAGTGACATTTTTCGTCTGAGAAATAAGAGATAAAAAGGTCAAAAGATTGAAGTCTTAAAGTGAATCCTTTTGAAGAAAATATCTATAATAGTAATTTCTATAATAGTAATTTTTATAAGTGAATTGATGAATACAGGTTCATGTAAAATTAATGACTCCAACAGATGTGAGTTGCAAAATATATCAAAGTAACTAAAAGGATGATTGTGTTGTAATTAAACATTTTAAAAAGGTTTTAGATGATATAGAGAGACTAATCTCACAGATGATTTACAATAACTGCAAAAGTATCACAAGCAGAGAGTGCTTGCCTCGTCAAACTTATAGTGTGAATCCTAATTGGAGATTGATAAACTCCAAGAGAAAACTAAAGTCAAATATTAAACTATGGTTGAGAACTTGACAATTAAAATTGAGATTGAGAAATGTGAAACGTTATTGAGAACTAGAATAATTATTTTTATGTAAGAACAAATAAGCAGAAGTAGTAGGCTACTGAATTAACAGTTGCTAAATGTAAAATGTGTTGAAAGGCATCTGATTAAACAAACAGCTTGAAAAGTTGACCATGAAAGAGCTAGAAGCTGATGTTTTGCTTTCAAAAGATAAGTCTGCTATTGGCTGTAATGAAACAGTTCGCTTATCTAAATCTGATGTGTGCTGTGGCTGAAACAGCCAGTGCGACAGAGACTCAATCTGAATGGAAATTTGTAATGTCTAGATTCCCTGACGTGGGCAAAAGACAACTGTAAAACTATGTTTATTTGAAAACACATGTAATTTCTGGCAAAGATGCCTTAAGCTGGGATAGAGTTAAAAGATGGTAGATAAAAGTTTGATGTTAGAAGTATATGAGAGAGCAGTGTACCAGTCTTGAATGCCTCAGAGTCTCTCTCTCATTCAATGTCATCTAAAAGCTGTTATCTGAGCCTGTGTCATAAGTGATAATAAGCTATTTATAGTAAAGCACAGTGTTTCAGTTGAAAACCATAGACACAGAGATGTTAAAAGAAATCATTACCATTCAGAGGGCAATTTGTATTTAAATGTTAAAAATGTTAAAAGTAAAACTGAATGACTTTAAAGAAGTCTTTAAAATAATACAGACCTTAAACGATAGAGGTGACATTTTGATTAGCGTATTTTAGGACCAGTAACAACTTTGTCTCATTTAGTCTCCACAATTCAGGACCGATGGCTCCGGCTACAGATGAAGTACACTGAATGTACGGCTGTGATCTAAATTCACTGAGTATAGTCTAAGTAGCTAGGTTGCTGCTTTTAAGATAGTTAATGGATTTAAGTGATTAAATACTGTTGTTATTAACCTGTCTCCCTGTGAACACTATTAGGCAATCGGAATGGCTCTGGTGACTCTTGAACGTGCCTTTCCTAAGCTCCAGAAAACAGCTGAGTTCTGTTGAAGAAAACTGATTGTATTGGGAAAGAGCGGTCACCAGTGTGTACGTGTGTACGAGTGGCTACTCAATGACGGGATGATCTTCCTGGCCAGGGGACAGCCTAACGCAGGGGGTCACGAACATTGGGCACCTCCGGATGGAGGTGTTATTTGTGAGAAAGGTATGAGAGTTGAGCGCTGATTACTGGAGGCCACCGGGGTCAGCAGAGCATTGAGAGGTGAGATGCGCTGTGAGGTTAAAATTAATGTTACGGCAGTCTGACCCAGAAATGTGAGTTCCTCTATACCACTCACCAGAAACCGCATTGATTGTATGGCTTGTATTTCATTGTGACAAGTGTCTGCAACTATGCCAGGGGACGACACCCTGAAGAGAAGAAAATTAAAGATAAATAGCTAACGGGAGTGGGCTTTCAGGAGCCAGCTGATTCCATGAGGTGATTGCCATTATTTGCTGCGGAGACAGTAACAAAACTTAATTATATGAGGGACATGATGTTGGTTGCCATATGGGCAAGTAAAATGTATAGAAGAGTTAATGTTGAGCTAATATGTCTATAACATAGTTTTAACTCCTGAAGGTCGTTAGGCATGGTGGTGGCTAAAGATGAAGACAGGCTTTTGTAGGTTTGAGAAGAGTCTGGATAACAAAGGTGAATGGTAAAAGGTTAATGTAATAAATTTAATATTACATTTTGTCTAAATTACAGTCTTAGGAGGCTGTTGAAAAGATTATTTGTTTATGGCGCTTTTCCATTACCAGTACCAGCTCGACTCGGCTCGACTCGCCTCGGCTCGCCTCGACTCGGCTCGCTTTTCGCTCCGTTTTCCATTGCAGATAGTACCGCCACAAATAGTACCCGGTAGTCATAGCGACGCCGCAGGAAACTGCCGTGACGTAATCTTATACGCGACACACATCCGCTACCCACACACACAGGACAATGGGGGAAATCGAGTATATGCTGTTTTTGATCCTCGGGATGTGGCTGTTTCTCACAGCAAGAAGACAAACGTTGTTTCATGAGAGGCTGAGGGCAGAAAAACGAAACACTGCTGAAAAAAACAGGAGAGTTTGGGAATTACTACAGAGTTCAGACTACGAGACGAATCCGGTTGTTCAAAGCCGACGCAAGAGGGTAAGTTATGCTAACATAGCTAACGTTTGCATATGTGTAAATACTATACTATATGCAAAGTATTTAATCAACTTTATAGCTACCAGTATTACGTACTAAAATGTGCATGGTTTATGTGTTTCAGATCTGTTTAGCTTTGCAAAGTCGCCGCGGCAAACCGTCTGTTTGGGCTTTCAACCGAGCTACCGAGTGGTGGGATGTTATTGTTCCTGGTTTCACAAACGCGCAGTGGGTTCAGAACTTCAGAATGTCGGAAGAAACATTCATATATTTGTACAACAAACTGCGTCCAGTGATGTAGAGACAAGGTCCTTCAAGGTGTTGTAGATGGAAAAGGACTGTTCTGGAACGTGTTTGCAGGACTGCCTGGCAGATTGCATGATGCTCGTGTTTTAAGACTGTCCACATTGTGGGAGTTGGCCAGCCGTGGCAACCACTTTCCAGCTTACACCAGGAATATTGGTGGGGTGAATGTTGCCTACTACATCCTGGGAGATTCTGCCTATCCCCTGCAGAACTGGCTCCTAAAGCCATTCACTGACACTGGACGGCTGACAGTAGAACAGCAGATCTACAACAAGAAAATATGTCGAGCACGGGTAGTGGTTGAAAACGCTTTTGGTAGACTGAAGGGAAGGTGGCGTTGCCTCATGAAAAGAAATGACTGTGATGTTACAATCGTGAAATCTATGATTCTTACTTGCTGTGCTTTGCATAACCTTTGTGAGAGTCATGGAGAGGACTATGACGATGACTGGGATGCACCTGCAGTAGCAGAGCCTGTGGTGCCAGTGGCACAGGGTGTTGAGGAGGAGGGCAGAGATGTACGGGAGGGTCTGATGCGTTATTTTAATTGCTAAATAAATACATTATCATTAAATATGTTGTCTCTGCTGTTTTTTATTAAAGGTTATCACAGTATAAAATCTGAAAATACTTGTTTAAACCCTTGTAAAAAGGCAAACCATCAAAAAAAGACACTGTTTGTAATAAGTTTCAAAAAGGTTTTATTTAAACACGCATACAAATAGAAAAAAATATAATATTAATATAAATTCACACATCCAACTATATACATATGTTACATGTAGTGCAAACATTAAATTAAAATAAACAAAGGGGTTTCAGTCCAGGGGCGGTGGAACAGCATCCCGCCGGTTCAGTGCCTGGACAAGCTGGCTCAGGGTTCCCAGAAAGGCCTGGTTGAAGGACGACATTGCAGCCATCTCCTCTCTCCTTAAAGCCGCTTCTAGTTCTCGGGCATGTGCTGCATCATCGAGTGCCATCTGTAAATGGCGCTCCCGCTGTGCCCGGTTCAATTCCAGCTGCTCGACATCCGATGTCTGCATCTCCCTCAGGACAGTCAGATGCTCCTGTTCCCTCTTTCGTTTCCTCCGTCCTGGCCAAAAAAATAATTACAATGAATGAGTTATAAAGAAAAACGGACAAGTCACGTTTCATTCAAAGGTTGTGTGTGTGTTGTAAATTGTTCACATGTATTATCATTACAGCTTCTACATAAAAAAAGACAAGCCCACAACTTACTATTACTTATATAGTATATAACGACTTAACATCTGAGTAAATGTATTTAATGTATTTATTAAACATCTATTTTAGTAAATGTCAACTTTAAAATACCATGTGTACAGTATAGGTGTACGTCTGGAAAGTTATAAAAATACTGAACAGGTTTATTAATGAATCCTGCATTCCCATAACTGGGAATGCTTCCTGTTGTTATGCAAGTACGTTTACGTTATATTAATGAGTTATTGATACGATTAATGATATATTAAAAAGTGTGTATAGATTCACAGACAACAGGCTAGAAGAGTTTACTTTTTCTCCAATTATACTAACCGGTTGCCGGTGTCGACGCTGCTGCGGGTCTCGGTGTCGACGCTGCTGATCTTGTTGGTGTCGATGGTGCCGCTGTTTCCGGTGCCGAGGTGGCATCAGTGGGAGTCACTGAACCATTCTCGCTCGTCGAAAAGGAATCTAGATAGAAAGATCATACAAAAGTCAACACAATACGAAAATAGCAATGGCAGATAGTTAGCGGTAGCAGCAATTGTTATCTGCGACACAAGTTTACAGTCTTCGATGTTATAAGTGAGCTTCAGCTTTTCAAAAGCCAGCCTACAGAAAACAAAACTCTCAAGCAGAGTGCGCCTACATGATTAATGTAATGTAAATTTTAAACACTTACCATCCTCCAACAGCGACTCCAACAAACTGGTGGCCGAGTCAAGTCCACCCTCCCTCCCGTTGCTCGCCGGTCTATGGCCGTAGATAGCGTCCATCTGTTCGTACCACTTCCAGCTTTTTCGGTTTGAACCACTGCGGCCGTTGTGGTCCTTTACAGCTCTGTAGTCACTTTTCAGTTTTTTTAACTTTTCCCTACATTGCTGGAAAGTCCTGTTGTAGCCATGTGTGGACAGCAGTTCGGAGATTTCTTGATAAACTTTTTCGTTCCTCGTTGCCCCATCAAGCTCTCGCTGGATCCTTTCTTCGGCAACCAAACATAGGAAAGTCTGCACCTCCTCGTTTGACCACGGCGTATTCTTCCGAGTTGCCATAATAGTAAGTTTAGTATATCTGGGCAAACTATTTAAAAATGGCGGGGTTATTCTCTGGTTATTCTGGATACTCCGTCTGCGGCGTGCAATGATGACGCAGTGAATAGTGACGATTCTCTCTGACCAATCAGCAGTCGGCATTGTATTACGTCACATTTTAGTATCGCCTTAGCTCGCTTAGAACCTCGTCGGAGGTGGTACGAAAAAAAGTACCCGAAAGCAGGTACAGGTACAACTTTTACACAGTGGAAAACCAAACAAAGGCGAGTCGAGTCGAGCCGAGCCGAGCTAAGGCGAGCTGGTACTGTGTAGTGGAAAAGCGCCATTAGAGAGAGAGAGACTGTCTGAGTGGAGGCAGGGATGGTAACTGTGTCTGTCTTTCTGTTATCGGCCTGCTAGAGCAAGCTGAAGCAAAATAGTGATAATGAACCAAAATCCAGCTGACTTTTCTAAGATCAAAGCAGCTGGTAAAAGCTACAGTAAAATGTGAAGTTTAAAATCTTACTTAAAATTTAAATCTTTTTAGAGATGATATAATGAAAAGCGAACATTAAAAATGAACAGTTAAAATATGTGTCTAATATGTGTGTGTGTGATGGTGACTGCACTCTATGTCTTGTATGTGTTAGTTTGGGGTACTATTATTTCCTGATTTTGAGGATATTGTGTCATTAACCTCTTGTTTTTTAATATGGTGCCTGGTAGGTCAGGTCAATAAGTTCATGCCATTTTTTTAAGTGCCAGGTCCAAACAAAGAGAGTTTCAGTTCATCTCCACCTGCCAGCTGCTAATGTATTGCGAAAATTCTTGCTGACCGCACAACACGGCTTCCAGCCTACATCCAACAGTCTTGCGTTGGTGGTATAGTGGTGAGCATAGCTGCCTTCCAAGCAGTTCATCCGGGTTCGATTCCCGGCCAACGCATCACATTTGTAAATGAAAGACCTTGATTACGAGCATTCTTGCTATGGGTTCGATTCCTGGGGCAGTCCATTCTTGCTGTATGCGTTCGATTCCCGGCCAACGCATTGCATTTTTCTCAAGCTGTCTTTAAAACAGTCGTCCGAGGCCCCTTGCCAACTTCTCCTGTAACTTGTTTCCTGGAGCAAAACATTTGTTAAGGTCTTTTGGCAGCAGTAAAAGACTGGATTTCCCCGTCGGGGAATCGAACCCCAGTCTTCCGCGTGACAGGCTGAGATACTTTCCACTATACTAACGAGGAGTTGCAGAGACAGGTAGTTGTATCCGATCAGCGCGGCTTCCAGGAACGGCGTCATGCGTCATTTTAGCTCAACGCTTCACAGAAGCCAGTGAATCCAAAAAATAATCTAATACCGTTTAAATATGAAGTGTCTGCATAAAACGTGTTACATTATTAAATTAGAGACCTTGTTTTTTAATATGGTGCCTGGTAGGTCAGGTCAATAAGTTCATGCAATTTTTTTAAGTGCCAGGTCCAAACAAAGAGAGTTTCAGTTCATCTGCACCTGCCAGCTGCTAAAGTATTGCGAAAATTATTGCTGACCGCAGAACAGGGCTTCCAGTCTACATCCAACAGTCTTGCGTTGGTGGTATAGTGGTGAGCATAGCTGCCTTCCAAGCAGTTGACCCGGGTTCGATTCCCGGCCATCGCATCACATTTGTAAATTAAAGACCTTGATTACGAGCATTCTTGCTATGGGTTCGATTCCTGGGTCTGTCCATTCTTGCTGTATGCGTTCGATTCCCGGCCAACGCATTGCATTTTTCTCAAGCTGTCTTTAAAACAGTCGTCCGAGGCCCCTTGCCAACTTCTCCTGCAACTTGTTTGCTGGAGCAAAACATTTGTTAAGGTCTTTTGGCAGCAGTACAGGACTGGATCTCCCCGTCGGGGAATCGAACCCCAGTCTCCGCGTGACAGGCGGAGGTACTTTCCACTATACTAACAAAGAGTTGCAGAGACAGGTAGTTGTATCCGATCAGCGCGGCTTCCAGGAACAGCGTCATGCGTCATTTTAGCTCAACGCTTCACAGAAGCCAGTGAATCCAAAAAATAATCTAATACCGTTTAAATATGAAGTGTCTGTATAAAACGTGTTACATTATTAAATTAGAGACCCTTTTTTTTAATATGGTGCCTGGTAGGTCAGGTCAATAAGTTCATGCAATTTTTTTAAGTGCCAGGTCCAAACAAAGAGAGTTTCAATTCATCTGCACCTGCCAGCTGCTAATATATTGCGAACATTCTTGCTGTCCGCACAAGAGGGCTTCCAGTCTACATCCAACAGTCTTGTGTTGGTGGTATAGTGGTGAGCATAGCTGCCTTCCAAGCAGTTGACCCGGGTTCGATTCCTGGCCAACGCATCACATTTGTAAATTAAAGACCTTGATTACGAGCATTCTTGCTATGGGTTCGATTCCTGGGTCTGTCCATTCTTGCTGTATGCGTTCGATTCCCGGCCAACGCATTGCATTTTTCTCAAGCTGTCTTTAAAACAGTCGTCGGTGGCCCCTTGCCAACTTCTCCTGTAACTTGTTTGCTGGAGCAAAACATTTGTTAAGGTCTTTTGGCAGCAGTAAAGGACTGGATCTCCCCGTCGGGGAATCGAACCCCGGTCTTCCGCGTGACAGGCGGAGATACTTTCCACTATACTAACGAGGAGTTGCAGAGACAGGTAGTTGTATCCGATCAGCGCGGCTTCCAGGAACGGCGTCATGCGTCATTTTAGCTCAACGCTTCACAGAAGCCAGTGAATCCAAAAAATAATCTAATACCGTTTAAATATGAAGTGTCTGTATAAAACGTGTTACATTATTAAATTAGAGACCTTGTTTTTTAATATGGTGTTGTAGGATTACAAATTTTATTTAAATGTTTAATTTAGATTTCCAATACAATAGTATTTATATTGAGAAAGTTTATAAATGATGAGACCAGGAAATCTCTGCAAACGGTAGGGGTTCCCAGCAGGATATTCCTGACTGTCCCATCTCAGTGCGAGAAGGCTAGGCTTTTCCTGTTCTCATTGTTTTACCGGGTGAAGAGTCATGCTGAGCAAGTTTGAACACCTGCTATTTTATTACTGAGACCATTTGTCTTGGAGTTCTTATCTCAGTGCGAGAAGTCCTGCACCGTTCTGTTCTCATGTTTCAACTCATTTACATGCTTTGTTCCTCACAATGTAATCCCTCCCCCTTGAAATGTATATAAACTACAATGTAAAGTTCCCTTAGTTAGACGATGTTGGAATGACTGCAGCTACCGACAAACAATAAAGAACTTCTGCTTGGAAAACTTCTACTGTCTCCTGGTCTGAGCTTCTAACTTTTCTACAAAGAAAAAGATCACTACAGTGCCTGGTAGGTCAGGTCAATAAGTTCATGCAATTTTTTTAAGTGCCAGGTCCAAACAAAGAGAGTTTCAGTTCATCTGCACCTGCCAGCTGCTAATGTATTGCGAAAATTCTTGCTGACGGCACAACTGGGCTTCCAGTCTACGTTCTAAGGCCTGCGTTGGTGGTATAGTGGTGAGCATAGCTGCCTTCCAAGCAGGTGACCGGGTTCGATTCCCGGCCAACGCATCACATTTGTAAATTAAAGACCTTGATTACGAGCATTCTTGCTATGGGTTCGAGTCCTGGGTCTGTCCATTCTTGCTGTATGCGTTCGATTCCCGGCCAACGCATTGCATTTTTCTCAAGCTGTCTTTAAAACAGTCGTCCGGGCCCCTTGCCAACTTCTCCTGCAACTTGTTTGCTGGAGCAAAACATTTGTTAAGGTCTTTTGGCAGCAGTACAGGACTGGATTTCCCCGTCGGGGAATCGAACCCCAGTCTCCGCGTGACAGGCGGAGGTACTTTCCACTATACTAACAAAGAGTTGCAGAGACAGGTAGTTGTATCCGATCAGCGCGGCTTCCAGGAACAGCGTCATGCGTCATTTTAGCTCAACGCTTCACAGAAGCCAGTGAATCCAAAAAATAATCTAATACCGTTTAAATATGAAGTGTCTGTATAAAAAGTGTTACATTATTAAATTAGAGACCCTTTTTTTTAATATGGTGCCTGGTAGGTCAGGTCAATAAGTTCATGCAATTTTTTTAAGTGCCAGGTCCAAACAAAGAGAGTTTCAGTTCATCTGCACCTGCCAGCTGCTAAAGTATTGCGAAAATTATTGCTGACCGCAGAACAGGGCTTCAGGTCTACATCCAACAGTCTTGCGTTGGTGGTATAGTGGTGAGCATAGCTGCCTTCCAAGCAGTTGACCCGGGTTCGATTCCCAGCCAACGCATCACATTTGTAAATTAAAGACCTTGATTACGAGCATTCTTGCTATGGGTTCGATTCCTGGGGCAGTCCATTCTTGCTGTATGAGTTCGATTCCCGGCCAACGCATTGCATTTTTCTCAAGCTGTCTTTAATACAGTCGTCCGAGGCCCCTTGCCAACTTCTCCTGTAACTTGTTTGCTGGAGCAAAACATTTGTTAAGGTCTTTTGGCAGCAGTAAAGGACTGGATCTCCCCGTCGGGGAATCGAACCCCGGTCTTCCGCATGACAGGCGGAGATACATTCCACTATACTAACGAGGAGTTGCAGAGACAGGTAGTTGTATCCGATCAGCGCGGCTTCCATAACGGCGTCATGCGTAATTTTAGCTCAACGCTTCACAGAAGGCAGTGAATCCAAAAAATAATCTAATACCGTTTAAATATGAAGTGTCTGTATAAAACGTGTTACATTATTAAATAGAGACCTTGTTTTTTAATATGGTGTTGTAGGATTACAAATTTTATTTAAATGTTTAATTTAGATTTCCAATACAATAGTATTTTATATTGAGAAAGTTTATAAATGATGAGACCAGGAAATCCCTGCAAACGGTAGGGGTTCCCAGCAGGATATTCCTGACTGTCCCATCTAAGTACGAGAAGGCTAGGCTTTTCCTGTTCTCATTGTTTTACCGGGTGAAGAGGCATGCTGAGCAAGTTTGAACACCTGCCATTTTATTACTGAGACCATTTGTCTTGGAGTTCTTATCTCAGTGCGAGAAGTCCTGCACCGTTCTGTTCTCATGTTTCAACTCATTTACATGCTTTGTTCCTCACAATGTAATCCCTCCCCCTTGAAATGTATATAAACTACAATGTAAAGTTCCCTTAGTTAGACGATGTTGGAATGACTGCAGCTACCGACAAGCAATAAAGAACTTCTGCTTGGAAAACTTCCACCGTCTCCTGGTCTGAGCTTCTAACTTTTCTACGAAGAAAAGATCACTACATTGCCTGGTAGGTCAGGTCAATAAGTTCATGCAATTTTTTTAAGTGCCAGGTCCAAACAAAGAGAGTTTCAGTTAATCTGCACCTGCCAGCTGCTAATGTATTGCGAAAATTCTTGCTGACCACACAATACGGCTTCCAGCCTACATCCATCAGTCTTGCGTTGGTAGTATAGTGGTGAGCATAGCTGCCTTCCAAGCAGTTGACCTGGGTTTGATTCCTGGCCAATGCATCACTTTTGTAAATTAAAGACCTTGATTACGAGCATTCTTGCTATGGGTTCGATTCCTGGGTCTGTCCATTCTTGCTGTATGGGTTCGATTCCCGGCCAACGCATTGCATTTTTCTCAAGCTGTCTTTAAAACAGTCGTGCGGGCCCCTTGCCAACTTCCCTGTAACTTGTTTGCTGGAGCAAAACTTTTGTTAAGGTCTTTTGGCAGCAGTAAAGGACTGAATCTCCCCGTCGGGGAATCGAACCCCGGTCTTCTGCATGACAGGCGGAGATACATTCCACTATACTAACGAGGAGTTGCAGAGACAGGTAGTTGTATCCGATCAGCGCGGCTTCCAGGAACGGCGTCATGCGTAATTTTAGCTCAACGCTTCACAGAAGGCAGTGAATCCAAAAAATAATCTAATACAGTTTAAATATGAAGTGTCTGTATAAAACGTGTTACATTATTAAATTAGAGACCTTGTTTTTTAATATGGTGCCTGGTAGGTCAGGTCAATAAGTTCATGCATTTTTTTTAAGTGCCAGGTCCAAACAAAGAGAGTTTCAGTTCATCTGCACCTGCCAGCTGCTAATGTATTGCGAAAATTCTTGCTGACCGCGCAAGAGGGCTTCCAGCCTACATCCGACAGTCTTGCGTTGGTGGTATTGTGGTGAGCATAGCTGCCTTCCAAGCAGGTGACAGGGTTCGATTCCCGGCCAACGCATAACATTTGTAAATTAAAGACCTTGATTACGAGCATTCTTGCTATGGGTTCGATTCCTGGGTCTGTCCATTCTTGCTGTATGGGTTCGATTCCCGGCCAACGCATTGCATTTTTCTCAAGCTGTCTTTAAAACAGTCGTGCGGGCCCCTTGCCAACTTCCCTGTAACTTGTTTGCTGGAGCAAAACTTTTGTTAAGGTCTTTTGGCAGCAGTAAAGGACTGGATCTCCCCGTCGGGGAATCGAACCCCAGTCTCCGCGTGACAGGTGGAGATACTTTCCACTATACTAACAAGGAGTTGCAGAGACAGGTAGTTGAATCCGATCAGCGCGGCTTGCAGGAACGGCGTCATGCGTCATTTTAGCTCAACGCTTCACAGAAGCCAGTGAATGCAAAAAATAATCTAATACCGTTTAAATATGAAGTGTCTGTATAAAACGTGTTACATTATTAAATTAGAGACCTTGTTTTTTAATATGGTGCCTGGTAGGTCAGGTCAATAAGTTCATGCATTTTTTTTAAGTGCCAGGTCCAAACAAAGAGAGTTTCAGTTCATCTGCACCTGCCAGCTGCTAAGATTCTTGCTCACCGCACAAACCGGCTTCCAGTCTACATACATCAGGCTTGCGTTGGTGGTATAGTGGTGAGCATAGCTGCCTTCCAAGCACTTGACCCGGGTTCGATTCCCGGCCAATGTGTTGTATTTTTCTCAAGCTGTCTTTAAAACAGTTGTCCGGGGCCCCTTGCGAACTTCTCCTGTAACTTGTTTGCTGGAGCAAAACTTTTGTTAAGGTCTTTTGGCAGCAGTAAAGGACTGGATCTCCCCGTCGGGGAATTGAACCCCAGTCTCCGCGTGACAAGCGGAGATACTTTCCACTTTCCACAAGGAGTTGCAGAGACAGGTTGTTGTATCCGATCAGCGCAGCTTCCAGGAACGGCGTCATTTTAGCTCAACGCTTCACAGAAGCCAGTGAATGCAAAAAATAATCTAATACCGTTTAAATATGAAGTGTCTGTATAAAACGTGTTACATTATTAAATTAGAGACCTTGTTTTTTAATATGGTGCCTGGTAGGTCAGGTCAATAAGTTCATGCAATTTTTTTAAGTGCCAGGTCCAAACAAAGAGAGTTTCAGTCCATCTGCACCTGCCAGCTGCTAATGTATTGCGAAAATTCTTGCTGACCGCAGAACAGGGCTTCCAGTCTACATCCAACAGTCTTCAATAGTGGTGAGCATAGCTGCCTTCCACGCGGGGGCCAGTCGCATGTAGGTGTAGAGCGTTGCTAGCCAATAAGAACGCAGGAAATCCCAGGGAGGGCCAGTCGCATGTAGGTGTAGAGCGTTGCTAGCCAATAAGAACGCAGGAAATTCCAGGGAGGCGGGCCTGAAAAAATACACGAAATTACAGGTTCGAGTCTCGTCTCGACCACAACTACCATAAAGTGTATCTAGATTAAAAAATTATTAGAAACTTATGTTAAGTACGATTTACATATAATAAACTAACTTTGTGCACAAAAATAGAATAAAACGTGTAAGATTTGTTGTTGTGTAGAATGTACAAAATGTGCAACTACCTTAACTCTTCGGGGTCGCCGATCACGCCGGCGTGATCAAGTTACATGACCAGTTTAAGACGTCGAAGCATAAAAACAAAGTCACGGTGAGCGCTGCCGTCCACTTCTGTCGAAAGTGCTGGCTTGAAATTCTATTTTACTTTTTGTTTTGTGTTGATAGACCAAGTAAAAACGGAGATATGATCATTTAAACTTTATATAAAAAAATACTGACGCGTTCGTAAAAGAACGCCAGATGGGATGCGACAGCCGTTGCATTTATTCTAATAAATTCGTCGGTTTTTGTCATAAAACAAAACGGAGAAAAATGTGTGAATCTGCTGACTCTGCTATTCAGGCTGCACATTTTAGGGAATGGAGGAGGAGCCAACTGAGCTAAGACGCAAAATTGAAAGGCAGAGGATTTACGGAGTTGATAAAGAGAGACATATATACGTTATTTATAGAGAGAGAGATTATTGCTAGTTTTTGGAAGAGTTTGAGTAGATTTTGAGAGTAGTTTAGGAGTAGTGTAGATAGTTTAGGTAGTTTAGGAGTAGTTTAGGAGTAGATTTAGATAAACTGTTTTGAGGAGAGGCACAGATAAAAAATAAAAATAAAAAAACACCTGATATTTGTTGTAAATAGTTGTATGTATAATTTGATTTTGTGTTCATTTTACCTTTTGTATGGTACATTTGCACTATTGAGGAACCCCTCTTACTCAAGGAATGAAATCCCTGTAATGTAGCTATCTGTGTAATTGTACATGAAGTGTTTTGAAGAGTTTCTAAGCAAAAAAGAAAAGAAAAAACGCCTATTGCCACACCTGCTTTTTGCTGCATATAGTTTAATTTTATCTCAATTTTAAATTTTTTATGTTGTATTTGCACTATTTGGGAACTCACTTACTCTGGGAATGCAAGGCCTTAAATATAGCTCTCTGAATAATTGTGTGCACAACATTTTTTAAAAAGTGGCTGAGCTAAAAAGAAAGAAAAAAAGCCTATGCTACACCCGCTTTTTTTTGTAAATCATATTTTTTTTTATATATAGCTTGATTATATCTGAATTGTACCTGTATATGTTGACATTTACAACTTGTGTTTACATTTTAAACCTTTTGAAATGCTTCATTGAGCATGTTTGTGTTTTTTGTAGTAGAAAAGCTATAATTTTTCTATTCGGATTTTGTGTTTTTTGTGTGATTTTGGGTCCAGTATGTTGATAGAGTACATCAAAGTGAAAAACTAATTGTCTGGTCATATAGGTGATGTTGTGCTGAAAAAAATTATATCAAACATTGGTATGGTAAACATTTGTTTATGTTGCAAAATTTAAAAAAAATAAAAGTACTCAAAAACGGCCAAAATAGCCCAAGACTCCGAAGGGTTAATAAACATTTACATTATAATAGGGTTTAGTTTTCTTTAATATAGAAAATATTTGAATGTGAATAATTGTAAAGAACATTTTGATAATGTTTTAGACCTTTACATTTTACATTGAGATATTTACATTATATTTGTTTAACTATGTACAGAAATCCAATATATATATGAAATATAACCAGTAAACACCAAATAGTAAGTTTCTCGTTTTATTTATAGTACAGAAATATACATATTATTATGTAAAACTGAAAAAGGTAATGTATTAAATACTTATAGATTAAACAACAATAACATTAATAATAATAATAATAAAATATAAAGCTGTGGAGAACATAGGAAAAAAACAAGATTTTTTTAAATCAAATAATTATGTAGTGTTTAATGACAACAGTTATTAACATTTAGTGTTTACACATCTGAGCAAGATAAAATAATGCAAGTCAATAAAATTTACTTTAAAAACACTAAAGTACAATGCAAACAAGGACACAATTGTTTGATTTTAATGAACAATGGAAATAAATGTAACAATTTAAAATGATAGATTATAGATTAAACAACAGCAATAATAATATCTAAAGTTGAGGAGAACAGGAAAAAACAAGAAAAAAAGTATTTTAAACTAAACAATTATGTACAGAGTATAATAGTACCAGTGCTTAACATTTAGTGTTTTTCAAATCTGAGCAAGATAAAATAATGCAAGTCAATAAATGAACTTAAAAAAACACTAAAATACAATAAAATACAATACTTTTGGTATTTTAATGAACAAATGGAAATAAATTAAATATTTAAAAAATATATATATATATATTAAAAGTGCAATAATATGTATATACATATATGCATAAGATTGTCAAGGAATGTCTTTGAGCTATAAACAGTATTTGAGGTCTGGGCATGTCATTTGTCAGTGAAGTCATTTTTTCTTTTCCTCAATCCACCTCTGCTTCTCAGCCTCATAGAATGGAGACTGCTGAAAGTCTTTCCATGAAATTTCATTCCCTTAGCCTGATAAAGGGAAAACACTTTAGCAGGACAGTAAATGTATTTGCCTGCCACTCCAGGGAAACCAGTGTGAATATGAGGACTGTTGGGTCCTTGTTTCAGTGGCAAGTGGCAGAATCTGCACAGACGACCAGTAGGATGCTCCATTACTGACTTTCTCTTGCTTCTCTCCTCAATCACCCTCCTATTTTCTGCCCCTCTCTGCTTCGAGGACTCCAGTTCTCGCTGAAAAAAAGGAGTCTCTGCAAAGTCTTCAAAGGGCATTCTGGGGTTGGTCAGGCCCTCTGCGGAATATGTGTCAAAAACTTTCTTGGAGCAGTAGAAGTATTTAACATCACCACCTTGATAAAAGAAAAAAAAAATTATTAAACAAAGTATTTGTTTTGTGTGCATATATTAGGCAAACAGATTACACACATTGGTGCCTGTATGAATAATATAATTACCTGCATCTAAAAGAAACTCCTCAGATCTTTGTTCCTTCACTGTCACAGCACTCGGAGTAGAAAAACATTGAAAATGAGAGTCTGTGGGGTGGCCTCTGGTTCAGGAGCAAGAGGGGTCTCAGCAGAAGAGGAATCCTCTAAGCATTTCTGAAATTCAGCAAAATTAGTGTTATATGCGAGCGAGAATTATTAAGTATTTGTTTTTTAATAAAAAGTTTGTTATCAAAGAACTTTAAAGGCTTACCTGAGATGGAAATGAGAACTCAGTGCCAGATGAAGACTCTTCTTGCATCCCTAGGTCTGTCTTCCTGCTTTTGTGTTTGTCAAAGTCAAGAGGCACAGGTCGACAGCCTGGCTCCACATATTGTAGGCCAAACCTCTCTCTTGTGTCCCAGCTGGAGATGTGGAAGGCTGGATATTTGGGTTACCCAGTCACTCTTATAGATGCCCTGTTTAACTCCATCATCAAAACAGGGTCAAACACTCCAGGTAAGACAAGCCCAGGCTGCTTCAGGTCCACCAGCCGCTGTTAATTCCAGCGTGCGACACCAGTCATACCCTGCGCCCGGAACAGCTCAGGAGAGACGCGATTACCCGTTACTCACTGAGCCTGGTGGAAATGAAACCCCTCTTGCTGTGAAGTGCCTCTGACAGGGATCCCGATGGGAACAGCAGCTCCTTCACCCTTGACATGATTCAGTTGTACCGAAATTTTAGCATCGAGGGTTTAAAAAGGAAGATGTTGTTGGGATCCTTTGCAAGATGGAAATGGTGAAGTACTTCTTCCACTCTTTGGACCAGCTCTCTAGGATGTGGCACTTTTGTCCTGCAGTGCGCTCTGATGTGCTGCTTTGTGGGATTAGCAGGCTCAATTCCACAGAACTTGTATGCGTTCCTCAGTTTCTCCAGGTCACTCTGATCTACTACGGCAGAAGAGAGGAACTGGCAGAACGAGCTTTACAGAGGATGGTGCTCCGAAACACATTCCCTGGTGAATCGCCGCATACAGTGAAACAAGTCTAGTTTAACCACCATGTCCTCATTGTACTTCTGGCAAGCGGCATTTACATTCTTGAGGTTTTCTGATGTAACCTCTGCCACAGTAGCTTCAGTGGTCCTCCAAGCTTCCCACTGCTGGTGCTCATACGGTCCTGGGTCCATCACTCTGAAAGCAGCACAGCAGTCCCTAAGTACATAAAAGGGAAATACATTTTAATTTTAATGTATTCATTACCTTTGCTTACACATCTTGATGTGATGTGTGATGAGATGTGATTATTCTTACCTGTCCACCCACTGGTACTTGGCCTTGGGTATGCTAGCAGCACTGTAGCGATTGGCCATCCCAGAGTACATTGAACTCAAGGATTGCTCACTCTCAGACTGCAGCATCACCCAGGACAGGATCATCCAGTTCTCGTTCATCACAGCGTAGGATGACATTGTGCCAGATGAGAGGGTCACTTTTCTAGCAACTTTGCGTGTGTGATCTGATCTGAACACCTGTCCAAAAGTCCCTTGAAGGAGCTGAGTGAGAGCTGCCTCTTGCCGGTGATATTCCTGAAGCAGGCACTCCACCAGATAATGTGCAGACACAGACACCCCATGCCACCCATCAGTATCTTCGTAACCCCCAAACGAAGCAGGTGTGTCATCCTTCCTCAATGCTCCTGTGATGGTTTTCTGGCCATACAGCCCTGCTTCAGCATCCCTGACGTTCTGCACAATGAGAAGGTATGCAAGGTGGGCTCTTTCAAACTTAAGGTGAAGCACCTCAGACAGCTGGTTGGCCTTGTCATTAGGGGATTTTCCAGAGCGCCTCAGTTCATCCATCACAGTTTTACAGATTGCATTCTTATGAGTGAGGAAGGTTGGCAAGATGTTTCTGAATTGCTGTGGTAGCATGTCCACCCACTGAGGTTTATCAGCGAACCAGTATTTTTTACATGCCTTACAGCACAGACGTGAAGCAAGGATGTAATATTGCCCACTAGTGCCAAGGATCACTCTGGGTCTTCCCACACCTGAGGACACAACATGAGGATTTGGACAGCTGTAGAGTCAGGGCAGGATGTAGTTGTTTCTAAGCCTTTCATTTATACTGTGCTCAGGTTTCCAAATGAAAAAGGGATGGAGCTGGAAGTACTTTGGTGACGGAAGGCCCATGTTTGTCTCTATAAGCTCAGGCTGAGGTGGATAGCGCCACAAGGAGACCATATTCATTAGGTGTCTTACTGGATGTGATCCTGGCCAGAGCCCCATGGACTCCATCTCTGTTTTCATCCAAATTCTTTGATGAAGAGAGCAGTTCCAGTGGCTAATATCTTGCAAGTAGCTAGTAACAGGTGCTTCCGTCTGTGCAGACGTCATTGATGCAGGAGCTGTAGGTGCTGATTGTGCTGCAGGAGGTGGTACAGAGCCATCAGTCTGTGAAGAAGGTCTACACACAGGAGCTGGTGGATTGGGAGAACTAGAGACTGCATGTGATGGTGGTGAAGGCTGTGGCAGAACTGCACGGAACACAAAGCAAAGGAAATAAATGCATATATATATATATATATATATATATATATATATATATATATATATGCGTGTATAACACATTTAATGCTCGTGTGTTTAACTGTCTTTACTTTTTTTGTTCAAGTAGCTGGGAACAGGGGTTTCAGTCAGTGCAGACGGCATTGGTGCAGGTGTAGGTGCTGATTGTGCTGCTTGAGGTGGTATAAAGCCTTCACCCTGTGTAGAAGGCCTACACACAGGAGCTGATGTTGATGGAGGCTGCGGCAGAGCTGCAAGGAAAAGCACAGGGAGGAAATTAAAAACATATTAAAACACTGAATGTACATGATATGTATTTGATTGTCTTGACTACATTAAATGACTAATCATTATTTATTATTTTATTCTATGTATTTTGTTATTTATTCTAGTAATGCACATTCTGATAATGTTCAAATGTCTGTAAGTAAACAGTCCACTTTTTCACAACAAATAAAAACAGTTTAAATAGCATGCATACAATTCATGAAGTGCACTCACCCTCACCACTGGTATATTCAAACCTTAACAGTAGTTAGAACAAAATAACATGTTTTTTAGAACAGGCAAGAACAGTGCCAAAACAACAAATAAGATAATTAAAAAACAGAAATGTAAGATAAGTCTGTATGTAACCGAATAAGCCTCCAAAACTGATGTGTAAAGTAACCTGTTGTAGATAAGACTGTGGATCCTGTGGCTGCAGATGATCTTGAAAATTAAGCATTATAATTTGAATGGTTTCTCTCCAGTATGTACAATTTTATACCAATTTTATAAGAATTTGACATGGGTATATATAACACACATGACACGATACTTGATTTACTTACTCAGCTGTGTGAGATATTTTGTTGGAGAAATACTAAGCATCATCCTCTCCAGTTCTTCATCCTCCTCCATTACTATAAAATATGACAAATGCATCAGTAGCTAGGCAGGCTTTAAGAATCAATATAAGCAAACTTGCATGAATTTTATTAACTCACCAGGCTGATCAGAGTCAGTAATGGAAGGAACAGGTGGTCTTGCAGCGGAAGCTGATGGTGAGGGCATCGGAGGAGTGTTTTTGGTCATCTGTTTTTGCTGCTGTTTTAAAAGATACTGCTGCAAATTGTACATTTTGCTGCCTGGCACACACTTCTGCCTCATTATAAAGAAAGCATATCCGTCTGCCCTGGTATCCCAAATCTTCCTCCAAGTGTCTTGTGCTCTGGATCCAAATCCAACAGTATTGTCATCCTCTGTCAAAACTGGCACTGCGTCTGGCCTTTGAGACAGATACTGTTTAAGATCTTCAATTTCCTTGAAGCTTCTTGAATACTCAAGAAAGGAAATGAGGCTATCCTTGCATGGACCCTCTGGGTTGAACTGCCCAGCCTGTTCTTCTTCCTCAACCTTATCGGACAGGTACAAAGCATAGCTGCCATCATTCTCTAATAACCACTTGAAAGACTTGCCCTTGTACTTGCCGAACTGAAGAATGCATTCTCCCAACACCTCTTGCTTGTCAGAGACATCCCCTCCTCTATGTAACACAACAGAACGGGCGTTCAACTTGACCAGATCTTCTCTTTGAGGTGTTGACTTGTCCTGCAGTGAAGGGTTGTCTTTAATTCTTTTTGCCTCTTCTGATGGGTCCCGGCGTAAATGGCCTGATGGGCCTTTCCTGAAAGACACTTTGACTTTCCCTGGGAAGAACACTGTTTTCTTCATGATGCTGTTCTGAAATCAGAATGTATTCATTAGCGTCTCAGCATAAGCATTTAAATACTTACAGTAACAAAATGAAATAAGACAGTTAATACTAAAGCATCAGTGATATATATAAAAGAGTTATTTTACAATGCTATAATATTCTATAATATTACTGTTTCTTAACTGAATAAATGCAGCCTTAGAGCACGTACTGTTTATTTGCATTATTTAATATTCATTATTTAAATTGCTTTAAAAATGTATATATGTATATATAAAAAGTTAACAAGTTAACTAATTAAAAATGTTAAATTATACCATTAAATTGTACACATATATATATTTGTTTGTAATTTAAATGTAATATATGTGTGTGTCTGATAATTACATTATAGGAGGACCAAACCCGCAGAAATTAAATTAATAAATAAACATGTAAACAAATAAAAAGGTAAATTTGATAATAGGAAAATAAATAAAGGAATAAACGACTTGATAAAATAAATATGATTTATTCTTTATCAAACTAATTTTTGTATTATTTCCCTTAATTTATTTTCTGCTTTTATTTATTTGTTAATTAATATTTATATTTGGTAAGCAAGACCAACCAACCTAATTATCATGCACATCAAAAAAATATAAGAATAGATATAAAAATAAAGAAATAAAAATAAAAATAAATAAAGATTAAAATAAATAAATCTGGAAATAAATACATATTGGAATAAACAAATATACAAATAAATGAATGCATAAATAAATATAAGAATAAATGGAACAAACAAATAAATAAAATAATAAATAAATACAATTAAAAATTATACAAATACATTAAAATATAAAAGCAAAAAATTATAAATTAGGGGAAAAATATACAAAAATACATTTGATTAAAATGAATCATATTTATTTTATCAAGTCGTTTATTCCTTTATTTATTTTCCTATTATCACATTTATTTATCTATCTATTTATTCATTTATTTATTCATTCATTTTTAATTGCAAGTTTGGTCCTCCATACTACTGCACATTACATCTTACTGCACTGTTAACATATATTTTAAGCATAGTGAGAGATTAGGATGAAACATTCACCTTTACAAACAAAGATACTCTTATAAAATAACAGCTGTATTCACAACGAGGAGTTTACTGTTTCTTATCGTCACAATCCATTCAACACGATAACAATACGATTACATGACAATATACATGCAATTTAAATTATAAAATATTTGAATAATAATGTATATGCGGTCACCTGAGGGAAAATCTGTCTGCAGGTAGTTTAGACAGCAACAAAACAAAACAAGTTTGCTGACAAGTCGGTAAACAAATATCTCTCCGTTCGTAAAACGGGTCTCCCCTCCTCCACTGCGAATGACTGACAGATGACACTATGCTATTTAAACTCCCCGCCACGGAAAAGCGGAACAGCGCCAGGAAGTCTACGTGTGGCCAAAGGTATATTGCATCCGTAGTGTTAAGCACTACCATAGAGAATGAATGGGAAAAGTTAAGGGAAGTTAAGCTTAACCATTTTCGACTCCCGCCGTGAAAGGTCCTCAGTTCAAAACTGGCCGGAAACAAGTGGAGGCATTTTAAATATAAATGCTGCAATTCGCTACAAACCCTTACTTTTGAGACAGTTGAAGGCCATCGTACCAAGGAGCTGTAGGCAGACTGTTCGCCTCACACGCGAAGGTTCGAAACTGGGCGGAAACTGTGGGTGGTTTTTGTAAAAATTTCATATGCGATTTTCTGTTGAGCAGGTCAGTACACTTGCAGCGATGTTTGTGGTTCAATCTCTTTAGAAAAGGACAAAAATAAAACAAATGACCATTGAGGTTTCCTGTACAGTAATAAAAAAATGTTTGGTCTGCCAACAAAATTAGCAGCTTTTGCCATGTTAAAAACACTGGGCAGTCTATAGTTTAATTTGCTTTTGAACAAGCGTGCCCTAGAAGAGGTGGGACTGACATATAAATCAAGTTTCCGTAGTGTAGTGGTTATCATGTTCGCTTTATACGCGAAAAGTTCTCAGTTCAAAACCTGGCGGAAACAAGTGGAGGCATTTTAAATATAAATGCTGCAATTCGCTACAAAACCCTTACTTTTGAGACAGATGAAGGCCATCGTACCAAAGAGCTGTAGGTAGACTGCCATGCCGAATGACCTCTATACTGTTGTTTGTGGAATTTACAGACTGTCACACTGCTTGCAGGGCAGATTATGGGAAGGAGCCATCTTCTAAAAATACTATACTATACTACTATACTATACCTCGACTATACTAACGAGGAGTTGTAGAGACCGGTAGATGTACCTGATCAGCGCGACTTCCAGGAACGGCGTCATGTGTCAAATATGAAGTGTCTGTATAAAACGTGTTACATTATTAAATTAGAGACCTTGTTTTTTAATATGGAGCCTGGTAGGTCAAGTCAATAAGTTCATGCAATTTTTTTTAAGTGCCAGGTCCAAACAAAGAGAGTTTCAGTTCATCTGCACCTGCCAGCTGCTAATGTATTGCAAAATTTCTTTGCTGACCGCACAACAGGGCTTCCAGCCTACATCCAACAGTCTTGCGTTGGTGGTATAGTGGTGAGCATAGCTGCCTTCCAAGCAGTTGACCTGGGTTCGATTACCTGCCAACGCATTGCATTTTGCTCAAGCTGTCGTTAAAACAGTTGTCTGGGGACCCTGGCCAGCTCCTCCTGTAACTCGTTTGCTGCAGCAAAACTTTTGTACTGGTCTTTTGGCAGCAGTAAAGGACTGGATCTCCCCGTCGGGGAATCGAACCCCGGTCTTACGCTTGACAGGCGGAGATACTTTCCCATATACTAACAAGGAGTTGCAGAGACAGGTTGTCACCCCCGATCAGCGCGACTACAGCTCGCTACAAACAGCCTTCCCATTTCCAGGAACAGCGTCATATTAGCTCAACGCTTCACAGAAGCCAGTGAATCCAAAAAAAATAATCTAATACCATTTAAATATGAAGTGTCTGTATAAAAAGTCTCACATTTTTAAATTAAATACCTTGATTATGAGAATTCTTCCTGTATGGGTTCAATTCCTGGGTCTGTCCATTCTTGCTGTATGGGTTCGATTCCCGCCCAACGAATTGCATTTTTCTCAAGCTGTCTTTAGAACAGTCGTCCGGGCCCCTTGCCAACTTCTCCTGTAATTTGTTTGATGGAGCAAAACTTTTGTTAATGTCTTTTGGCAGCAGTAAAGAACTGGATCTCTCCATCAGGGAATCGAACCCCAGACTATAGCGTGACAGGCGGAGATACTTTCCACTATACTAAAGAGGAGTTGCAGAGACAGGTAGTTGTCCCCGAACAGCGCGATTTCCAGGAACGGCGTCATGCATCATTTTAACTCAACGCTTCACAGAAGCCAGTGAATCCAAAAAATAATCTAATACCATTTAAATATGAAGTGTCTGTATAAAACATGTTACATTATTATATTAGAGACCTCTTTTTTAATATGGTGCCTGGTAGGTCAGGTCAATAAGTTCATGCAATTTTTTTAAGCCTACACCCAATGGTCTTGCGTTGGTGGTATAGTG
Source organism: Siphateles boraxobius (assembly GCF_051911475.1). Classification (NCBI taxonomy): domain Eukaryota; kingdom Metazoa; phylum Chordata; class Actinopteri; order Cypriniformes; family Leuciscidae; genus Siphateles; species Siphateles boraxobius. The sequence continues at coordinate 2,624,674 of NW_027509190.1, forward strand.
GTGAGAATATCTGCCTTCTAAGCATTTGACCCGGGTTCGATTCCTGGCCAACACGTTGCATTTTGCTCAAGCTGTCATTAAAACAGTTGTCTGGGGACCCTGGCCAGCTCCTCCTGTAACTTGTTTGCTGGAGCAAAACTTTTGTACCGGTCTTTTGGCAGCAGTAAAGGACTGGATCTCCCAAGTGGAGGCACTTTAGACGTAAATGCTGCAATTCGCTACAAAACCCTTACTTTTGAGACAGGTGAAGGCCATCGTACCAAGGAGCTGTAGGCAGACTGCCATGCCGAATGACCTCATCAATAGGTTTCTGTAGTGTAGTGTTCATCACGTTCGCCTAACGTGCGTAAGGTCCTTGGTTCGAAACTAAGCAGAAACAGCAGTTGTCTTCTGACAGAAGATTTAATCTGTTTGCCACGCTAGGTGGGTGTAGCGCTCATTTCCTTTATACGCTTTTTACCTTAGCTGTCATCCCCCTTTTGATAATTGACATTAAAATGCAGTATACAAACCTAAATGGTTGTAATTCAAGAATGCTTTGGAATATAGACCTAAGTTTGGTCTTGTTTTAAAGAAAACAATCGGCAGATTATTACTGAAGTGAAAGCACTTCAAAAAATTAAAGTATGAAAAAGTTATGGAAGTTAAAATTTACAGTAAATCAAATATACTTTATTAATATATTTTTTTTAATATAAAATAAATATTTTACAAAATATTTTTTACTATAAAATTACTATAAAATGAAAGCTATATATCTAACCAAGTTGTGTTCCAAATTTAAAGTTGATATCACAAAAATTGAAGTTCCCATGAGATTTTGTTTAGGCGTTATACCAAAAATAGCCACCGGGTGCCATTGCATTCCATTGAATTTAATTGTATGCATTCTGCCATAACAAATTAATACATTTCTATCCAAATATCACTTCTGTCACTAAATATGGAACCTTGAGACTCAGAATTTTCTGACAATATGTGTTTTGTCAAGATTAGAACATTTTTGATAATAAATTATGAAAGATGATGCCCAAAAGGGGAGGGGCCTAATAAAAAAATACCGTTTCTATGCTAACGCAACGTCCAATTTCAAAACGGTTTTTACAGGATGAATTCTGAGTTCGTAAGCTTTCAAATGATACCTAATTTATGATAACTACTAAAATATGTGATATAATTAAATAAAAAATTATATATATATATATAATATATAATATACTTTTTAGAGGACTTTTTACTTTACTTTTTAAAATATAATTTTATCTTTTTTTATTGACAAATACTAGATTATGTTTTATTATGAAAACAAAGTTTCAGTTATTAAAAGTGTGTACGTCGACTTTTTGTGACAAAGGTCAGAAACTCCTGTAATGACGTCGATTTTTTGAGGTGCACTCTTGTCATAAATTCATATATTACTGTTCATACAAAATTTGTAAGAATAAAACAGCGCTAAAATATCTATTCAGGAGTCTTAGACCATTCCAACGATATATAGTTTGTCATGATTAAATTAGGATTTAATAGTAATATTTTGAAGTAAATTTCGGTTGCCCGTATACGGGCAAGTGACAGTTAAGGGGTTAAAAAGCGTGCACTTTAATTTATGTCTGAACCCTGAAGATGTGTTTCCATAGTGTAATGGTTATCACGTTCCCCTTACACGCAGACGGTCCCCAGTTCGAAACTGGGTGGAAACTATGGGTGGTTTTTGCAAAAATATCGTATGTGATTTTCTGTTGAGCAGGTCTGTACACTTGCAGAGATGTTTGTGGTTTAATCTCTTTAGAAAAGGACAAAAATAAAACAAACGACCTTTGAGGTTTCCTGTACAGTAATAAAACATGTTTTGTCTGCCAACAAAATTAGCAGCTTTTTGCCATGTTAAAAACACTGGGCAGTCTATAGTTTCAGTCGCTTTTGAACAAGCGTACCCTAGAAGCGTAGGGACTGACGTCCAAATCAAGTTTCTGTATTGTAGTGGTTATCACGTTCGCTTTACACGCGAAAGGTCCTCAGTTCAAAACTGTCCGGAAACAAGTGGATGCATTTTAAATATAAATGCTGCAATTCGCTACAAAACCTTTACTTTTGAGACAGGTGAAGGCCATCGTACCAAGGAGCTGTAGGCAGACTGCCATGCCGAATGACCTCTGTTCTGTTGTTTGTGGAATTTACAGACTGTCACACTGCTTGCAGAGCAGATTATGGGAAGGAGCCATCTTCTAAAAAGCACATGTCTCACATCAATAGGTTTCTGTAGTGTAGTGGTCATCACGTTCGCCTAACACGCAAAAGGTCCTCGGTTCGCAACCGAGCAGAAACAGTGGTTGGATTCTGACCGAAAATTTAAACTGTTTACCACGCTAGGTGGGTGCAGCGCTCATTTCCTTTATATGCTTTTTAACAAGCGTGCACCTAAAGATTTATGTCTGCAACATGAAGACTGTTTCCGTACAATAGGTTTCCGTAGTGTAGTGGATAACACGTTTGCTTTACAATTTTTCTGAAATGTCAGGACTTGAAATTCCAAGTGCCATAGAATCCCATACATTGCACTAAAGTGTTACTTTAAAGGTCATGTACTGCAGGTCAGTGTTACTTTAATGTTTGGTTAATTCTAGCATGAACTGAATTGCAGTGCTTTGTCAACATTACTGCATTTCTGGATAAACTTGCCAGAGGGTTAAAGACTCTAGCTTGAGCCCGCAGCCAAAGGTTAGGTTTGTCAGAAGTGGGATTCAAACCCACGCCTCCAATGGAGACTGCGACCTGAACGCCAGCTGCCGAAGGATAGTCCGTCAATTAGAGAGCGCCATTCTTGACATTGTAAAATTTTCAGCCAATCAGAGGGGGCCATTCTTGACTTTTTCCTTAACATTTTCGACATTTGACCAATCAGAGTACAAGGAAATGTTGATGGCACGTTTACGCTTAACACCGCTAGGAGGCAGAGCCGGCGGCAGAAACAAATCAATGGACGGGCATTTAATATTCTTGGGGGGGCCTAATTATGACAAACAAATAAATTGTGGGGGGGGGTGCTTACATGCGCTTCATGCACGCAAGGTCTCGCGCTCTCTACCTCTCTGCCGTGCGCGCTGTTTGAACGTATATTCACGTAGACTTTCGAAAACCGGGACATATTCTTCGTAGCCTTTCGAAAACCGGGACATATTCACAAAGCCTTTTGAAAATTTTTTGAGCCTTTTGTATATCATAATTCTTATGAGCCTTTTGTATATCAGGGAGAGTTTATACATTTCCCGGGACAGGTTGTTAAAAAGAAGAACAATCCCGGAAAAACCGGGACGGGTGGTAACACTAGCTACAACAGTTTCACAGCGATTTCAATATCCTAACTATAATTAGCCTATTGCCCAATCATATTTCGGCTATCATGAGATATCATGTTACAGTTATAGCCTATAGGCTGTGAACTAACATGAACAAACAAAGAACAGCTGTATTTTTATTAACTAACATTAACAAATACAGTAACAAATGTATCGCTCATGGTTAGTTCATGTTAGTCATTAACTAATGTTAACTATTGAACCTTGTCTGCATTGTTCCGTGAACACAGCATGCTATAAGCCAACTTCCTATAATAACAGCCAAATAGTCACAAATCTCAAGTTAAGTATTAAATCAACCATGCATAATCAACTACGACACACTCACACACATATTGCATATCAGTGTCAAATGCATAATTTACACCACGTCTGGTGCAACTTACGAAGAGTAATAAAACCAACTGTCCTACTCACGTTCTAAATACAGCTGAAGTCGACGTTTTTGGGATTGGAATCTCATGAGTTTCTCTTTCCATTCGTTTCTGAATAGGCAAAACCGAGCACGTCGCGTCGCTATAACTTTACCGAGATGCTGCGGTCAGAGCGGCTCAGCGGGAAACCCCTTTTTTGTAAACAATCAGTCAAACTTCCGGGAGTTTTTTTTTATAAGATTAGCCTATAAGTCAAACATTGCACTTAAATACACATCAATAAATATATAAATACTGCACGTAAATTATTATTATTATTATTAAAATAATTTATTAAATGCAAATTGGATGGAGGGGTGGCACAGGAGCTCTCTAGGCGGGCCCGGCCCCCTAAGGCCTGCCCATAGCGCCGGCCTTGCTAGGAGGAGGAGTCAGGAAGCTAGCCAAGTGTCAATCAAGTTGACAAACTGAGCCGAAGGTGTACGAAGTAATAACATATCCTGTGGGGCATGTCAGAGGGCAAGAAGTTCAGACGTCGAGCATCACTGTCACGGAGGTCAGGTAGCATCATTTTAACGGAGGACTGCGAAACATATTTTCCGGTCACTTTAACGGTATTTTTGGACAATGTCATTTTATATTTGTATATAATTGTATATATATTATAATTGTAAATATCGTGTGTGCTTTTTTTTAAGAAATCATTTTTATTGATAGTAGTTTTGTTTGATATAACCTAACCGTTAGCCCCCCAACAAAAAAAATGTCTGGCAAAAAATCCCATAAAGCCATGTCAGATACTGACTGGATTGCAAGGCTAAAACAGTTTGCCAGCACAGGAGTTTGGCCATCAAATGAGGGTAACAGGCCAGCTCCTCGACAGAAGAAGTGGCATGATGAGTATCAAAGGGTGAGTGTGCTTTTGTCACCTTTGCATGATGTAATAATTCTAATCCTAATCATTTAATTCAATGTCATCATTATTTATAGATATGTATATAGATAATGTTGCAGGTATTTGAGAATTATGTTTATTTATGTAAACAAAAAATTTTTTTTGCACTGGGAGATTCAGAGATTTGAGGCAGTGGGGGTGGGGATGTTGAGTGAATGGATATTTTGAAGGTGTGAAATGTTCCTCTCTTAATTCTAGCATGAACTGAATTGCAGTGCTTTGTCAACATTACTGCATTCCTGGATAAACTTGCCAGAGGGTTAAAGACTCTAGCTTGAGCCCGCAGCCAAAGGTTAGGTTTGTCAGAAGTGGGACTCCAACCCACGCCTACAGGGGAGACTGGGACTTGAACGCCAGCTGCCGAAGGATAGTCCGTCAAAATGGGGATAATGTTGAACAATGTTGAACGCCACAGCCAATCACGTCGACGCGCATACAACATTTGCAGCCAATTAGAGAGCGCCATTCTCGACATTATAACATTTGCAGCCAATCAGAGAGCGCCATTCTTGACTTTTTCCTTATCATTTTCGACATTTGACCAATCAGAGTACAAGGAAATATCGATGGCACGTTTACGCTTAGCACCGCTAGGAGGAGGAGTCAGGAAGCTAGCCGAGTGTCAATCAAGTTGCCGAACTGAGCCGAAGGTGTACGAAGTAATGACATATCCTGAGGGGCGTGTCAGAGGTCAAAAAGTTCAGACGTCGAGCATCACTGTCACGGAGGTCAGACAGCATCATTTTAACGGAGGACTGCGAAACTTATTTTTCGGTAACTTTAACTGTATTTTCGGACAATGTAATTTTATATTTGTATATAATTGTATATATTATAATTGTAAATTTCGTGTGTGCTTTTTTTAAAGAAATAATTTGTATTATAGTAGTTTTGTTCAAAACTATATAACCTAACCGTTAGCCCCCCAACAAAAAAATGTCTGGCAAAAAATCCCATAAAGCCATGTCAGATACTGACTGGATTGCAAGGCTAAAACAGTTTGCCAGCACAGGAGTTTGGCCATCAAATGAGGGTAACAGGCCAGCTCCTCGACAGAAAAAGTGGCATGACGTGTACCAAAGGGTGAGTGTGCTTTTGTCACCTTTGCATGATGTAATAATTGTAATCCTAATCATTTAATTCAATGTCATCATTATTTATAGATATGTATGTAGATAATGTTGCAGGTATTTGAGATTTATGTTTATTTATGTAAAAAAAAACCTTTTTTTTTTGCACTGGGAGATTCAGAGATTTGAGGCAGTGGGGGTGGGGATGTTGAGTGAATGGATGTTTTTTTGAAGGTGTGAAATGTTCCTCTCTTGTTCTTTTAAAGGAGGATACAAACTTTACTCTCTCTTTATCTCTAATTTTACAGTTTGTATCTCCCCTTCAAAGAACATGAATAAAAATAAATGACACACTTCAATAAATTAATGTAGCATTCATACTGATAAGTTAGAAATGCATGTATTCTATATTATATGTGTGATAATGTTTACAGATTGAAAGATGTCCGATGCAGTCTCGCGGCCAGACAACCTTGCTCGGAGCGGTCCCAAAGTGCATATGTGGTTTTCACACTCAAAAGGTAACAATGTAAAGATGTAACTTGTATTTTTTTATATATATATAATTTACTGAACAAATTCTTCTCGATCAACAATTATTGTAGCCTATGTATTTTTGTGGTTGTCTTAAGCAGGCCACAGCCTCTATTGGACAAGCACCAAGGGTTGTTGAACAACAGTCTGCCGCTACTGGACCAGCACAGGAGGTCATGGCGCAGAGTCAGCGTCAGCTCCCACCCCAGCCTACTTCTAAAATTATACCAAGTTTGTCAAAGGTAATAACATTTTTTTTATATATAATTGCAGTTTTAATATACGTTTAGTATAAAGGTTTAAGTTCAGTGGAAATGGCTGGTATGTTTTTACACCTACCTGCCAGCTGTGACACCTTGTACAGGGGCGGCTGTAGTCTGCTTATTGGTCAGTTTCACTGTCTCAGGTTGGTTTAGATCAAGTAAAATGGTGAAAGAACAATGTAACCTATGTGATCTCTCTTTCTTCTCTGGGCTCTGCTCTTGCATTCTCCTCTTCCTCTCTAATTGGGATTTGCCATTATGGGTTAAAGGACACTCGCGTCCTTCATGGCATCTCTGTTGATTTTTCCAACTGGCTATTGAAGCTACGTCTTTCATTCTGTATTTCTCAGGTAACATTCCACTAATGCACAATTAATTATACACGTATTATTAATTAAGTCATCATGAATCTGCTTTGTTGCCATTTCAAGTGTAACCTTCTTTCTCTCAAGGATAGCTAAACTTTAGTCTAACTGGAAAGAAAGGCTTTAACAAAGAAATGGCCCCTTAAACGATTGGCTTCAATGACCCCTATATGTTTAAACACATTGAAGACCTTTCTCAAACACAAAACAAGTCCCTATTTCATTTCTGGAAGCTGTGTTAAATAAGCAAGCACTGCATTCAGATATCAAATACAGACATTAAAGAATACATGAAAAGAACATTTCAGTAATCACACTGGTAACTTATATAAATAAAGTAAAATCTCCAGAGAAGTCATTCAATTCATTTGATATTTAGAAGGAAAATTATTGATTAATACCTTAATTATAATCAATCATTACATATACATTGAAGCAGCAGTGGATTCCAATCCACCCCCTTCACTGTTAATAAACGCTTTCTCTTACAAACTATGTGCAAACAATTTTTGATTTTAAGTCATTTTTAAAAGGTACTTGTTAAATTACTATATACTCACATTCTAGCAATACCTTCCCACACATTTTTCTATTCTAACTGTGCTTATTTCAATCTGTATAAGTAGTAGAGTGTGGTAATACACAGACAAAAAAATAAGTTAAAGAAAGAAAGCAGGTCCTTTAGTTATATAATGAATGATAGGATCAATAGATATTTTCTCATTTTACATTTTATTATATTTTTGGCCAATGTGCTGTTACAATTCAATTTGTATTTTCATTGAAATTGTTTTGCCCTTTTTTAGTTTACCAAGCCAAGATTTGGTGGGTCCCACATTGCTGCTGCAAAGCCAAATCTGAGTGTGGCTAGGAGACCATCTCAGGCTGTTGACCAACCCAGCGCAGCAGTGTCCAGTGCCCCTACACCAAGCACCACTGTCTCTGTAAGTACTGGCATAATCCACATTGCATTCTAAGACAAATTCCACATCTGTGCACTTTTTAGAAACTTGCATTCTAAGACACATTCCACGTCTGTGCACTTTTTAGAAATATATTTTGTATGCAGGAAATCTTATCATAATGAATTAAGAGCAATACTATACAGTTTTCACACAATATGCAGTCAGTGAACACATTTCCACAATGCTTACATTTTCTTAACAGACAAGCTATACCTCCCAACAAAATTATGGATTGTTTTGTAGTATTTACAAATGTTAACACACACCACCCCACAATAGCAAAAACAATATTCCAAACCTTAGATACAGTATAAAAACCTCGGCTTCTTCAATGATATCAGTTCAAAAACAATATATCTCAGCTGATAATAAACAAACAATTGAATAATTGACACACACCTGATTTATGTTGGGTAAATTGAGCCAACCATAGCTGATTCCAGTCTGGCTTAGACTCAGTGGCAGGGGTTATTTTTTTCTGTTACATTGACACTTATACATTAAAAGGAGGACTTTGAGGAGTGATGTTTTTGGAAACAGAAAAAGACAAACACTGTAATGTCTGGACGAGGAAGAGTAAGAGCAAGGGGCCCAGGGAGAAGAGCAGGCCCAGTGAGATGTGCAGTGACAGATGCAGTGAGAGATGCAGTGAGATGTGCAGTGAGATGTCCAGTGAGAGGTGCAGTGAGATGTGCAGTGAGATGTGCAGTGACAGATGCAGTGAGAGATGCAGTGAGATGTGCAGTGAGATGTGCAGTGAGATGTGCAGTGAGAGGTGCAGTGAGAGGTGCAGTGAGATGTGCAGTGAGAGGTGCAGTGAGTTGTGCAGTGAGAGGTGCAGTGAGATGTGCAGTGAGAGGTGCAGTGAGAGGTGCAGTGAGAGATGAGAGGTGCAGTGAGATGTGCAGTGAGAGGTGCAGTGAGAGATGAGAGGTGCAGTGAGAGGTGCAGTGATATGTGCAGTGAGAGGTGCAGTGAGAGATGAGATGTGCAGTGAGAGGTGCAGTGAGAGGTGCAGTGAGAGGTGCAGTGAGAGGTGCAGTGAGAGATGAGATGTGCAGTGAGAGGTGCAGTGAGATGTGCAGTGAGAGGTGCAGTGAGAGATGAGAGGTGCAGTGAGAGGTGCAGTGAGAGATGAGATGTGCAGTGAGAGGTGCAGTGAGAGATGAGAGGTGCAGTGAGAGGAGCAGGGCCAGGGAGAAGAGCAGGCCTAAGGACTTCCAAGGGCTGAAGAACAGTAGTCAGTGATGAAATTCGTGCCACTATCATTGACCATGTAATCAACCACGGTCTTTCGCTAAGAGAGACTGGTACACAGTAAAGGGAAAAAAAACTGATTTGCTTTTTACTGGAATACTGTACATGTGGACATACAGTTCCCAACCAATAAATTTAGTGTAAAAATGGTGGATTGCATGTTTTGTATGCAAATACCTGTAAAACTGAAACACAAAAGTCTATGAAGTTTTTGTAATACAATAGCCAGTATTTTGAAACCTGGTGTACTTTGATTGACTGCATGTACCTTGTGAAGTGAAAACAAGTGTTATTCTTTGACAGAATAATTTCATTCTGAGTCAGATTTCCAGTGTTTTGGTAAAGTTAGTGTGTGCAGAGAAAGCTTCTATTTCTATTTCTATTTTGAAATGAAGAGTTAGTATATATTTACAGTTTTTTTCAATTGTTTACACGCAATTTTGAAAACCTCTACCTCCTTCTCCTCTTCATCTACCTCCTTCACCTCTTCCTCTACCTCCTTCTCCTCTTCCTCTACCTCCTTCTCCTCTTCATCTACCTCCTTCTCCTCTTCATCTACCTCCTTCACCTCTTCCTCTACCTCCTTCTCCTCTTCATCTACCTCCTCCTCTTCCTATACCTCCTTCACCTCTTCCTCTACCTCCTTCTCCTCTTCATCTACCTCCTTCACCTCTTCCTCTACCTCCTTCTCCTCTTCCTCTACCTCCTTCTCCTCTTCATCTACCTCCTTCACCTCTTCCTCTACCTCCTTCTCCTCTTCCTCTACCTCCTTCTCTTCTTCCTCTACCTCCTTCTCCTCTTCATCTACCTCCTTCTCCTCTTCCTCTACCTCCTTCTCTTTGAGCCCCCCCTCTTATTCTCACTCTTCTTCTTCTTCTTCTTCTTCTTCTTCTTCTAGCTCCTTCCATTTTTGTTGAAGACAGGTGAACTCACCTGCTGCCTTTTATAGCACTCCTGAGTGATGCGTTTTCAAATTAGCACATGTGTGCTTCCACGCCTGATGGATGTGCATATCCAATTCATTCATTAGTGTGGTCAATGGCAATCCGGGGCTTTGTAATGACAAGGAAGTAACCTCACAATCCTTATCTGTGTCTAAGGTGTGAAAATGTGTGTAGAGTTTTACAAATCACTGTGTGTAATGTTTTGCTAAAAGGGTAAAGCAGACATTGTGTGTAATGTTGTGCAAATCTGTGGAGGGGTTTTGCTCATTGGAGTAGAATTTTGCAAATTGCGTGGAAATTTTTATTTTAGTGTGTAAACAATCATAAAAATCTGTAACAAAATGTGTTCTTGAGAAGAAAATTATCCATTTGGCCAATTGTGTTTTGTTGGTGTGAGTCTGTGTTAAGAGTTTAGGAAAAAGTATCTGAAGTATGGGTAAGCGCTTGTTAGCGATTTAAAAAAACTGTAAATACTTTTGAAAACAGATTCAAATAAGCGGCGATCCTAAATTGCAATATTATTTCCCACTATTACTGTTTTTGACTGTATTTTAATCATATTTCAAAAACAAAAAGAATCTTACTGAACATAGACCTTTAAACAGTATTGTATAATTCCATCTAGGATTAGTTAAAATTATTGGACAGTTATGACTGTTTCTTTCTCTTGTTATATATGCAACATATATTATATTTCATTGCATGTTGTCTCGGTAAGTAATTTCAAATTTTATTGGTCCAAAATAATTGAATTTGCATATTAACTGTCACAACTCAGTAGAGTCACACAAATTAGTGCTAGCAGCTGACACAATTCTGAAAACTATTGGAACAAATGTATACATTTTATTCTATAACCTTAAGTACGTATTTGACATCCAATATTTTCTATTTTATATGAGGGTAGTCTTGGATAGATAAAGCGGTAATTAAATAAATGACCTGCTAGACTAAATGTTTTGTCTTTTTCCTTCACAGACTACTCCTTCGGGGGCATTACTGCAAGATGCATCTGCAGTTCGACTGCATCGTTTGTGGTCGGACACTTTGCCACCAGAGGATCACAGGTGGATTGCCAGCAGGCTTTTTAAAATGGGGCCCAAGGGAAAACCAGAGCTTCGAGACAACCTACAGCTCGGGTATTACCCACCACAGCCAGCACTTATTTACAACCAGGCTCCAGCTCCAGACAGATTTTTTTGTCATGCTCTGTTGCTGTGGATGCCGTACAAGCTGTGGAAGATCAAGGCTCTCTGTCCCAATTCTGCCTGCGGGCAGCATCAGCTGACTGGAGGCGGTCTGCACAAAAGGGCACGGCAGGTTCTGGACATCGATAGGATGTACAACATGGTCACAGAAACCCTCATCTGTACCAAGTGTAAAGCCTCGCATGTGTCCTGGAGTCAGACTGTCCTGCAACAGCTGGATCTGGGCCATCGCTCTGAATTTCGGGTCATCCTCACGCGGAAGTAAGGGCACTTTAATTCCACATCCAGTTGATAGCCCATCATCACATATGTTTGCAAATACTTTACAAATCAATTATGTAAAATATATGAATGTGTGGATTTTGCTTTTCCTAAGGTATGCCTGTGATATTAGAGTCATTCGGCTGCTGCGTGAGCGTGGCCTAGGCAACAGTCCCACGCGGGTCATCAAACAGCTGCGTGAGAACCACAGTGAGGAGTGGCTCCAGCGTATGGCCCGGTACACCACCCAATGTGTGGACTTCCTCAAACGACCCGGGGTGTTGCAAATACAATTCCAGGAACCCCCAGAGCCTACAGTGGTCCCAAGCTGCAAGTGTACAGCCAAGACATCCTGACAAGGCTGGATGAAATCCATGCAAGGATAACATCTACGTATGGTTCAGTCTTGAAGATGGATTCCACTAAAAAGGTTAGCAGGGGATTTTTATTAATTTATGGTGTTTACTGTTATATCATTGTCAGAGCATGAGTATCATATTCTACATGGTGTGATGTTGCATGGTGCTTCCTGTCATCTACTGCAGATCACTAAGAAGCTGGCTGGGACGGCAAGGGGAACGGGACTCTGGCTTACCTCTGTTGGCAATGAGTTTGGTCAGGTGCTCATGAGTGTGCTGACAGCACAGGAAGGAGCAGGACTGGACATGATGGTCGATGGTCTGGTGAAAAGGTACCAGCAGGCTAGTGTGGATCCACCTGCTGTTTTGTACGTGGACTGTGGCTGCTGCACTGATGTGGGTGAGACCAAGCTGAAAACCAGATTCAGAGGGTGGCCTGATCTCATGATTCGGTTGGACATCTGGCATTTTATGCGCAGGATTGCCATGGGGTGTACAACTGATGCCCATCAGCTGTATCCCATCTTCATGTCACGGCTGTCAGCGTGCATTTTTGAGTGGGATGCGGCTGATGTTTCTATGCTTCGCAAAGCAAAGAGAGAGCTGTTGATATCCCAGGGTTGGCCTGCGCTGACAGATGAAGATGTCAACAAGCATCTTACCAGGAATGAGCTGGCACTCCATTGCCGGAGGAGGACCTGTGGAGAGGAGACTACCATCCTTTTCCTTGAGCGGCTGCTTACAGAGCTCCTGAGCAGCAAGGGCAAAGACTCCCTGGGTGTTCCTCTCCTGGACCGAGAAAGGATGGAGCACATCTGGAATGTCCAGAAGAAGCATGTGAAATGCATTCAAGACCCCCCTGGTGTTGTGCTCTATACAGAGACAGGGAGCCTAAACAAGGGAGGTGTGCTTCTAAAGACCTACAGATGTGCCAGAGGCTCCACTTCTCTCGAGTCCTTTCATTTACACCTGAACCGTTTCATCCCAGGTATTGTCTTTGTCACACACACTGTGCATGTGTAAAGAAAGAGCATTAAGTGTTTTTGTGTGTTCCTTTAACACCTCCTAAACACTGCTGTGTCTATTTACAGGGACCAGTGCAAACAGTCTGAACTTTCAGATTTATCTGCTTGAGGGTCTACACCGGTGGACCAGGACCGGGAGGCTGCTTCCCTGTCATCGGAGCCATCAGCTTTGCGCAGCTACACAGGAGAACTTGTTCACTGTGTAAACGGCAATTATGAAAAGTGTTACACCGGTGAGAATTATTTTATATATTTTTTATTTTATCAACTTGCAATTTCTGTGTAACCTCCGTCTATATGTCAGATTTAACCCTATAGAGTCGATTGTATCATAATTGATATGCAAGTTTCTAAAGGACTCTAAATGATCAACATGATCAAAACTTTTTAGGAAACATGCCCTCTGTCGTCTGATTGATTATAGTCTTTTAGTATAATTGTAAAAGTGTCCACCTTCAGCTCGTGCTTCACGTTTCTTTTCATTGTGAAACCTTTACTGATTTTATAAAGTAATTGTAAGAATAACTTTTATATTGTTACTAATATTTAATGACTAGTTACTAGACTGAATCCGCTTGGGTTCACTTGATTAGAAAATCATGTTACATGTAAATATCAAAATGATCATCAGACTTTTCTCTCAATCATCATTGTATTGCATTTCATTTCATGTTTTGCCCACATAATTAAACGTGTTGGGCCTCTAAATAAAACTGTTTTGTTTTTTTTCTCCTTGACGATGAGCTCTATATTCTCACACTATATGAGCTACTACAAAAGCCTAATGTATCAAATATGATACACAACATTCTATTTAATTTCCGTTTGTTTATTGTTTTTATTTCAGGTGAGCTCATTGGAGTGCAGTATCTGTTCCAGCAGACTGGTCAGGCACTGCAGGACATGAATCCTGACTCTGAGCAGACAGCAGAGCTCATTGAGGACCTCAGTGTGGAGGAGCGAGATGAGGGCTTCTGTGACATCAGCGAGGATCACACAATAGCAGATCCGGAGGCTGTTCTGTCACCACCCTCTTCCACACTGACACTGGGTTCTTCCACCCTGGTCACCAGCAGTGCCACACCTGTACTGGGCTCCACATCCCCTTCACTGATCCCTGACCCCAAACTTGTCCTCACACAGTCTCCTTCATCACCTGGACCCTCAGGGACTGCTGTCACACCTGTTCCCTCTGAAACATCTGTTTCAACTCTCCCCGCAGAGCCAGAGGATGCTGGTCAGGATGTTGATGAAGAAGAGACGGTAAATACTACTCCTTTGTATGTCTTTCAAATTAACTAGAATAATTATGATGAATTAACATCCAGTGCTTTAAATCCAGACTTTCCACATATTTTACATTTAAAAGTACAGCCTAAACTCATTTGTAAGCTGCAAATACACATCAAGTCAAGTCATCTTTATTTATTTGGTGCTTTGTAAAATGCCAAGAATGGCGCTCTCTGCTTTGTACTATACAGTGCTTTACGGTGATAAACAGGAAAATAACACAATCAGTTATGGAATTATGCATTAGACAGATGTGATGTAATAATTGTATTGCATGTTTGTGTTTTTTAATAGGCTGTTGACTACCAAAATATCCCGGGTTATCAACATGTGGACCAGCTGGCAGAATATCTGGTGGATCTCCGGGACCACCCAGCCCTCAGCCTGACCAACCAGGAAGCCAACACCATAATTGCTCTTTGGCAGAACCTGGATGACCGGGACAAGGAACGGATGGTGTATGACAGTCGATGCCGAAAGAGACTGCTGTGTGGACGCTTCAAGGTCCCGAAGAAGCCCACTCACCCTGGTGTAGAGAGCACCACCAGATGTGTGCTGGGTGCAAGCAGCGCACCTGCTCAGTGGCCTGACTGTTGCCGTCTGGTGGAGACCATCTTCATCAGACTTTGCACTGTCCACCCAAGCCCCAAAAGAAAAGGCAAGGGAGCCCTGTCAAGATGGTCTCTGATCCTGCAAGACTATCGCAGGATAAGGCAGCTTTTACTGGGCAACAGCTTGGTGATGAGAGGAACATCCATGCAGCTGGTGGAGGTTAACCAGAACACCCTGATTCAGTGGTATAACAAAAGACAGAAAAAGCAGGAGCTGTCTGTGCTGCTTCAGGGCATTCAGTTGCCTCAGCCCCTCCCTGAAGCTCATGAGCCTCTCCAGGTAGCCAAACGTCTACGGACTGAGCCAGAACAACCAGGGGAGCAGCACCAGTACAAGCTACCAGAGAGCACAGCTGGTCAGGCAAAGCAGAGGCAGACTTCTGTTGGGCGACCCCCTCTCAGACCCAAGGCACCAGCGCAGAGTCAGACGTTGCTGACACCATCTGCATCTGGAGCATCACTGCAGATGGTACCAAATATACTTATACCATCAGCACCAGGTTTCCAGGGTGTGCCAATGTTCCAGGCTGTGCCAATGTGCCAGGGTGTGCCAATGTTCCAGGGAGTGCAAATGATCCAGGGCATCCCAATGGCCCAGGGGATGCAAATGGTACAGCCACTGTTACAGCCAACAGCTGTACACGGCACCCGCTTACCCGCTTCACCAGCTGCCAATCCAGACGCCATGCCCAAGAGACCCTACAGGAGAACCGTAGAGGCCAACACTTGCAAAAAATGTGGGCAATTTAAAACAAGTGCTACAGGACATAGCCAGTACAGGGGCAGGGTGTACTGCCCACAGACTGAGACTGTTTCAAAAGAGGTGTGGTTAGAGGAAATGCGGAGAACCATTTCCAAATAATGTATATATTTTCATGTATATAGCATCATGTATATAGTGTGAACAGTTGTTTAAATAGTTAATACTTGTGTTGAATATTATTTAACTGTTTTTTTAACGTTATTTAACATTTTAACTTTTTATTTCTTGTTTTTGAAAACCTATTTAACTCTTCATTTTATTTATTTATTTTTAAAACATGTTACCAGTATTTAACATTTTAATATTCATTACAGTTCTGTTGGCATGACTGGAAAATAAAAACAAATTGGCAAGTGATTTCTTTTTGACTTTGACTTTCATATAACACTAGTTCATCAGAACACTGCAACAATATAACTTTTGTATATAAAAAATATAATTTATACATTTTGTTATTCTTGTGATTGACATTTTCAGCATATTAGTTACTATTTAATGGGTTGCATCTTTGTTCATTACAAATAACAGATTTGCAAGTGTCTTGTTTGAATGTAACCTAAAAAAATACTTAATCAGATCAATAATAATACAACAACTACTAAATAATAACACTGTTCCATTGGCAATTATATATTTTTATGAAAGAATACCAAAGAAACACAACAAACAAATTACATATGTATATTTTATTAACACTGGAACAGTATGCATTCAAAAAGAATTTGCTTATTTACTTTTACTTTCATATAACACAATATTTCATCAGTACACTGCACCAATATAACATTTGTATTTAAAAAGATAATTTGTCCATTTTGTTATTCTTGTGACAGACATTCTTCATATTAGTTACTATTTAATGGGTTGCATCTTTGTTCGTTGCATAATAATGCAAATAACATTTTTTTTTTAATGAAAGAATATCAAAAAACAACAAACAAATTACATATGTATATTTTATAAACACTGGAACAGTATGCATTAAAAAATTTAGCTTATTTACTTTTACTTTATTATAACAATATTTTATCAGTACACTGCAACAATATAACATTTGTATATAAAAATATAATTTGTACATTTTGTTATTCTTGTGAAACATTTTACAGCATATAAGTTACTAATTAATGATTTGCATCTTTGTTCATTGCATAATAATGCAAATAACATTATTTTTCATGATAGAATATCAAAAAACACAACAAACAAATTAAATATGTATATTTTATTAAAACGGGAACAGTATGCATTCAAAAATAATGATCATTTATTCAAATAATAAATATTACAAAAAGTTGTCTTTAGCTGGATTCGAACCCCTGTCTTGGTGCACACCTGCAATAGAAAACAGTGTGATATAAATGCGTGATTTTCACACACGAAGAAACCGGAAAATGTACCATAAGATCTATGCTAATGAAGGCATATCTTTGAACATCAAATTTCAGCCTTTCTTTTCTTCGTTTTTCTTTCTCTTCTTCCCCCTCTCTTTTTCTTCCTTCCCCCTTTTCTTCCCTTCTTCCCCACCTTTGTTGGACTATTGTTCCCCAGCTTGAACGCAGCGCCTTAGACCGCTCGGCCATCCTGACACGACGGCCAGTGGTCAGCAGCATTTTTGCACCTACACGGAATGGCAGATGATCTAGAATCTAGGGCTTCACCGCTCACCCGAGTCAGAGCACATGCCTCGTTGGCGCAGTTAGGCAGCGCGTCAGTCTCATAATCTGAAGGTCGTGAGTTCGAGCCTCACACGGGGCAGAATGGTGCTTTTTGATACACGGGACAGTGTAAATAAAGGAGCTGCTTTCTGTATTCCCTTTTATGCCTTTGTCCATTTCTTCATATGCACTGTAATTGAAATCCAGTGTTTCTTTAAGACTAATGTTGAACAAATGCAGTAATAGTATTACTCTCATATTCATGTTATATGTGTCAGTGTTGTTACAATGTTTTGTTAAGGCTTATATCATTCTTTCATTCTAATGGCATGTCTTGTTAATGCTAATGTGATGTTTTACATGACATTCCTTGAATCTTGTGTCATGACACTCCACCCCATGCCCCCAAACCCATGACATTTCATTCCAAGAAATTTCCAAGAATCCTTGCCATGAAATTCTACTGCATCTTCTTCCGGTAAACATCACAACATGTTATTTCGTGAAATTCAGTTAGTAGTTATAACCATTCGGCTTATGTCAAAATGATTTATGACCCTATGATTGACAGGTGGGCGGGGCTAACCTTTGACCTTCCGGAGGGTGTTCCGGAGGTCCTTTGATGTAGGGATTAACCTTTGACCTTCCGGAGGGGGTTGTTCCGGAGGTCGCTTAATTTAGGGATTAACCTTTGACCTATCGATCGATCAAGTTGACAGTACATTCCGGAGGATGTTCCGGAGGTCCTTTAATGTAGGGATTAACCTTTGACCTATCGATCGATCAAGTTGACAGTTGTCTTTGCCCTATTGACTTTTGTATGATATATGAAGTTGCCAGTTGTCTTTGCCAGTTGTCTTTGCCCCATTGATTTTGACCTATTGACCCCGGGGGGAAATAACTTCTTGGTGTGGGAAATTTCCTCCGTGTCGGGGTGAGAAAATAATTTTTCTAATGTCGCATATAGATTAGAATAGATTAGAATTACAAAAGTAAAATCATCTTACCGTTTCACTATGGTGAAGAATTGGATTAAAGTTGACAGTCTCCGCACTGTGTGTGTGTGTGCGTCTGTCTGTGAGTGTGTGCGTGTCATCCGATATCCTGGCATTCCTGAGCACGCTATATAAATGGGGATAGTGTGTTGTAGCCAGACCAGAAAGAGAACCATGAGCTACATGAGCATGGATGGTTCATCCTCCCCTAAAACCCCAGAGATGGCGCTGACCAGCAAGATGATGGAAAGTCTGACTATGGCACCGAGAAAGGCCATTGGACACGTCCGTTTGACAAACTTTCTCCATGAAACTTCGGAATGGACTCAAGCTGAATATATGATGTGTAGTAACCGTGTATTCGGGTACAAATTTCATAAACCCTCACGAATTGTTATACTCTACACCGCCGACGGCGTGGGTGAGTTTCAGCCTGGGGAAGATCCGTGTGTTGTATTTCCTGAAAAAGACTGGACTCTATTTTACACGTTTGTCTGGAAGGATCTGCACGACATCGGCGAAGAGCCTTTGTACACTGCCGAGTGGGACGGTGTAAGCCCAAACACCCGGTACCGTGTGGTAGGTGACCATACTAAAAAGAAGCCGAATGATTCTGTCTACATATTCTGCTGTAAAGACAAGACAAAGCTCGACAGCACTCGATCAGGAGTTATCCGGCCTAACGAGCATCACGATCTGTACGAAATGCAATTTGTGTTCAATTGGTGCGATCTGAATCTGCTGACTAGTGTTTTTTCAGCCATCAACAAAATGTTCAAATGGTGTGACCTGCACGACGGATACAACAAAATCAAAGTGCAGCTGTTCCACCCCGAGAGATGCGCGCGCAGCAGTTCGTTTACTAAGCCATCCACGCCCATTCACTACAGTCATCCTAAAGCTCGACTGTCAGACCCTCCCAAGCGTCTATATAAACCGTGGTTAAAAGTCTAGAATGTTCCGCCCTCTTCTACAACCTCATAAATTCCAGCGACCAGACCCTCCCGAGCAAACACATATAAACCATGGCTGAAGACGGAGGTCCAGAACCCACACACGTGTGCAGCTGCGGTATCTCTTTCGGCAGCATTCTCGACCCTGACGATAGCGTGATCGACCATATTCTGACCGACGACGCCGGACCATCGGGTCTCCACAAAGACTGGGCCCCGGCCAAAACTACCAGACGTCGCATAGCCTTGGCACCGTGCTTTGAAAACGACTGGGGTCAGACTAAAACTACCAAACGTCGCTTAGACTGGGATTTGGAGATCGAGTGCGACTGCGCTTGCACTAAACCTTCACCACCATCCGACAAAAAGCTTGGATCTCAGAACCTGACTTACGAGTCCGACGACCCCGATGCTAAACCCAATTTAGACGCTACAGACGGATGTTTCAGCGACGTTGGATTCAAAATCATAAAAGCAGCGGTCGTGGTGCTGCTGCAACATCTCATTGGTGATAAGCTCAAGGAGGAATGTGAGGGGTGTGCGATTGATCATCCTAGCCAGCTGCAGCATTCCTGCCTGTTTGACCCTCCCAACTACTTCTTCGACACACACTTTGATGAACTGTCAGGCAAGCTGTTTAAACCCAATTTTCATACCATCATTACTATTATCCTCAACCGGTGTGGGTTAAAATCTCGACCCCACCGTATTCAAGGAACAGTCGGGGGTATTCTGCATGAATTAAAAGACGAACCATTCATCACAGCCAAGCTAGAAGAAATCAGGGGGAGACTTCTGGACAAACCCTGCAAGGAGATCATCTACGACGTCGTTGATCTCTGGGAAGGTCTCTCCATCGTGAATGGCGAGTGACCAAACCTCCTCCGACATGGGCGTTGTGGGGAGTATAACACACTTTATAGCATCCATGTTTAAAGATCATTACAAAGACCAGATCATCGGTCTTATGAACAAGATTATTGAGGACGCATCCGATTCCCCGTTTGAAATTATATTTTACTTTTTATTCTGGCTAGATTGTGATTAGACCGTTGTATTATATCCGTTTTACTTAAACTGTAACGTCATTATATCCATTTTTTTACTATGTTGTATTATATTCATTTTAACCTTGAGTGTGCATGTAGCATGATTATATCCATTTTTACTTAATGTTTGTTGTATTATATTCATTTTTTTACCTAGCGTGTACAGACATGTCATTATAACCATTTTTACTTAGCCTGTATATTCTGTAACGTCATTATATCCATATTTTTTTAATAAAAGATTGATTCAAATCATCCGTACCTCTCATTCTTTCACAGCGGGTGAAACATCATCATCATCATGTCCGAGCTCATGAAAAAGGCTTATTATACACCGTCCAACCCAGGTTCTTTAGGGGGTAAAAAACGATTAAAAGATGCCGTCTTAAAAGATAGCGGAGTCCGTCTAAGCGATAAACAGGTTTCAGAATGGCTGGCTGGTGAGGATGCTTACACATTACACAAAACAGCGCCGATAAAATACAAACGAAATAGGGTGGTTGTATACGGAATCGATACTCAGTTCCAGGCCGATCTGGTCGACATGACCGCTTATGCCAAGGATAATGACGGTCATAAATATCTGCTGACCTGCGTGGACGTTTTCACCAAACACGCATGGACCAGGGTGTTGAAGAATAAGAGCGGGGTTGAGGTTACCAAAGCGTTCGAGTCTATACTCGAAGAGGGGCGTGTCCCGCAGAAATTGCAGACGGATCAGGGGAAGGAATTTTTTAACAAACATTTTCAAAATCTCATGAAAAAGCATGACATTAATCATTTCGCTACCGCTACCGATTTGAAAGCCAGCGTCGTCGAACGATTTAATAGAACGTTAAAAAGTCGCATGTGGAGATTTTTAACGGCTACCAATTCACGACGATACATAGATGTTTTACAGGACATTATTCAAGGGTACAATACCAGTTATCATCGCAGTATCAGAATGAGACCCGTGGACGTCAGCAGAGTCAATGAGGGTCAAGTGTTTCAAAACTTGTATGGGGATGTAAAGAAGAATAAGACCGAGAAACCCGTATTAAAGTTCAAAGTCGGCGACGTCGTCAGGATTTCTAAAGTGAGAGGTCCGTTTGCCAAAGGTTATGAGCAGAACTACACTGAAGAGTTTTTCACTGTATCCTCATGTATCCCGCGCCAACCCCCGGTCTACAGACTCAGCGATTATGACGGCGAAGTCCTTGAAGGGGTTTTTTATGAAAAAGAGCTGCAAAAAATAATTGTGAGTAAAAACAAATCTTTTAAGGTGGAAAAGATTTTAGGTCAGAAAAAACAAGGCAAATCTACGCTTGTTTTAGTGAAATGGCTAGGATGGCCTTCAAAATTCAACAGCTATGTAGATAAAAAAACTGTGGTGGACTTGCAATCTCCTTAAAACGCATCGACCATAACGGATGAGATCATACCATCATGGACGAGCACGGGTTCTACGTCACGCTACCATGCAATGCATCGTCGTGGGTTTACCCCCAAAATCGAATATCCAGCTATACAACCAGACTACCAAAAGCTATAAGCTTGAAAGGACCCTGGCAAGTCGGACTAGTCGAAATCGAATATCCTAGAAGTTGGTATAGCTTTAACGACAAAGAAGGATATTTCACCCTAAACATTGCGTCGGATGGTGATACGGTTAAAAAAAACACAGCGAAGCAATTAAACATAGCTGGAGGGTACTACCCGAATATTCGCGCCATCGTACGTGTTATAAATCAACTTATCCTAAATCATGGGGTATTGACTCATGATGAAATAAAAAACAAACTGTTTCTGGTGGCAAAACCCAACGTTTCACTCTACTTCCGAGGGAGACTCGGCATTATTTTAGGATTAGCGAAAGGCGGGTATCTCGGACAATCGAGCTACGATAAAGAAACAGATTTGACGAAAACCATTATGATGTACGCCCCCCATCAATGCGACATCAACGCAGGGTTCTACACACTCTACGTCTACACGGACATTATCCAATATCAAGTGGTCGGCGATTCTCACGTACCCCTTTTGAGATGCGTACATATATCGGGTAAAACCAACGAGACGGTCATTGCTAGATACGACAAGCCGCATTACGCATCGATCGCCAAGGATCACATCACTGACATCACCATAGAGGTTAAGGACGATCAAAACAAACCGGTACCCTTCACTTACGGGAAAGTCATCGTAAAACTACACTTTAAACCAAAAAATGAATTATCATTATAGACCTAGAGAGAGTCCGGACTATGTCGCCTACTATCAAAACCAAGCCGGGGGAGCTTTACCGGGTTATGCCGGGGGAGGGGTTATGTATGGTAGCGGCTTAGGGGGTATTTTTAGAGGTCTGTTCAGGATGGCCGTACCTCTGTTAAAAAGAGGCTTCAGCATTGCAAAGCCCCACCTAAAATCGGCTGCTAAAAATATAGTATCCGACGTCTTCTCAAATGTATTGATGCGTTCCCACGACATTGATGCTAAAGCTCAAGGCGGATCTGGTCTGATGGTCATGGCACGTAAGAGAACGTCCAAACCTCCCGGTGTGAGAAGGCGTGGTCAATCGGGGGTGAAAAGGAAGAAAACAACACATGTATCAAACAAACGCTCACTCGTACGTAGAAAGCGTAAGAAGACTGTTAGGCGAAACGCGTCGGTCAAGAGAGGGGTAAAAACCATATTCTAACATGGCGTTACTGCATCGTATGTCGGGAGAGTGCATCAAGTCCGAGCTGGACTTATTTACGGTACCTCTGACACAGACCATCATCGAGAAAAACAGCTATTTAGAAGTAGCTCCGTTATCGGCCCTTTCGGCCTCTGCCCCGATAGAGTTTTTTATCGCGGGAAACGGGGATGATTATATGGATCTCAATAACACCATGCTCTATCTACGGGTGAAAATCACGCAGCCTGACGGAGACGATATCCCGCATCCGGCTAGGGTTGGACTCATTAACTACCCGGGCGCTACAATATTTTCGCAAGTCGACATAACCCTGGGTGATCGCCTGATATCTCAAAGCTCAAGCACCTATCCTTATCGCTGTATCATAGAGAGTCTGCTCAACTACGGTAAGGATACGTTGGAATCTCTGTTCTCCACATCGTTGTTTCACAAAGATTCGGCGGGTCAGATGGATGTGCATGACCCCCCTGGAAATAACGCGGGACTGACAAAGAGGGCGACCTATACCAGCCGGAGCAGGGAGGTGGAACTGTTTACCCCCATACACGCCGATATATTCTTCCAGGAGAAACTTTTACTGAATGGGGTGGATGTTAAGTTGCGATTTATTCGAGCAAAAGATGAATTCTGCCTGATGAGGGGCGACGACATTGCTTACAAATTAAATATAACGGCGGCATCCCTATTTGTCAAGAAAGTGTCTGTATCACCCCCGGTGAGACTGGCTCACGCACAGGCGTTACTGTCAACAACGGCCAAGTACGCCGTCGACAGGGTCTGTCTAAAAACGTTCTCAATCCCTACTGGGTCTCGTGTTCTGAATCAAGAAAATCTGTTTTTAGGAACATTGCCAAAGTCTATCATCATCGCCATGGTCGACAACGATGCATTCACCGGATCCTACACAAAAAATCCATTTGCGTTCAAACATTACAATCTGGAGTTCTTAGCCGTCTACGTCGACTCTCAGCAATTCCCCGCTAAACCTCTACAACCTAATTTCGAAGCCGGTCTGGCGGCGCGTGAATTTTATCAGCTTTCGATGGCGACCGGTAGACACCTTAAAGACCGCGCACTCTGTATCGACAGTAACGATTTCATAAACGGATACACGCTTTATGCGTTTAACCTCACCCCGGATGAAGAGTGTGGACAGCACATTTCGCTCATCAAGTCCGGAAATATCAGAGTCGAAGCTCGTTTCAGACAACCGCTGCCAAATA
Source organism: Siphateles boraxobius (assembly GCF_051911475.1). Lineage (NCBI taxonomy): Eukaryota > Metazoa > Chordata > Actinopteri > Cypriniformes > Leuciscidae > Siphateles > Siphateles boraxobius. The sequence continues at coordinate 2,648,835 of NW_027509190.1, forward strand.
CCGTTAACTTAATCATTTACGCCGTTTTTGATTCTCTCATTGAAGTGTCTAACCGCAGACAGGTGCTGATCGATTACTATTGAGAGATGAACACGCTTCAACTCACAGCTATCGTGGATAAAATGACGTGCAGAACACATTTTCTTGGGGTTCTACCGAGCGATCAACTACCCAAAAAACCTGTGAGGACCTTACCTGCGATGGGGATCATTAACACCGACCCCGCTCGGCTACCCGGTGAGCATTGGATCGCCGTTTATTTACCCGAAGAGGGGCCCGCTTGTTTTTTCGACAGCTTTGGCAATCCACCCAACAGCACCCGCTTCCCAACCAGCATCGATCACTTTCTAGCGACCAACCACCCCCAAGTATTATATTCCGACAGACAAGTCCAGGATTATTCATCCAATACCTGTGGGGAGCACTGTTTGTTTTTTCTATATCATTTAACTAAAGGTTGTGACTATGACCGTGTGTTGAAACTATACACCGACGATTATATTAAAAATGATAAAATGGTATCCCTATTTGTGAAGAGATTAAGACCGCATGTGTGTAATGATAAAATGTCATCCTGTGTGCAAACGTGTTTGATCTATAAATAAAAAATCTTAAAACATTTTATTTTTTATCGTCTTTATTTAATCGTAAGATACATTCGTTAAAATTCCAACCATTGCCTCGGATCACCGGTCGATATTTTAAATACAGAGTCTTTCGGAGTCCTGTAGCATGAATATTTCCGTGCCTTTTTATAAGGTCTAACATCGGGTGTGGTGGCGGGGGTGGCGGGTTTACTCTTTAGAGACTTAATCACGCTCCTGACCTGCTGATTCGGCACTGTAGAAAAAGGAATGTTTAACTCGCCAAAAGCCTGTAGAAACTCCGTCCATCCCAGAGGTCTCCGGTCATCCCGAACCTTTTGGGGGCCCGTCACATTTTTTAACAAATCAACCATGTGTGAACCTGGTACGACTTTACCCTTGAACACAAACTCCCCCGATTCGTTCCACCCGCTTAGTCCTTTAGCTTTAGACATCTTGTCTAATATGTATCTACTGTTTTTCACGCTTCTCGAAGGGACATTCTTCAGCACTTCGTCCACCACAGCCCCCTCAGCAACACCGTCTTCAACATTAGCAGTGCGGGGAGCGGCTGGCGTTTGCGCATCTTTAGGCTCAGGGTCACTATGGGGTAACGAGAGGGTTAAAACCCCGCTCTCACGATCCCCTTGTCTAACGATGGTCAAAAACCTGCTTAGGGTATTGGTGTAAAGTTTGGCTTTTTCGTACGGATTCAAATCGGTGCGATGTAAAATATTTCTTATGGCACCGTCCAAATCGTTTTCCACAGTCTGTTGAATGCTCTCGCGTACATTCTCAGTTTTCATCTTATCCAGCTGATGCTGCGGGACTAAATACATCTTCTCAGCGTACTCCATCCTATCGATTGGCTATCAAGCTTGTCAGGAACGGGACGGCGACGCTTAATAAAGGTAAAAGGAAGCCGCCCTTTTGGTTGATGACTCGTTTCTTGGCCGCTATGCCAATTTTTTTATCGGCCACAAATTTGATTTCCGCTTTTCTCTTTTTCAGTTTTTGGTACTGCTGGCGATTGACCGGGATCGTGCCGTAGAGGATGTTTAGCGCCAATTCGCACAGCGATAAAATGAATTCGTCGGACACCGATTGTAAAATAACACGTCGTTGTTTAGGAGACGCTTTATGTAGCAGTTTTAACACCGGCAGATGTTTACAAAGTCTGGCGGACATGACGATTTATCACGTTCTCCTTTTTTTCGGGATATAAACCACTTGACGGTCGGACAGCAATCCTGTTCTGAGACGGTACTGCTCCGGAGTTTTAGCTTTATAGTCTATCAATAGGTATCCGAAAGATCGGTTGACCGCGTCGTGATAACATTCCATAAAGTATTTTGTGTTTCCCGGGTACATTTGTCGTCCTAGCATCGCTACCTGATTGACGTCCCTGGGGTTTTTAAACAAAATCATATAATTGGCGTTTAAGCTGATGGTTCGGCTGGACTTACCCTGTGCAAATAAATTTTGCACTATATAGATGCTGCTGAGATTCCGATGGTGACAATATTGCGTAAATACGCGCTGGAGTTCCAGGTTGGCGCTAGCTTGCTGCATCAAATCATCCACGATGAGAAGATTTGTTTTATGAACAGGGAGTAAATCATCATCATTCAGACTCTCGGGTATTCCATGCACAAATTTAATGTCGTACAATTTCAGTACATCGTCGTACAAAGGCTGCCAGCAATCATACAACCATACAATGTTTTCAATTTTCTTGGAGATTATAGTCAAACCCTTTTCCAACAAAAGTTTTACAAAATAAGACTTTCCAGAATTGGACGGCCCACTTATAACACAACTAAATGGATGTTGAAGTCTGAAATCAAAATCGGAAACAACCTGAGACCCTCTGTGCATCACCTGATCAGTAGCCATAAGGAAGAGTGGTGAAATCGGGCAAAAGTCTGCGTTTATTATACACCACCTTGAACTTTTTAACGACTGATTTGTTGTGCAATGTGAGAGTCTTTTTATTCCTCACAATATTTTCGGTGTGAGCCAGGATGTGTTTGGCGCTATCCTGCGACGTCACATAACCGTCAACAAGACCAATCAGGGATTCCAGACAGATGGCTCGGGAGTTTTTTGCATTCAATGTTATACCCTTAGCTTTCATGCACGTCTTACCTTTGGCCGTCTTGTAACCATAAGATTTAGGCCCGCTCGCGCAAAAACACGTTATGAAGTCACCGTCGTCTAGCTCGCTCGTCAGCTCCCCCAAATGATCCCCTAGAGGCGGTTCCCAGTCCCCCTCCCTAGACACAAAGACGACGGAGTCCGTATCTGAGTAAAGAAGCCGGTCGCCGAGTCTGTCCATCAATTCGTACAATTCCAGTCGTGCATGAGCCGTTGTAAACGCTCCTAGAAACACGTTAACGTCGTGCGCCTTACAAACATCGTCTTTGTCAGGTTTATGCTGAACGAGAGCTACGTCGTCCGAGACGAATGTGAAATAGGTCAGTGTGTCGGTATTACCAAAAACGATTCTGGTGAAATCTTCGGGATCGTTCACCAGAGTCGTTTGAGGCAGGTTCTGTCTTAACGAGAACCGACCCCAAAGCGAATTGAGAATCAATTTCGTGATTGCCCTCTGGGCGGCGTTGTACTTGATCTTTTCGGGGTCGAGTTGAACCCCCTCTTTTTCAAAATACTCACGGATGTAAGTCTCTTTCTCAGCCTCCGTGACCACATTCGACGGATACCCTGACGCTTGTTGTTTCAAACGCAGAAACGTTTTGACATAATCGCCAAACAATGCGTCTGACCGCTGAGGAAAATGCCAAACCTCGTCTATCTTGGCTACCACATAACCCTTCTCGACGGCTTTTAAAAGCTCGATGCTGACCCAACAGCCCGACAGCGATCTTTCCTGATCCGTGTGGGTACAGGTTGAGGTCTGGTTTTGCTCGTGAGCGCAAGTTCTACATAACGGGAACATGAGTTTTCCTTCGCATCTGTAAGGGAGAACCGGGTGCAGTAATTTGCGGGGAGGGTACACGGTCGCTTTGATAAGGCCGAAATAATTTTCAATCGGTTCAAAATCTTTGAAAATGATTTGTGGATGATCGATCGGATAGCTTTTCCTAGCCTGGCAAAAGGGGTAGAGGCTGGTGAAATCGAGATACCTTATTTTTTCATCTTCGGTCACCTTGTGATAGAGTTTATAAGCGTTAGTTCGACCACCAAACAGAGCGTCTCGCGGTTTCAATCTCTCGGGGGCCGAATAATTGTCCATAAATTCTATCACGGAGGGATCGGTCTTTTTCATTTTGCTCCATTCGCATTCCCAAAGAACCTCGATTTGCAAACCGTACGCGTTCTGCAGAATTTCGACCTTATCGTCAAACTGTCTCCTGAGAACCCCGTAAGGTACTCGCGACAAGGGGTGTGTCTGATGGGGTTCAAAGCGACAGCAGTGTCCATGGTGTACACAACCATTGTATTCTAAGCCAAACCTCAACCCGTTCTGTTCGTAGTAACCGTCTAAAAAGTACTTACCGAAGGATACTTCGCCATGGTTCAAGGCGTGGTGTAGGTCGACGTTTCGAGTCTTTTTGACATACTCCAGCCATTCTATTGAACCAGATGAATAGCATTTGCTCTGTCGGATGTACGCTTTGTTATGCGTGAGAGCCAGCGTATTTTTCTTAAGGAAATGTGTTTTGAAGATCCCCATCGCACAACTAGCGATCGTCGTAAAACTGAAAGGGTCAAGTTTGGTGCATTCGATGAACGACTGGCGATATTTCATACAACCTTCGCGTAATAACACAACGTCGTTAACGCCGTACTCGTACAGTTCTTTCTTAAAGTCAAAGAACTTACCCTCAACCGTGCTGTACCAGGCATCGAACTTTTGTTGGTCTTTATCCGACATGTTATCGTAGTTGTAAAACTTTTTGTCGGGGTAAGGTCCGAAATACTTCGCATTTTCCACTCTGTTGAAAAGATGTGGAAAGTAGCCTTTTTCAGTCGTCGTCAAGTCTAACGCAGCTGGCATTTTGGCTAGGGCAAACGGGAAAAATGAATAACTGTCGAGGTATCGCTGCGCAAACGTTTCATCATACATAAAGATTAATTTACATCCCTGCATGATAACCTCGATGGCAATCCCAGCTTTGCAGAAATACTCCAGAATGAGAAAGGCGTCAAATCTGGAGGCGTAATGAGCAATGAAGCAGCAGCCTTCATATCGCGGCTGTCTGAAGCGCTTGATTAGCTTAGCTATACAGCCTGTACCGCGAGCTACAAATTTCTCCCCTTGGAACGTGATCGCGCAAACAAAATTAGCCACGTGCCTCCCATTTTCATAACGCGTTTCAAAATCGTAGAAAATGTATTTTTCGCAAAACTCCTTAGGCGCTAGGGGCTGTATGAAGCATTGGTGTTCTCCCTCGTCCACCAGAATTTCGCGACAATGGTCGCATTTGTCCGGAGCGCATACGTGTTTGGTTTTCTTGTTTCCCGGTTTAACCTGGTAGCGTCTGTTGCATAGTTTACAGTATTTTATAAGATCACAGGCGGGGTTTTCGTGACCCGGAGGGGGGTTTTTTTTATGCATTTCGAAGCAATAGCTCGATTTACAGTAACGCATGCAATCTAGACAGTGTATGGTCGTTTTAGGGTAGGTGTAACATTCTGAGTCGAAGCATACGTTACAGACGTGTTTGCATCGATGGTCTCTGCGACTGGTGTAACTTTTGTAACAAAATTCGCATACGTATTCCGAACCGATGAACCCTGTCAAACTCGTTATCATGTAGTAATGATCGTTATGGTGATAGAGGAACACCGTTTTCGGATGGGGTTCATCACAAGTTTTGTACGTTTCTAAGACAGCTGCGTTAGATCTGTGAAATACAACAATTTTAATGCCTAGAGCTCGTTCAAATGAGGCTATGTCGCTAAAAGCGATTGGATCTTGGATTGAGAAGCCTGCACTGTTTTGGATGGTGGTAGCCAGATTTTCTAACTCGGTCTCGGGGTGTTGTGGGTTAAGAAAACGGGCGAGACAAATGGAGAAGCACAAATTATTCGAAATATTTGTGGGGCAAAATAAACTGGTTTTTTTTCGTTTGATCACCTCACCAATGGCCAGATCCATAAGTTTACGTCGTTGACCCCCACCTCCTTGCCTGTTCATAACAACGGTAGCTTCTATCTCAACGGCCTGGTCCGATAATAACTGATCGTTGCTCTGTAAAACTTTTTCAATTTGGTCGTAAAGCAAATTGGGGTCATAATTATTTCCATCGGTTAAAACAGCGCTGATGGGTATTTGTAGACTGGAGGCTGACACGGTCAAATTGATCACGGGTACATCCCCACCAAAATCTCTAGCAAAAGTAACAATCCCGCTCAGTGTGTCGTGTAAGTAACGATGATAATCGGCCAGATCTGCAGAGTTGATGACTCTCAGATTCATGCTCCTTCTCAACGATACGCTATTGAAACGAGGTCGTGGTAAAACGTGATATCCGTTAACGAACCCACCCCGGCGAATCAACGCATCAATGTCGAGGGGACTTAATCGCTCATGTGTAGGAGGATTACCTTCGCGGAAAGTATTATCATTGTCGGTAGGATGTTCTACACTATCGTCGTCAGGATCTGGGGGTGGTTCGGCGGTATTTAACCCTGCACCGTGTTGTATGGGTGGGTCATAGAGATTCATATTTGGATTTACGGCTAATTCAAAAAGATCCAAATCAGCAGATTGGTGTGACGATTCTACATTAAGATACTGTTCTAAAGAATCTGGAAGCATACTTATCGTTTCAAGCTCATCCGGAGACAGTTCTGTGTCAGATTGGTCTGATTGACGAGCGTCTGTAAAGAAGTATTTTGATCCATCCATTTTTGAAATTCAGACTAACATCACAGAGTATAAAACAATCACAGAGTATAAAACGTGAGATATTACAAAATCATAGAGCATAGATAAAATAGCATAGTGTATACATGTAATATAATAAGAGTATATAAAAGGAATATAAATCAAAGAGTATAAAATCAAAGAGTGTATATAACAATCAATACATGATCTAACGCGGTACAAAATGGATCGTGAGTAAACTATTAATTGTAGCAGACATCTCATCTATGAGGGTATGGAGAAGACGAAGCCTGAGCAGCATTTCACTATGGTGTTGCGTTGACATATGCTCGTTTATATCAGAATCCTCATCCATGATTAATCGGATAATATGGATGCGGTGAAATATTTCATCGCTCACATTCTGAAAAAAACGATCCTGAACATCGAATCTGCTATGTATCTCTGGCTGAAAGGATCGTAGCTCGTTACGTAAGGCATCTATTCTGCTACGGTTTTCTTCCTGCCTTGCAGAATTTGCATCAATTTTCCTGTTTATATCCGCATTCGCCTCACGAAACTCACTGCGAAATGCATCTATTGAATTAATGAGCTGGCGAATCAGAGGCTTATCGTTGGATGGTTCATCGACTGGTTGAGGGGTCAGTGCTACTTCTTCAACATCTATCTCTTCCGACGATTGGTGAAAATGAAATGGCGTCTGACCGGCGTTCGACGCTTCGCCACGCTCGCTCGTCCAAGAGCTCTGATCCCAAGCGTGGAGTTGAGCCACACCCCAGTCAGTCACATCGTCATCATCATCATCATGGATTCTATCCGAACCTGCTGTATGGAAATATAACAATCAATCATAATGGTATGACAAATTTGAGTTTAAATGTTAATACATGTAGATAGCCTCACCATTAAATAGCTCAGGACTAAATGGGGGTACAGAATAATTCGTTTTTCTAGTCTTTTTCTTTGGTTGGTCTAAAGCTGTGGGGGTAGGAACTATTTGATCTCCGACTATGTCTCGCCTATCTGTTACGACGATGGTGTCTTGTTCATTCTCGTCTTCAGTAAGGTCGACCACCGGGAATCCAGGCTGTGTGACGAATTGGATGAAATCTATAAAATAAATAAAACGTTAGATTTCCTTAAACGTAAAACATTACGTTGAAGGTGGATCTTGTTCTTACCATTGGCAGTGCTGTCTCCATCAAACCCATGCGTAGCCACTACGAATTAAAAATAAGTAAAACTTAAAATTAATAAATAAAGACGCATAAAAATTGGTACATTTAATTTATAAAGAATAGAAAATAAGTTCTCACATGAATTAATGGCATCAAAGGCGTTCCGCTCGACGTTTGAATCTGAGGGGGAAAAACATATTATGATTTGAAGCCGCCTGGTGGGGCCGTTTTATATGGTTGATGACGCGCGCACACACACACACACACACACACACACACACACACACACACACACACACACACACACACACACCTATAATTTATGAATCATACAACTTGGAAAATTTAAATACATCACATCAGCATTTAAATAGCTAGATTAAAACAATTTGCTCTAAACAAAATCATATCCAACCATAGTATGACCTATCACAGTAAGGAGTGCATTGTATATCATTTCAGGGCACTAGGGGGGCTATTTGCCTGTGAACTGGATGTTGTTTGAACTCCGGGACTGGTGGGGGCGCTATTTGCCTGTGAACTGGATGTTGTTTGAACTCCGGGACTGGTGGGGGCGCTATTTGCCTGTGAACTGGATGTTGTTTGAACTCCGGGACTGGTGGGGGCGCTATTTGCCTGTGAACTGGATGTTGTTTGAACTCCGGGACTGGTGGGGGCGCTATTTGCCTGTGAACTGGATGTTGTTTGAACTCCGGGACTGGTGGGGGCGCTATTTGCCTGTGAACTGGATGTTGTTTGAACTCATGGGCAACCATATCCATTCCATACCTGAATGTGACGCTTCAGAAAGTGTTTAAAACGATGATTATATGGTAAAATATATACCAGTATACCGTCAGAAGCATCAGCAATGTTTTTCTGAAACATATACAGACAAAAGCAAAATGATATAGCGCCCATAACAATGTGTGAGACCCGTTAGCAGCGTAGCACGAGATGCTAACCAACACACATGTTCTATCACCATGCCGCATGGTTAGCTATCCGAAAGATCGGTTTACTAAATTATAACGCTGTATATATCACCGTCTTTTCACATTAAAAGATAGCGCTGCATTATAACACACAAATACCATTCGTAGAAGAGTGAAGTATGTTGCGGTAAGCCGACGGCTGATCCATGATTTTCATAATAAAAGCTTTTTCACATAAAAAGTTTCACATAAGCAGTACATCCGATGATAATCCATATTAATACACATAAGCATGGATATGCAGACTGATTTGGTTTAAAATCACCAATGGTCCATGTTTTAAAAATCAAACTTTATGATAAATGAATGTGATGTTGCATATTATTAAAAATCATATCTACTGTTTTTCACCCTATGTGAAAACAATATTTAAATCACCGTAGCATAACCCCATAAGCATGGGTATGCAGACTGGTGTGATTTAAAAAAACAAAACAAAAACACCAATGTTCCATATTTTTAAATTTCAAACTTTTATGAATATAATCTTACTTATTTAAAAATCATATCTACTGTTTTTCACCATGTGAAAACAATATTTAAATCACCGTAGCATAACCCCATAAGCATGGAAATAAAGACTGATGTGATTTTTTAAAATGTACATATGCAGACTGATATTTTTAAAATCATAGTTTATGATACTTAATATCTGTACCCAGATATTTTTAAAAATCATACTTTATTAATATAATTTTACATATTTAAAAATTCACATCTATTGTTTCACACCCTATGTGAAAAAACAATCTTTAAAACACCATAGCATAAAAGAATTACAAAGAGAAAATACTCACTGTTTTGCATGTTGATGAGTTGAGCTGTGCAGTCTTGAAGTTTGGACAAGATATGGTTTGCCAGGGTTCGAGCCGTCATCTATATATATATATATATACATTCTGAGATGCAGTGAAAATGTATGGGAAAGATATAACTATGTGTGTCCGCTAGATGGCGCGCGTGTTCTATGAATGGTACAGGCGAGTTCACAGAGAGGTCGTTCTCAGAGATCTATCCAACATTTGTCGCCGTATTTCACGGATAGAAGGTCAAAACTGTCACAAAAGAGACACTCCTCTCTTGAGATACGATTTTTTTTTAATTGGAAAGCGTATCGGTAGGGTGAAGTGGCACGTACAGCGGTACAGGCTCCTTTGAGTCCTTTCTATACAGTTGTTGTTTTTCAGGATATGCTCGCGACCATAAATTAGTATGAATCGTGAAAACAACAGGTGCTAAAGACGGACCATGGATACATCTCCCAGTGTTGCAAGCACACACACACACACACACACACACACACACACTTAGCGCTTTGAGTGTCAACTTTAATCCAATTCTTCAGTACTCTGAAACGGTAAGCTGATTTTTATTTTTGTCATCGGTTCGTAAACTGCATGAAATACGTTATGATTTTATTTCTGATCATCCGTTCATACTGTATAGCTTCTTCAACAGTCTAAATGGAAGATGATTTTTATTTTTGGACTGCTATAATTGGAATATTATTTATTTACAATGAATGATGCAAGCATTTCATTCATATACTTTTAAATGAACAATGTTGTTCAACTTTAGTTACTGGGAGATATTTTCTCACTTTCACCCCCCAGCAGGGGGTGCAGGAATAGGGTGGTGTCTCACTCACAGACAGACGCACACACTTAGCGCGGTGACCATTGCTGTCATGCGCTGGTGTTTGAGAGACTGACGGGAGGGAGGGTGTCATGAACACACACACACACACACACACACACACACACACACACACACACACACACACACACACACACACACACACACACACACACACACACACACACACACACACACACACACTCCTCCTCCACTCTGAATCACAGTGTGTCAAAACACAGAGTGTTTAAAAACTTTAAACTTATTTAATCTGAAATGACTGCTTCAGTAGATTTTTAGTAAGATATTTATTTTTGTTTTGAAAAGATATTGTATTAACCATTTCATTTATATACTTTTTAAAGAACAGAATGTGTTTCAACTTTAGTTACTGGGAGATATTTTCTCACTATCCCCATTTATATAGCGTGCTCAGGAATGCCAGGATATCGGATGACACGCACACACTCACAGACGCACACACACACACAGTGCGGAGACTGTCAACTTTAATCCAATTCTTCACCATAGTGAAACGGTAAGATGATTTTACTTTTGTAATTCTAATCTATTCTAATCTATATGCAACATTAGAAAAATTATTTTCTCACCCCGACACGGAGGGGATTTCCCACACCAAGAAGTTATTTCCCCCCGGGGTCAATAGGTCAAAATCAATGGGGCAAAGACAACTGGCAAAGACAACTGGCAACTTCATATATCATACAAAAGTCAATAGGGCAAAGACAACTGTCAACTTGATCGATCGATAGGTCAAAGGTTAATCCCTACATTAAAGGACCTCCGGAACATCCTCCGGAATGTACTGTCAACTTGATCGATCGATAGGTCAAAGGTTAATCCCTAAATTAAGCGACCTCCGGAACAACCCCTCCGGAAGGTCAAAGGTTAATCCCCTACATCAAAGGACCTCCGGAACACCCTCCGGAAGGTCAAAGGTTAGCCCCGCCCACCTGTCAATCATAGGGTCATAAATCATTTTGACATAAGCCGAATGGTTATAACTACTTCAGTTGAATCCGATTCAATCAACATGTCCATTTTTTCTGAAATGTCATGACTTGAAATTCCAAGTGCCATAGAATCCCATACATTGCACTAAAGTGTTACTATAAAGGTCATGTACTGCAGGTCAGTGTTACTTTAATGTTTGGTTAATTCTAGCATGAACTGAATTGCAGTGCTTTGTCAACATTACTGCATTTCTGGATAAACTTGTCAGAAGTGGGATTCGAACCCACGCCTCCAGGGGAGACTGCGACCTGAACGCCGTGCGTCTGTAAAGTTTACCCAATACAATGTCGAGCTCCATCTTTTACAAAACCAATTACGTTACGAGCTCCATTTTTGGCCGTCCAATGAAATGTCAAGGTCCATTTTTCAAAGACAAATCACCGCACATAGTCCATTTTTGTCCATCTATGAGTTTGAGCAGATTCCATCCAATCTCCGCTCATATTCTCTTTTTTGGCCGTCCAATGAAATGGCAATGTCCATTTTTCATACACCAATCACCGCACGTTGAGCATAAACGCTTCACCGCTGTAATTTATATTCCGCTCAGGTAACGTTATGTTATTTATAGTTATTGTATTTATTGTTAATAAACATTTTCTGTATTTTAGGAATAGCAAGATTGCTCCTTAAAACGATCAGGTAAGTTAACGTTAGCTGTAATTGTAAGTAATAGGGTATAATTGTCAAACGCTTTTGTCTGACTTTGTGTAACTTCAGTCAGCAAGCAAACCTTATTTTTTTGTATAGGTAACGTTAGCTAACGTTACGTTAGCTATAGCTAACGTTATCATCGAGCTTGGCAATTGTACATTTTTGTCAGTAACGGAACTTATTTTGTTTTCTGACAGGATTAACTAGTAAAATAGCATATCTGATAGTGTTTGTTACTTTATAGGAAATGGATAAATCAATGTACAATAAATCTCATTGTACTAGTCTACTGTAACACTGGCATAAAATGTAACAAAATAAATTTGGATAATGTCTCTAACTGTTGGGTGTTTGTTTAACTTTTATACACTTGTGGTAAAAAATGACCAGTCATAAGTGAATGGATGAGAATACAATAAGTATATAAAATAAAATTCAGGCACATGTTCATTTTAACACATGGGCACAGTTGAAATAACACAATGTTTAATCTGAGTATTTGTTATAGTCAAAATAATCCATAACAGTTACATTATACGTTTTACTACAAAACAATTTGTAAGAGCCCAGGTCAATGAGGCATACAGGCCATAAATAGCAAATAGAAGTTCAAAATTTGTAATGTTTACAAAAACTCTATCACAAGATCTATCACAACATTAGGTGATGATATATACAGTATGCATTATTTTGGATTTATAAACTGCTATAATGTGGCGGTCATTTTGGACCAGGAAAAATGACTACGTAGTCAATTTTTGTCAATCTTTGAGCACAAACACCGCTTAAGTTATTTATATCCCGCTGTTATTTATATTCCGCTCAGGTATGTTATTTATAGTTATTGTATTTATTGTTAATGAAATGGCTTACGTTTTCTGTTTTTTAGGAATAGTAAGATTGCCTCCGTAAAACATCTCTGTAATCCCTCATTTTGGGCCCTTGCCATGATGACTTAATGTAATTACACTATAACATGAATAAAACTGCGTATCTGTCATTACAGAAAATGTCCAAACAACAATCCACAAGGCTATGGATGATACTGAGTGGGTCTCGCGCTTTAGGTCTTTTGCCTCCACTGGTGTCTGGCCATCAGATGCAGGTAACCGACCTGCTCCAAGGCAAAAGAAGTGGTACAGTCTGTATCAGAAGGTATGTAGAAAAAGTATCAAAAGGAATATATATATATATATATATATATATATTAATTTTGAGTAGTAGACATATTATATTTTCAGTATGTACAGTATGAGCATAAAACAAGAACTTGTTCAAATAAATATAAGTGGCATCTTTTGTTTTTTTTACAGATAGAGAAGTGCCCTCTTCAGCTGAGAGGACAGCTAACGCTTTTCTCCCAGCCACAGATTATGTGTGTGTTATATGTGTGCACACAATATAAAGATGTGGTATTTCTTAACATTAATGTATTCTTGGACAATTTCTGTTGTTTCTATCTGGGTTGGTTTGGCAACAGGTCTGTTCCACAGCAGAGGAAATTGCGTAGTAGGTAAAAGAAGGTCATAAGGTTGAAACTAACTACATCACTAATAACTGAATAAAAAACCCACATCTAAATTTGTCACGTCATTTGCATGAAAGGGGTTCTTATACATTATTGTTTATACTATTAACATAGAATAGAACAGTAGTATTGTGCTTTCTTTAACTCACTGGTGATTTTGTCCATCATCTTTCTAAGTCTTTCATACTGTATTTCATACTGTATATATGCACTGTTTTATACATTTTTGTTATGCAGCAGCAAGTGCCTACAGCCTCATCTAGACCCACAAGCAGTGCAGACCAATCAACTAGTGGTCAATGTAGCTCCTTAATGGTAGGTAGATTTTATAGCTTTATGTGAGAGAGAATTCATAACGGAAATATTTTATATTCTTGTCATATTTCAGTTCCCAACCACTGCTCCAGTAGAACGTCCCACAGCTGACACTACACCCGCAAGTTTGGTGAAAAGGCCCAAGCTCACCCTTTCCTCGGTATATATGATGGCATGTGTTTTAAAATGGTTCACAGTTGTCATATTAATACTTCTCTCTTTAAAGTTTAATAAGTCCAGATTTGGTGGAAAGCATGTGGAGAGTGCCAAGCCAAATTTACATGTTGGACGGAAAGCTCATGTAAGTAATGAATAATTATTATTTCTTTGCTACAAAAAAAAATTCCAATGATACAATTTTTTTTGTACCTTGTATTTCTAGACTCATTCAACCACTGCTACAAATGCAGCTGCCCGTGTGTGTGAGGCTCCAGTGCTAGCAGGTGGTCCTCCTCAAACCATCTCTCCACCACAGCCTCCAAGTGCAGAATCATTTTTTCTTGCTCCTCCATTACCGCCTCCAAAACAACGGCATCGGCCAGTGGAGGGGCAGAGTTTAGGAGTGAATGTGGTAAAACATTGCACTTGTTACTATGTTTGGTTAGTATTTTTTTGTCTTTATTTGACCAAGCCTGTAAAAGCCCTCTGACTAGTGGAGGTCTTCACAGACGGGTGCGTCAGGTCCTTGACATTGACCGCTTTTACAACCTGGTCACGGAGACTCTGATTTGCTCCAAGTGCCGCCGCAGCTACCTGTCTTGGAATAGGGAAATACTTGAGCAGCTGGACATGGCCCATCGTTCTGAGTTTAGGGTCATTCTTACCCGCCAGTATGTTACATTATTGTGTGATTATCGTCAGTTGCTTATCCATGTATATTTAATTTATTTCTTATTACAGATATGCCTGTGACATCAGGGTGATACGCCTCCTACGGGAAGGTGGTCTGGGGAATGGCCCTGTCCGACTGATTGGCCAATTACCTGTTGAGGCAAGGCAAGGCAAGGCAAGGCAAGGCAAGTTTATTTATATAGCACATTTCATACACAATGGTAATTCAAAGTGCTTTACATAGATGAAATTAAAATAATCAAAAGAAATCAGAATAATTAAAACAGTTTAGAATAAAAGATAAAATACAGAAATAATCAAATGAAATCAGAATAATTAAAACATAAATAAAATACAGTGCAAACAGTCGGACGAACAGTGGCACAGTGCTCATTCAGTAAATGCACAGTTAAACAGATGTGTTTTGAGTCTGGATTTGAATGTGACTGTAGGAGCACATCTAATCTCTTCTGGAAGCTGGTTCCAGCTGCGGCTGGCATAGTAGCTAAAAGCAGACTCGCCATGCTTAGAGTGAACCCTTGGTATTTCTAGCCGATGTGATCCTAATGATCTGAGTGATCTGTTGGGTTTATATTCACTGAGCATATCTGCAATGTATTGAGGTCCTAGGCCATTGAAAAATTTATATACCAGTAATAATACTTTAAAATCAATCCTAAATGTAACTGGCAGCCAGTGTAAAGACCTGAGGACTGGTGTGATGTGTTCATATTTTCTGGTTCTGCTCAGAATCCTAGCAGCAGCGTTCTGTATGAGCTGCAACTGTCTTATGGTCTTTTTGGGAAGGCCAGTGAGGAGTCCATTACAATAATCCACCCTACTGGTGATGAAAGCATGCACAAGTTTTTCTAAGTCTTGACTGGAAACAAAGCATCTAACTCTTGCAATATTTTTCAGGTGATAGTATGCTGATTTAGTTATTGCTTTGACATGACTACTGAAACTCCTGACTTGATTTTTAGTTGTTTGACCCCTAGACTGAAGGTATGCGTTCACCTTGAGAACTTAATATTTGTTTCCAAACGCAATGACTTCAGTTTTGTCTTTGTTTAACTGAAGAAAGTTTTGGCACATCCAATTGTTTACTTCATCAATGCATTGGCAAAGGGAGTCAATGGGGCTGTAATCGTTAGGCGATAGGGCTAAGTAGAGCTGTGTGTCGTCTGCATAGCTATGGTAAGCGATTTGGTTCTTTCTCATTATTTGGCTCATTGGGAGCATGTACAGGTTGAATAGGAGTGGCGCAAGAATTGAGCCTTGCGGGACTCCGCATGTCATTGATGTCCACTCAGACTTATGGTCTCCTATACTCACATAATAACCTCTGCCTCCTAAGTATGACCTGAACCATTTTAGGACTATCCCAGAAAGCCCGACCCAGTTTTCCAGCCTGTCAAGAAGTATTTTGTGATCGACAGTGTCAAATGCAGCACTGAGGTCGAGTAGTACCAGCACTGATAATTTGCCTGTATCAGTATTTAAGCGAATTCATTTATTATTATTATGAGCCTCTGTCTCATAAAAGACAGGTCTCTGTACTGTGGTGCGGTCGGAAACCAGATTGAAAATGGTCAAAGTATCCATTCGAGCTTAAGAATTTGTTCAGCTGATTGAACACAACTTTTTCAATGATCTTGCCTATGAAAGGAAGATTTGAGATAGGTCTATAGTTGTTTAATATGGTCTTATCCAGATTGCTCTTTTAAGGAGGGGCTTGACAACAGCAGTTTTCAGGGAGGTCGGAAAACTCCCAGAGAGAAGTGAGGCATTTACCACTTCTAGGAGATCTGCTTCTAAGCTGTGTAACACATTTTTGAAAAAAGATGTGGGAAGTGCGTCAAGGGGGCAGGTTGATGTTTTTAGGTGCTGTACGGTTTCTTCCAAAATTTTGCCATCAATTTCTTCGAAATCAGACATAGTGGCTACTTTCTCAGGCTGTTGTCTGATCTGCCTGACCCCAGCGCAACTCAAGGATGAGCTGATCACCTTTCTGATATTATTGATTTTCTCAGAGAAGAAAGAAGCAAACTCACTGCACTTTCTCACTGAGAGCATTTCACTGGGAATCTGGCTTGGGGGGTTTGTCAGTCTCTCTACAGTAGCAAAAAGAGTGCGTGTGTTGTTTATATTGCTGTTTATAATATTTGAGAAGAAAGTCTGTCTAGCTTTGCTTAGTTCCTTATTGAAAGCATGGATGCTGTCTTTGTAGATGTTATAATGGACTACAAGTTTTGTCTTCCGCCACATGCGCTCTGCTTTTCTGCATTGTCTTTTCATATTTTGCACTGCTGTTGAGTTTCTCCAAGGTGCTTTTTGTCTGCCACTCTTCTTCCTGACTTTCACAGGAGCAATATCATCAATTACACTCTTAACTTTTGAGTTAAAAGAATCAAGGAGAAAATCAACAGAGTCAGCAGATATGCTTGGTGTTAAAGATATAGCCTTCATAAATATTCATAAATATTGCGGTGTGGGCGGTCGTGTGCGTTTGGGTGCGCAAGACCCCATTTCACTTAATTTGGGTTTCAAATAAACATATTATTTATATTTGTCTTTTGCCCACCTCAGGGAATTTAGACATTACAAATTTCCACTCAGATTGAGTCTCTGTCGCACTGGCACTTTCAGCCACAGCACACATCAGATTTAGATAAGCGAACTGTTTCATTACAGCCAATAGCAGACTTATCTTTTGGAAGCAAAACATCAGCTTCTAGTTCTTTCATGGTCAACTTTTCAAGCTGTTTGTTTAATCAGATGCCTTTCAACACATTTTACATTTAGCAACTGTTAATTCAGTAGCCTACTGCTTCTGCTTATTTGTTCTTACATAAAAATAATTCTTCTAGTTCTCAATAACGTTTCACATTTCTCAATCTCAATTTTAATTGTCAAGTTCTCAACCATAGTTTAATATTTGACTTAAGTTTTCTCTTGGAGTTTATCAATCTCCAATTAGGATTCACACTAATTTTGACAAGGCTACTCTGCATCTTTTGCAGTTATTATAAATCATCTTTGAGATCTGTCTCTCTACATTACCTTTACATATTTTGCAACTCACATTTGTTGGAGTCACAAAAGGATTCACTTTAAGACTTCAATCTTTTGACCTTGTTTTTTTATCTCTTATTTCTCAGACCAAAAATTGTCACTGTCGTCATTTAAACACTGATCTATTTTCAACCCCACATTATTATCAGAAATGTGTCACGTGTTAAATGGTCCTGCTGACCACAATCAAGACACTCTCTGTCATCTGGTTGGTTCGTGTGTCAGCCTCAACTACAGCATCAGACACCTTGCAGTTTGATCACTGTGAGCTTCCAAAGGGCTTCAACTTAACTGCACACCCTTGAAGCAGTGTGTGTCCCATTCAGGAATGTAAACAGACCCACTGATAAGCAGTTCTCTGTATTCCTTTGACCATCCACCAATGGCGGATTCAATCACAATAGCCAACTCATACTCTTCATCATTATTATTGGCAGAACATAATTTCATGAGCAGCACAGAGAATGCTCAAAATATTCGAATTTGTTTTCTGTCTTTACCTTACTAAAGAATACTGATAATATATAAGAATACTTGGTATTATCATCAACAACACTAATTACAAGTACTGTTGCTGTTATCCCAGCTTATCTTTTACAAAACATCATCTGCAAATCTCTTCAAAATGAGTTCTTCAGAGCAGAGCTGTTTACAGCATTTGCTCTCTTCTGTCTCACTATTTATTTATTTATTTATTTATTTATTTATTTTCCTGGACTGTTCAGTTACTCTTCATAAAGTGTAACAATTTGTACATCATTATTTTCATTACAACTGGTTTGAAGCCTTTTCCCTTCCATCACATGGTTAGTCTGCAGATTCAACTTAATATTATCATTATTGTCTCAGTCTTATCTCTACTGTTTCTCCAAAACAGATTATATTACTCAGTCCGTAAATTACACAGACAACCATTATAGCTACTTGCTTCAATACCCTTATTTTCTTAACATTAATAAAATAAAGCAGATATATCATCATTTCAATCATTATTTTATCAAAATCTAGAATTGTTCCCCATTCTGCTTAAAACATTCTTCATATCATGTTAATCCCTGTCAATCATACAATGCCTTATTTTATTCTAAAACTTTTCATATCATTTAAACAGTTAATTTGACTTCCATAAATTCTGTCAGACCATGTCTATTTTCATCACATATAGTTTTCTACTATATTTCTCCTTTCTTTTCCCTACATGCCAGTTCCTTCATTATCCTCTCCTTTCTTTTCTCAAACATGCCAGTTCCTTCATTATCTAACCAGTACATGATTGTTTGCACAATCCCCACACACACATGTCTCACACACCACCTTTTTGTTTTTTCACTTCCCTCTTCCACCAAGTCTCACTTACAGTTCCCTCTATTTCACACAGACAGCCTTATTGCTTCTTCCTACTTCAATATCTAAAACATAGGGGAGCACGGGGCACAACCTAACACGGGGTTAAATGTAACGCGGACCTTTTACATAGTTAGTCAGGATCAAGCAGATTGTGTTTCCGCTCTTTTTCTCCTGCTGCCAGAAGACGCTCTCCCGCAAATTTGTGGAAAGTTTTGATAAGATTTCGTGAAGATACTGGACAAAGAGTGTTTTGACACCATGCAAGTAAATTTTTTCATCATAGGTATTTTTTGGTTTCTGAGTGTGGTGTGTACGTCACCAAATCTAACTTTATCTGACATTAATCACTGTCTTGTTGGCTAAAACATAGCACCGTTTTGAAACATGTCAGCAACTCCTAGCAACTGTTAGCTAGGCTTAAAATATTTTTTACAGAACGGGGTTAGTTGTAGCACAGTGTTACAACTAAGCCGCCAAGTGTACAATGATAATCAAATGAAAACGGGAGCCACACAACGTTTCAGGTTTGAGTATTTATTTATATATTTAACTTTGTTGGACTTTCACAAACAATGTTGGAATTATTATTATTATTAGTTTACTATGCATTGATCACTTGTTTAGCCTGTTTTTAATGCAATAAACCATTTAAAATTTAATTTTAAGCTCGTTTTTATTATTTTTACTGTTATTATTATTAATAATAATAATTTTACATGCAGCTGCCACACACAAATGTAATTCTATTGCAATTACAATATTTGATGATTTTATTGATTTATTTATTTATTTATTGCAAAACTGTGCAGCCCTTTCCTATATCTCTATCCATGATATTGATCCATAACAGAATGATGATTGGATTAGGGATGGATGTATGGATATCTATCTATACAGATGCACAAACAATATCAAACTATACAGATACAATAGTACTGAATGATGTGTGTTTCACACAAGTGTTACAACTAACCCCTCTGTCTGTTACAATTAACCCCGCGTATGGGGTAAGTTGTAACATTTAGACTTCTGTCACTTTCAGTGCAACTGTACGAAAATGGTAGGTCCTAGAAAAAAACTTTAAGTGTTCATTTGTAGCAGAGATGTGTATGTTGCTTGTGTAAAAAGAAAGATGAATCTTACTTAATTATTTTTTTAATAATTGAGCCAAAACCAAAATGTGTTAGGTTGTGCCCCGCTCTCCCCTACATTTCCCCCCATACTTTCCTAGTTCTACAGAAAACCGGTCTATCAAATTTGGCATGCTTACTCTGAGATTTTCCCATACTGGCTGTTTTCTGTTCCCTGTGGATTTCTCTTCAACGCGCGTTTTCTCTAATCTGTTTAGGCGTCCCCAACAGACCCGATTCTTTCTTTTAACCCAAATCGGTCGGGTTGCACTACTAGTGCCCTCCTAATTAAGGTTTACCAAAAACTGTTCTGGTTCCCCCTAATTAGCCTCAGTACCTAAAAACAATTTGCTCCGTCGTGGAACAACTAATTTTCAGGGTACCTATCTGTTTGAAATCTCTTGATCTGTTACAGTTCTCACTTAATCCCAGATTATTTATCTGCTTGAAATTTCTTGTTCTGTTACAGACCTCAATTAATCTCAGATCATTTTCCCTCGTATCTGTTTGAAATTTCTTGATCTATATAGATCTCAATTAATCTCAGATTACGTACCACAGAAACAGCCTTCAGCCAATATGGTTCAATTTCACTCTTCTCCCCAATTAAACTGAATTTAATTAACTTACCCAAAAGAAAATAAATTGAACTGTCTCTTACCAGCGATGCTTCTGTTGCCACCGGGTTCTTTCAATTGATTCCAGTGGAGTTTCTCCTGGCCCTGATAGCGGTCGGCCCCTCTCTCTGAAATTTACGAGGTAGAGCTGGAACTGCTCAGTCCAGGTGGCCAAACACCGTCCGCTCTCAGGTCCAGAAGGCACTTCCAAGGAATCCCACTATTCTGACACCAATCTGTTGTGGCAAAAATTCATCTCAAACAAACATCACTGCGTAAGAGACACTCAGAGTCAAATTATATAAAATAGAAGTATTTATTCTTGCAAGAATAGGAGCAGTCTAATACACAGTTGTTACCCTGTGCAGAAGAGTGACACACCCCCAGACAGACTGAACTAGCTTTTATCTTAGTTTCAAGGCCTTCTTCCCTCCAGAGCCTTCCTCCCAGTAGTTTTCCATAGACGTCACTAGTTGGCCCACTAAGCTCCCCTGCACCAAATGGCCTTCTGACATCTAGGTCAGAGGTCCTTGTTCGTCT
Source organism: Siphateles boraxobius (assembly GCF_051911475.1). Taxonomy (NCBI): domain Eukaryota; kingdom Metazoa; phylum Chordata; class Actinopteri; order Cypriniformes; family Leuciscidae; genus Siphateles; species Siphateles boraxobius. The sequence continues at coordinate 2,670,156 of NW_027509190.1, forward strand.
GTTCTCTGGAGTGTCTCCCCCTTCTGCCTCCCCAGGTACATAAACAGAATCTTCTCTCACTACAAGTGAGAGACACACATGTGACATTATTTGAATCATCTATATTTTACTAAAGATCAATGAATATCATTAAAATTGCCACCACATCCGCATGCGCCTCCATATCTGCATGCTCCTCCATATACCCATGCTCCTCCATTGCAGCAAGCTCCTCCAGAGTGCCTTCCATCCCAGCCAAGGCAACGTGCCTGGAGGCTGAATAAAGCTGCCCAGGAGGATGAGGAGCTAGCGTCAAGGGGGGAACCGCCACGGAAGAGGCTGACAAAAGAAAGTTACCACCACACCTGCAAGGGGTGTGGCCAGGACAAAAATAAAAGAACTGGACACACCCAGCTGAAGGGGCGGTGGTACTGTCAAGCCTCAGGACTGACCCTGGATGACTGGAGGAAGAGTGTATAATCTTGTATAACTTGTATCTCTCTCTGTCATTTGTCTGTCTGTCTCTCTGTTGTTTGTCTCTGTCTCTCTGTCTGTCTCTATGGTTTGTTTGTCTGTCTGTCTGTCTGTCTCTCTGTTGTTTGTCTTTGTCTCTGTCTCTCTGTTGTTTGTCTGTCTCTCTGTTGTTTGTCTCTGTCTCTATGCTGTTTTTCTCTGTGTCTCTGTTGTTTTTCTCTGTCTCTCTGTCTGTCTCTGTCTCTGTTTGTCTCTCTATTGTTTGTCTCTGTCTCTCTGTCTGTCTCTGTTGTTTGTCTGTCTCTATGTTGTTTTTCTCTGTCTCTCTGTTGTTTGTCTCTGTCTCTATGCTGTTTTTCTCTGTCTCTCTGTTGTTTTTCTCTGTCTCTCTGTCTGTCTCTGTCTCTGTTTGTCTCTCTATTGTTTGTCTCTGTTGTTTGTCTCTGTCTCTCTGTCTGTCTCTGTTGTTTGTCTCTGTCTCTCTGTCTCTATGTTGTTTGTCTCTGTCTGTCTCTCTGTTGTTTGTCTCTGTCTCAGTCTGACTCTCTGTTGTTTGTCTCTGTCTCTCTGTCCGACTTTCTGTTGTTTGTCTCTGTCTCTGTCTGTCTCTCTGTTGTTTGTCTTTGTCTGTCTCTCTGTTGTTTGTCTCTGTCTCTGTCTGTCTCTCTGTTGTTTGTCTCTGTCTCTATGTCTGTCTCTCTGTTGTTTGTCTCTGTCTCTGTCTCTCTCTGTTGTTTGTCTCTGTCTCTCTGTCTGTCTCTCTTGTTCGTCTCTATCTCTCTGTCTGTCTCTATGTGGTTTGTCTGTTTGTTACAATAAAGTTTCATAATTTTATTTGAGCCAAGAACAGACTTCATGTTTTTATTTATTTTCCTCTTGAATACCAGGACCATTGAAGGTGATTTTTAAAACTAAAGCCAGAATTACTTGCAGAATCATTTTACATTTATTCACAAAACCCAACACTCTTTGCTTTAAATGCATGCATGTCCATAATTGCATAATCACAGGGTTATTACTGTGGTGATTTAATGGAAAAGAGTTCCTGTGTTAAAAAGTACTACGTTACCCAAAATACATTATATGTAGTACTTCCGGTATGCAAAGATGCAAGCGATATTGCCACGGCACAGGTTCGAATCCCACAAGATACATGAAATTAAAGTGATGATAAACCTTGCAATAAGTACAGAACTGGGTGTAAACAATGTTGAGAAGATAAGAGAGTAGATAAAAATTGATATATGTGTACATTTTGCTCCTTTTTTCTCCTTTTCTTTTTCTCTCTTTCCCCCCTCTTTCCTCTCTCTTTTCTTCTCTCCCCCCCGCCGGGCAGTTCCTTTTGCCCCGTTTTTGGCCGAGTGGTTAAGGCGATGGACTAGAAATCCATTGCGGTCTCCCCTCGCAGGTACAAATCCTGCCGACTACGTTGACAGCATGTGCCTGCTTTTGTTTGTAACCTTCTGAAGGCCTAGCTTAAACTTTATAAAAGGAAAAAAAGTCACTGTTACAGGATTACCCTTGAAAAGAGTTATGTTGGTAAGAAACAGTTTTGTCTGCAAGCTAAAGATGACGAGACCCCTTTGTAGTCAAGGATACGTCGGGTAGACCGGTAGCTCGTCGTGGTCGTATAGTGGTTAGTACGCTGCGTTGTGGCCACAGCAACCCCGGTTCGAATCTGGGTCACGGCAAAGTTTTCTGGGTGCCATTGAAATTGAGCTCCATGTCACCACCTCTCCTCACCCCGTCCTTCGGACTACTCTTTTTGTGCACGGCGCGTGCCTTTGATGTGCTCTGGATGTTCGAGTGAATTGAAACTGGGACCTTCTTTGAAAGCATGAGCTCCTAGGTTCGAACCCTTAGAGAAAAGACTGAAAACGAAACGCTCCTATTTATTTCGGAAGAATCTTGCTTCAGAGAGAATATGGTGCGTGTATATTTTCTAATCGCTAGGTGTCAGTAAACTTGCTGGCTGTTACCTAGAGTGCCGCGGGCTTGCTATTTGCTACAAACAACTGCCCCTTTGACACAAGTTTACAATAACGATAAGAGCGCGGCCAGTCAACAGCATTGAAGCGTGTGAAGAGGCTTTCCAGACAAGTAGCAGTGAGTTTTTGTTCTTTTTCCTAGCATTATTTTCCTTTAATGACTATTATCATCAGTCTACTAGGCTGCATTCCCACTAATTAGCAAATATATTTTGACATAGCAGACGTTTTGACGGCCATTCTGAATCCTGAAAAGGAAGATTTGAGATCGGTCTATAGTTGTTTAATATGGTGTTATCCAGATTGCTCTTTTTCAGGAGGGGCTTGACAACAGCAGTTTTCAGGGAGGTCGGAAAACTCCCAGAGAAAAGTGAGGCATTTACCACTTCTAGGAGATCTGCTTCTAAGCTGTGTAACACATTTTTGAAAAAAGATGTGGGAAGTGCGTCAAGGGGGCAGGTTGATGTTTTTAGGTGCTGTACGGTTTCTTCCAAAATTTTGCCATCAATTTCTTCGAAATCAGACATAGTGGCTACTTTCTCAGGCTGTTGTCTGATCTGCCTGACCCCAGCGCAACTCAAGGATGAGCTGATCACCTTTCTGATATTATTGATTTTATCAGAGAAGAAAGAAGCAAACTCACTGCACTTTCTCACTGAGAGCATTTCACTGGGAATCTGGCTTGGGGGTTTTGTCAGTCTCTCTACAGTAGCAAAAAGAGTGCGTGTGTTGTTTATATTGCTGTTTATAATATTTGAGAAGAAAGTCTGTCTAGCTTTGCTTAGTTCCTTATTGAAAGCATGGATGCTGTCTTTGTAGATGTTATAATGGACTACAAGTGTTGTCTTCCGCCACATGCGCTCTGCTTTTCTGCATTGTCTTTTCATATTTTGCACTGCTGTTGAGTTTCTCCAAGGTGCTTTTTGTCTGCCACTCTTCTTCCTGACTTTCACAGGAGCAATATCATCAATTACACTCTTAACTTTTGAGTTAAAAGAATCAAGGAGAAAATCAACAGAGTCAGCAGATATGCTTGGTGTTAAAGATATAGCCTTCATAAATAGTACACTAGTGTTCTCATTTAAGCATCTCTTCTTGACAGACACAGATCTAGCTTCAATGGCAGGAGAGATCAATATATCAAGGAAAATTCAAAAATGATCAGACAGTGCTACATCCTTAATAACAATTGATGAAATGTTTAGACCCTTACTGATAAGTAAATCTAGAGTGTGTCCACGATTATGTGTGGGTCCCTGTACATGCTGAGTCAGATCAAAAGTTTTTAAAACAGTTTTGATTTCTTTTGCCATATTGTTTTCTGCATTATCTATGTGAATGTTAAAATCTCCAGCAATGGCAAAGCAGTCAAACTCTGAGGAAATTGTTGATAACAGTTCTGTTAAGTTCTCAGCAAAAGCTGGAGAGTATTGTGGAGGCCTGTAAACAATTATAAGTAAAATGCGTGGAGCACCTTTTAACACAATACCCAGATATTCGAAAGACGGGTAATTCCCAAATGATATTTGCTTACATTGATAGACATCTTTATAAAGAGCAGCTAAACCTCCGCCTCTTCTTACAGCTCTGCAGACACTCATAAAAGTAAAGTTAGGAGGGGCTGTTTCATTGAGGACTGTGGCACTGCAACTTTCTTCTAGCCAAGTTTCATTTAGCAACATAAAATCCAGGTTGTATGTGGTTATTAATTCGTTGACTAAAAGTGATTTATTTTTAAGTGAACGGATGTTTAAAAGTGCTAACTTAACAGTCTTACTTTTTGTCCCCACAGCAATCTTGGTATGTCGTGTAATAGGCACCAGATTAGATGGGTTTGCAGTACCGCTTTTGAAGGCATTAGACTTTCTATCATGTAATCGAACAGCAATAGAAAAAGATACAGGCACACTGGGTTCCCGCTTGTTCTGTAAACATTTGAGAAAGTTATTGTTATCATGGCGGGGACCCGACACATATCACTGAGAGCTGGTATCAGTTGTTTTTGGTTCACCTCGAGCCGCTGGAGGAGGGTGTTGGCCCTGGCGCTGTGGCAGAGGCCGAAGAGCTCTCACAGGGGGAGGGAGAGGGCGAGCTGGGCCCGTAGGCTTTGGTGGTTGTGGGGCCTGGCGTTTTTTGGTTGGTATCTGGGGTCTCGCAGCAAAAGAGTGGGATAGTCTAGAGGCAGAACAATGAACCTCTACAGTGTATGGCGCCAGACTCCGAGGAGGCAAATACATTGCTGGAGCAGTTGGAAGAGCCAGTAGAGACAGAACACAGAAGAACTTGAACATATTGAGGTCACTCTTGCCGATTTACTTTTGGACACATCTGATATGATCTCAGTGCTACCTGCTTCTTGTGCTCCTGAGCTTTCTGGTCAGTCCGCTCCTCCTGTCCAGTCCACTCACCTGCTGGGGGTCCCTTCTGCACCTGCTCCTCCTGTCCAGTCCACTCACCTGCTGGGGGTCCAACATGCGTCTGCTCCTCCTGTCCAGTCCACTCACCTGCTGGGGGTCCAACATGCGTCTGCTCCTCCTGTGCAGTCCACTCACCTGCTGGGGATCCAACATGCGTCTGCTCCTCCTGTCCAGTCCACTCACCTGCTGGGGGTCCAACATGCGTCTGCTCCTCCTGTCCAGTCCACTCACCTGCTGGGGGTCCAACATGCATCTGCTCCTCCTGTCCAGTCCACTCACCTGCTGGGGGTCCAACATGCGTCTGCTCCTCCTGTCCAGTCCACTCACCTGCTGGGGGTCCAACATGCATCTGCTCCTCCTGTCCAGTCCACTCACCTGCTGGGGGTCCAACATGCGTCTGCTCCTCCTGTCCAGTCCACTCACCTGCTGGGGGTCCAACATGCGTCTGCTCCTCCTGTCCAGTCCACTCACCTGCTGGGGGTCCAACATGCGTCTGCTCCTCCTGTCCAGTCCACTCACCTGCTGGGGGTCCAACATGCGTCTGCTCCTCCTGTCCAGTCCACTCACCTGCTGGGGGTCCAACATGCATCTGCTCCTCCTGTCCAGTCCACTCACCTGCTGGGGGTCCAACATGCGTCTGCTCCTCCTGTCCAGTCCGCTCACCTGCTGGGGGTCCAACATGCGTCTGCACCTCCTGTCCAGTCCACTCACCTGCTGGGGGTCCCATCTGCACCCGCTCCTCCTGTCCAGTCCACTCACCTGCTGGGGGTCCAACATGCGTCTGCTCCTCCTGTCCAGTCCACTCACCAGCTGGGGGTCCCATCTGCACCCGCTCCTCCTGTCCAGTCCACTCACCTGCTGGGGGTCCCGTCTGCACCCGCTCCTCCTGTCCAGTCCACTCACCTGCTGGGGGTCCAACATGCGTCTGCTCCTCCTGTCCAGTCCGCTCACCTGCTGGGGGTCCAACATGCGTCTGCTCCTCCTGTCCAGTCCACTCACCTGCTGGGGGTCCCGTCTGGGTTACCTGGACAATCTACATCTTCAGAGCAAGTTGTAAGAGAAATACCAGTATGCTTTATATTTATTGATGTTTGACCTTCTTGAAATACTTCAAATCTAATGTAATACTTCCTTCTAGGCCGTGGATGAACAGAGTTTGGCAGGAATGGATCGTGTTGATGAGCTTGCGGAATACTTGGTGGAGCTAAGAAATGAAAAAGGCCTCACTCTTACCAATCAGCAGGCCAGCACCATTGTGGGTCTTTGGCAGAACTTGGAGCAACATGATAAGGACCGGATTTCTTACGCTGCTCGACATCAGGAGAGACTGCTCACTGGTCGGTTTAGGTCTCCGAAAAAGAAGGCTGTATTTGCAGGAGTTGAAAGCACAAAAAGGTGTGTACTTGGTTCTACTGGTTCAGCTGCTCAGTGGCCAAACTGCAGCCGTCTTGTAGAAACAATATTTATCAGATTGTGCAACATTCATAATAGCCCCAAGAAAATTGGACACCAAACCCTTTCAAGATGGTCACTAATTCTAAAAGATTATAAAAAGATTTGACAGCTCATTTTAATCAACGGCATTATTATGAAAGATACAACTCTGCAACTTGTTACTGTAAATCAGACCACGTTGATACAGTGGCAAAACAAAAGATTCAAGGCACAAGAAGTTGCAATTCTGATGCAAGGGTTGGTACTGCCTGATGAACGCCCTGTTGCCAGTGAACCACTACTCCCAGTAAACACTAGGCCCACTCAAGTCACACCACACATGCATGAACACACTTACAACATGCCACCTGACACGGCTGGGTTGGCAAAAACCAAGCTAGTTGTCAAAGATAGAGCTGAGCTGAGAACCATACAGACAAAACAACATACAGCTCAGCCAGGAGTTTTTTACATGCCACTAATAGTGCCACCAACCACTACAGCAAGTAGCATTCTGCTTCTGCCGCCACCCCAGACCACTGCACCCAGTAGAGTTTGCACACCACATTCTGAGAGCACAACTGGCCCTTGTCAAATGCAAGACACTCCACAAAAAGAAAAGCGTAAATACACTAGAACAGTCACATCCAACAGATGCACTAAATGTGGAGAGCCACGCACCACAGACACTGGCCATAGCCAGTTCAAAGGCAGAATTTACTGCCCAAACAGGGAGACCCTAACCAAAGAGCAGTGGCTTAGAATGATGAGAAAATAGTACATCATTGTATTTTTTGTTGTGAAGATTTTGTTTTTATTATAGTAAAATATTTAGTTGTTTTGCAAAACTAATACCGAAATAATTGCACTATTTTTTATTTGATTTTTTTATTTTTTATAATTTTTTTTTATTCAATTTGATTGTGATTCATTGTGCTGCCCACAACATATACACAAACTATTGTATTTGTTCTAGGTTAATGGGTTGTATATAGTTCAGTTCTGTTTGTTTGTTTTCTTTTTACTTGTAAATAGTGATTTATTTTAAATACTATACCAAACGTGATTTATTTGTACATATTTTGTTGAATGTTGTATATTTGTATGTATATTATAAAGTGTACATTATATGTTTTATATTTCGACGTGAAAAGAATAAAAAATATTTTTTAAATATTTTATTGATCTGTTTTATGTTTATTGTTTAGTTAATGGCTGATAGTGACAGTGATGTGATATAGCAGGCTTAGGTGGAGTGTTCGAAGTCAAATTACATAAAAGAAGAGATACATGCAGAATGCCCATACTGTTTATTTATTTTTTAAATGAAGGTTACAGTAATAGGTGGTAGTGTACTATTAATCATTATTAGATACTCCTGCAATATATCAGTACACTAAATGTTCTTCCATTCTACCATTTGATAATACTGGGTCATCAATGCAGAGTGTTTATAAAGTTAGATCATTGGGAAGTCCCTAAAAATGTGGTTCAGTACCTCCTTTTGATCAAAAGAAGAAAAAATTTAAATGCAATGTGTTAATAATTAAATACATGGTTAATTGCCTGCAAGCTGAACTGCATCCCTTATATTGCACTAAATAAATCTTGAAATGAATAAAAAAGACATTAGACCCAGCATGAAGAAAACTCATGTTCTTGCTGGGGATCGAACCCGGACCAAGCCAAATGACATGCCCCTTTCAGCCAGCTTGTAGTCGTGGCCGTACCCTCCATGTTCTGGACTGCCTCCGAGTTCCTAACAGTAGAACGAGGTCCGACCGAGGTCTGAACCAGCTCCTAACCAGGTCCGAACTCATTCCTAACAAGATCAAAGAATTTCAAACGAGGTCCGAACACAGGTCCAAACAGTCTAGGTCACGTGACGCGAGAGGAGGCGCGGTTATCGCTTTAGAGTGGCGGCCATTTTTTCTACAACACAAACACAAAATCAACACAAACACATCAACACAAAACACGGGAAAAAGGTTTGGAAACTTGGGTTATATCATGCTAATATTTATAGCAGTTAGCGTCTAAAGTCATACATTTCCTGTCCAGAGCCAGCTGTGTTGTGAGGACAAATAGCGTTGCTGTTCAATACTCGCTGTAGCAGCTAGGCTACATACTAGCACTATGTGGTGGCTATGGTGCGGATATTGGTGATATGACAGAATCAGAAGACCAATAATAACTAATTTATTTGTTTATTAGTTATGCCTCGTAAAGCATATAAAGGAGATTTAAAGGCTCAGTTCTATGTCATATTTCTATGTTCTGAATCACTGTGTTGTGTTTGTTTCCTTTTTCTGTTTAGAAGATAACTGAGTCTTTAAATCTCCTTTATATGCTTTACGAGGCATAACTAGTCCTCACTTTAGATGAGCTCACAAAATAGTTAACTGACCACTACTAAATGCTTTATAACAACTTGAATTAACCCTAAATTACAGTAGAAATACATGTAAATAAAGCATTTACTAACACACTAAGTAACTATTACAATGTCTAAATAATCATATGTATGAATGTACATTTTAAGGTTTTTGATACACCGTCTGGTGCACCTGGACATATCATCGGTGATGTAACCTAGGATCACGGGGGGTTTCGGGTCTTTCAACAATCAGACCCCCTCCCCTAGGCGACCCAGCCGGGGTGATCAAGTCCCAGCTTATGTCCAGGTAGCGCTACTACCCTACACGCCATGCCTCTCCTCTCCTGATCCACAGCCACCTTGATGCTACTTCTGCAGCATCAGTGGCCAACTTGATGGCCCTTCGCTGACTCGCCCCTGTGATGCCAAGCATTTTGTAGGCCCTGCAGAGGGAATGGCCCACAAACCCTCGACATCCCACTTCGACAGGTTGGCATATTGCCCGCCACCCATTGCTCCGGCAACCCTCCACAAGCTGGGAGTACTTTGCCCTTTTTCTTTCATTGGCCTCCTCCATACGGTCCTCCCAAGGCACTGTTAACTCTAAGAGGATTACCTGCTTGGAGGCCTCTGAGGTGAGTATAATGTCAGGCCTTAATGTTGTTATGGCAACTGCTTCAGGAAACTTCAGCTGCTTACCCAGATCAACTGCCAGCTCCCAGTCGCGCGCTGTTGCCAACAGGCCAGAGGAGGTGCCCCGGGCAGCTGGTGTTGACTTCTCCCCAGCTCTGACAAAGGCTGTGGTCTTCACTGGGCGAAGGCTCTTGCTGTGGCTAATTCCACTGCAGATAGAATCCGCTACGGCTTTTAGGACCTGGTCATGCCGCCAGCGGTAACGCCCTTCACCCAGGGCTTTTGGACAGCAGCTCAGGATGTGTTCCAACGTTCCTCTCCTCTGGCAGAGGGGGCATGCTGGTGTCTCCACTTTTCCCCAGGAGAAGAGGTTGGATGGACTTGGCAACACGTCATAGACCGCCTGGATCAGGAATTTTATCCTGTGGGGTTCAGCCTTCCAAAGCTCAGTCCATGTGACTTTGCGCTCCACTGTTCGCTCCCATCTTGTCCAGGCGCCCTGTTGACGCATCCCAGCCATCTGGCAAGCTCGCTTCTCCTCAACTCCTGCACGCACTTCCTCCAGGATCAGGGACCTCCTCTCTTTCCCTTCTGCCTTGTCGTAACGAGGAGTTCTTCTGCTTCCCAGGCCAGCTCTCCCATGTGCCACTGCACCCACCAACACCCTTTGCCGTAGCCTTGACTCTGCGTCGTCCACTGCCACGGCAGCCCTCCACTTCCGCCCTGTCCTGACCTCAATCCCAGCCTGGGCAACCTTTGGATCACTGGAATCCCGATACTGTAGGACCTCCCTGGACCGTGTCACCATGAACTCCTCGCTCAGGCTGCTCATGGGAAGCTTCAGCTTGTTGTTCTGCCCATATAGTGCGATGCTGCTCAGGCTTCGAGGCAGTCCCAACCACCTGCGCAGAAACCTGCTAATCCTCATCTCAAAGCCTTCCACCGTTGAAATGGGGACTTCATATACCAGGAGGGGCCAGAGGATCCTAGGGAGGATGCCGTGCTGGTAAATCCAGGCCTTGAACTTGCCAGGAAGGCCAGACTTGTCCACCGCGGCCAGCCAGGTCTCCAGGTCTTGGTTGGTCGCTTTTGTGGAAGCTGCGTCTCTCAGGCTACAATTGAACACCTTCCCCAGGCTCTTCACAGGTTCCTCTGTCAGTGATGGTATCTTGATGGTGCCAAGTGAGAAGTGGAACTTATCAGTGACCTTCCCTTTCTTCAGCACGAGGGACCTTGACTTGGCCGGCTTGAACTTCATGCGAGCCCAGGACATCAGCTCCTGAAGGCCATTCAGGATCCACCTGCAGCCTGGGACAGATGTTGTGGTCACTGTCAGGTCATCCATGAAGGCTCGGATGGGTGGCTGTCTAACTCCAGACTTCGAGAGGGGCCCCCTACACTGCATCTCCGCAGATTTCACCAGCATGTTCATGGCGAGTGCAAAAAGGATGACTGAGATTGTACAGCCAGTGATGATTCCCTTCTCAAGCTTGTGCCAGTCTGAAGTTGTTGTTCCGGAGGAGACTCTCACATGGAAGTTGGTATAGTAGTCCAGGATGAGGTCTCTGAACTTCTTCGGGATATGATGCCGGTTCAGTGCCTCTTCGACCAGTTTATGGGGTATGGATCCATAGGCATTTGCGAGGTCCAGCCACAGCACAGCCAGGTCCCCCTTGTTCTCCCTGGCTTCCCTGATAAGCTGAGTGACCACCCCTGTATGCTCCAGACATCCAGGTACCTCTGGGATTCCTCCCTTCTGGACTGCTGTATCGATGTAGGAATTCTTCAGGAGGTAGTCTGTCAGTCGCCTGGAAATGAGGCTGAAGAAAATCTTTCCTTCAACGCTCAGCAGTGAGATGGTCCGGAACTGCTCGATCTTCTGAGACTTCTCCTCCTTCGGGATCCAAACACCCTCTGCCTGTCTCCACTGGTCTACTACCTTTCCCCTCCTCCAAATCACCTTCAGGATCTTCCAGAGTCTGTGGAGTAGTCTTGGAATGTATTAAAATGTACATTTTAATAGTTTATTAATCATTTACATACACTTTCTAAGTGATCTTATGAACCACTGACAGTTCCTACATAACTGGTTTGTAAATAATGCAATACTTCATTTAGAAATGATAAATTGATAAATAATGTAAAAGTATGAAAATACAATTTTTTAACATTATAGAAATGCTTTTAAATCAAGAATAAAGCATTTATAGCTGTATTTATAAAATATGTTAATGTTTTATCACAAAATGTATGAAATGCTGTTGCATTTAAGTGTTGGCTGAATTAACCAATTTACATAAACAAATGTTGATTGACACGTTTTTAACGATTTAAAAAAAGTTTTAGTATTTCTTACTTTGTTTCAAGTTTAAGTGTTGGAAAGAAAAATGATACCGAGGCTGGTTTTCATGGTAATCCTGAAAAATATTGCAGAATGTCCTTCCGTCTAACAGTATGTCATTCCGGCTAACAATGACACAGGAAATTAATTTAACCCGTATTTGTGTGTTAGATTACACAATTCATTTTTTTTGTTGAGTTAAGGATAAAACAAGTCTTATTTACTTTATTGGAAAACATTTTTAAACATTTCCCAGCTTTTTTTTTTATTTGGTTCTAAATTGTGAGCTATCAGCAGCCAAAAATGAGCCCATGTCTATATGAAATCCCAAATTGATTATATTAATTATTATTAAAATGTAGTTTTCCAAGCACTAATTGTTTGTTGAGCTCCAATTATGGATATCAGTACATTTGTATATGCCAACAATGGTAGCAATGTAATTAATTTAAAAATTCATTACGTTACCCAGGAATTTTCATGGGGAAAAATAACTGATTCACCAAAAAAAAGGGTTAATTACATTCTTGAAATGTGTACATGTAATTGCATTACATACACAACACTCTTATAAGTATATAAAGTCCTAAAATTTCATTATTCTATTTTAAGTCATGATGAGTCACTGTAGCATGTGGATTTATTTATTGAACAATATGTATCTGTACAATTCTGGAGAAAACTAGTAGTGTAGGATTCTTAGTTGCATGTAGCATGTCCCTCTTTTTGGAGGCAGGGAGAGTCCGAGACGACACGGAGGCAGGGAGAGTCCGAGACGACACGGAGGCAGGGAGAGTCCGAGACGACAGGGAGGCAGGGAGAGTCCAAGACGACACGGAGGCTACCACCCGAGACGACACGGAGGCAGGGAGAGGAGACACGGAAGCACGGAGAGTCCGAGACGACACGGAGGCAGGGAGAGGAGACACTGAGGCAGGGAGAGTCCGAGACAACACAGAGGCAGGGAGAGTCCGAGACGACAGGGAGGCAGGGAGAGTCCGAGACGACACGGAGGCTACCATCCGAGACGACACGGAGGCAGGGAGAGGAGACACGGAAGCACGGAGAGTCCGAGACGACACGGAGGCAGGGAGAGGAGACACTTAGGCAGGGAGAGTCCGAGACAACACAGAGGCAGGGAGAGGAGACACAAAGGCAGGGAGAGTCCGAGACAATACAAAGGCAGGGAGAGTCCGAGACAACACAGAGGCAGGGAGATGAGACACAAAGGCAGGGAGAGTCCGAGACAACACAAAGGCAGGGAGAGTCCGAGATATCACAGAGACAGGGAGAGGAGACACAGAGGCAGGGAGAGGAGACACAGAGACAGGGAGAGGAGACACAGACACAGGAGCATCAGTGGCAGGACAGGGAGTGCAGTGGTACAAGTGCAACCAGCTTGTGGAGGCAGAGAAATTTTCAGAGCACCTGTCTGACCACCACACGGAGGAGATGTGTGACACCTGTGGGGCCAAGGTGCAGGGTACTGTTGGTCTTTTGAACCATATCCAACTGGTTCACTATGCAGCATTCATAATGCCATGACCGCAAAAGCTACCACCAAAGCACTACAAAAGCACTACCACCACAAAAGTGCTACCATCACAGACAACGCCATCTCTGCTCCCTCCGTTAAGTAGCTCTGCCATGCCACACCACTGTAAGGAACTCAGCTTTTTGGAAATATTAATAATCAATAATATCTTGTTATTATTAATTATAAATATTTGGGTCAGTTAATTGGATTAACTTGATGTGGCTGAATTAATATTACAATCAATTAATCAGTTCTTCCAACGAACTATTTTGATTATTAATTTATTCTAATAAAGGGTATCTTCCATGGCCACCGAAGAATAATTATTTCTTCGCCTGTACAGTACTTTGAGCCAGTAGCAAAAACCGTGATCGTAAAGTGACTTGTATTGCAAACAAAACAGAACCAAATACATATTATGTACAAGTTTTATTAACTAAATATAGATATTTATATGAATATAAATAAACTAAACAACATACACACATGAATACATAAATAGGTTAGTGATAGGATGAAATTGGAAACCGGAAGAGGGTCTATGAGAAGAACCATCAGAATTTCATTTTCACATTTCATTGAATTAAATACTTGCATTTGTAATGGGAACAATTCTTGAAGTTGTTGAAAATTGGAGTCGTTGATGGTTCCGGCAGTGTCAAGTGGAAGTTGGTTGAGCGTTCTCTTTCTCCAGGAACGCATGACTGGTTTGGTGAAGGCCTGGGACTCTGTTGAGGCCACGCCGAGCACCCAGGAGAAGTGAGGAAGTCGGAAGGATGGGTGATTGGAGTCGTTGTTGGTTGGAGTCTTTGTTCCAAAACTCCTGAGATTGTCCTTGGTTCTTTGTGAGAGAGTCTTCTCTCTTTTCCATGAGGCCGGATCTGGTTGGAATCGAGGCCTGCTGGGCCCTGGGGCCCCCGTGGAGGGGGAGGGGGCTCCCCAGTCTCACCAGAACAGTGTTGCGGCTGGATGAAAAAACTAAGAGAGGGCGGTCACTGTTGCCTGCCTCTGATATACCCTGAGAAAAGAACCAACCCCTAAGGTTTGAATGGACCTATGAGTAAGGTGACATGTCCGAGAGGGGAAGCGGCTCTTAGTTGATTTATGGTCTTTGTCCCCAGCATGCTTAGACTGTTCATTCAAGCTCAAATAGACATAACAAATTCACATTGCATTCTAAGAGAAGGTGATGTACATCAAAGTGTGTGTCATTAAATGAGGATTAATTTGCTAGGAAGCATGATACAGGTGAGGTTATATTGACCGTTGGGTGGTTGTTCAACCACATACACCCCAATCAAACATACCATGTTGTTATACCTAATAGTACACAAGACAGTAAATCATCACAGTTTCTGTGAGGCATGTTCCTTCATAGATCAGAGTAACACCGCAAAGTTTATTTAATTAAAGATGGTCTCTCTCTCTTAAGCATGTGGCGCATGTGGCCACATTCCTTTGAGGTCGTAAAGTCTGTTATCAGTCTTAAAGTGTTCTGTAACCGGACACCCGGCTGACAAAGTAACTTCATTTGTGAGGTTAGTTTTGGGGGAGAGTTTCATAGACCTTTATATTCATTAAATATAGTGAATATGAATAATTAGTGTGTGTCTGATTGGTCCAGACCCTACACCACACTGCAACTTTACCAACTTCAAAACCAAAACCATCTTCAAACAATTGGAAAGGTTTTCTTCCTGACCAGTTTCAGAGAGTAGTACAGGAAGCAGATCAGGTGTGGATTTACAAATGCCTATATGAGCCTACAGGCCAGCTGAAACCAAAAATCCAAGCCTGCTGGTTTCACCCCTCACTGGAGCCCAAACCATCTCCTCCTGAGCCTGGGTGGTACTACCGGCAGAGGATGTTCATCTGGGCACCAATGAGGATGTGGGGGATTCCTTTAAAATGCCCACAATGTTCCCGTAAAATGAACAGCTCAGGGATCTACAGAAAGGTCAGGGAGGTGATTGATGTAGATAGCCGCTACTACCTAGTGGGAGGGGACTATCCACATTGCAGCAAGTGCTCTCAGCCGGTCTGTCCATGGAGCCAGGATATACTCTCTCAGGTGGATGTGGCACACAGGAGCCTGTTTCCCGCTGTCCTCACAACACAGCTGGCTCTGGACAGGAAATGTATGACTTTCCTGAAGCCAAGGACCAGTGGTAACAGTTCCTCCTACCTCCAGTCTGCAATAGAGGAAGCGCACAGCAAAGAGTGGGCACGCCAGACTATCCGCTACCTCTCAGACTGTGAGCATTACATGAAGATGGCTACCTTCGTCCCCTCTGCAGCTGTATATCTTCCTCCACCACCCTTCAGGCCCCTTCCACTTGCTCAATGGTTCGAGACGGTCCACTCCAACGAAATCCTCAGCCATGTGGATGAGATGAAGGGAGTGATCACTTCTAGAATTCTTAAAATGGATTCAACAAAGAAGGTTAGGGTTTCAACAGTAAAAAAGTATATCAAATAGAACATGTATAATTACAACAAAACAGGAAATTGGAAATTGGACATTGCTTGTGTTTGTTTTACAGATCACCAAAAAGCTGGCTGGCGGGATCGGGGACAGTGCTGCATGGATGTCAAACATCGGCAATGAGTTTGGCCAGGTGTTAAACTCTTCCTGCGACGGGTGATGGTGCAGGGTTGGAAGAGTTGTGCCAAGGCATCGTCACTAGGTACAAGAATGCGGGCCAAGCTGAACCTGAGGTCATCTATGTCGACCGGGATTGCTGCAGCCAGTCAGGTGGGTGAAAAACTTTCTCACTCTCTCACTCACTCTCACTCACTCACTCTCACACTCACTCACTCTCACACTCACTCACTCTCTCTCACTCACTCTCTCTCTCTCACTCTCTCTCACTCACTCTCTCTCACTCTCACTCACTCTCTCACTCTCACTCACTCTCTCTCTCTCTCTCTCTCTCTCTCTCTCTCTCTCTCACACACACACACACACTCTCTGTCTCTCTCTCTCTCTCTCTCTCTCTCTCACACACACACACACACACACACACACACACACACACACACACACACACACACACACACAGAGTTTACTTAATCATGGTGTAAGTACAGGTGTTGTGGTCTATGTTATTAAGAATGGTTGTTTTTCAGAGGTGTGTCTCTGAAAAAAGCATGTGCGTCAGGAGGACCGTGGAGAGCACCCAGGAAGCCGAGTGGCTCTGCTCCTGGACAGCAGGCGGCAGAGAGGTGCTTGACCACAATTTGCTATCATTTTGGTTCAATACAAATCATTGATTAAGAGACAGCACGTGTCACTGTGAAAAGTATTTATTAAGTGTAAATTATTTTATTGCAATCCCTATTGACATTGTAACTTGGTGGTTCATCACTTAACATCCTTGTTCACAGTCCAGATCATATAATCCTTCTCTCCCACAGACAATACATGACTCACGGCCAAGCAGCCAGGACCCCGAAGTATACAGGGTCAGTGAGTGTGTTTGCCTCAGACTTGCCAAAGAGTTTGAGCAGTCACGCAACAGGCCAAAGGACACAAAGGGGAAAACCATGCCCATCCCTCAGTCCATTGTCAGCGTCTACAGCCACATCAGACAGCTGCTGGAGGACAGCAGGGTTGTCCTGGACCAGACAAACCTGGTTCTGGTGCCGGTTAACAACACCACAGTCTCTTCATGGTATGTGTTATTTCATTTACCTTTCCCATACAGTCAAGACAGTATATAAAGATTTAACCTCAAGAAAAACCTCCACCTCCATGCTTGTTAGAAAGTATGTAATAACCTTAGAGAGGGAGGATAGGCTTACATGTATAAAATAATGAATGTTTGTCTTGTAGGCTGCTTAGGAGGGATAAAAGGAAGGACAGGGACATGCTGCTGCAAGGCACTGTACTTCCCAAACAGCTGCACCTGGCCAAGTAGCCTCTCCCTGCAATGAACACACTTCCAGCTGCCCCTGTGCAATATGCACATGAAGCGATGACATTTGAGAAGCCTGAAAACCACGAGGGGGAAGCTTTCCCCCGCCAGCGCACTCTAGCAGCAAGTAAGCCTGTGTTCTCTCCGCCATCTCCACCTCCCCAGTTCCCTCCACAATTTGGGCCAGCTCCTCCATTCCAGCAAGCTCCTCCATTTCTGCATGCTCCTCCATTCCAGCAAGCTCCTCCATTTCTGCATGCTCCTCCATTTCCGTATTCTCCTCCATTTACCGATGCTCCTCCATTTACCCATGCTCCTCCATTTACCCATGCTCCTCCATTTACCCATACTCCTCCATATCCGCATGCGCCTCCATATCTGCATGCTCCTCCATATACCCATGCTCCTCCATTGCAGCAAGCTCCTCCAGAGTGCCTTCCATCCCAGCCAAGGCAACGTGCCTGGAGGCTGAATAAAGCTGCCCAGGAGGATGAGGAGCTAGCGTCAAGGGGGGAACCGCCACGGAAGAGGCTGACAAAAGAAAGTTACCACCACACCTGCAAGGGGTGTGGCCAGGACAAAAATAAAAGAACTGGACACACCCAGCTGAAGGGGCGGTGGTACTGTCAAGCCTCAGGACTGACCCTGGATGACTGGAGGAAGAGTGTATAATCTTGTATAACTTGTATCTCTCTCTGTCATTTGTCTGTCTGTCTCTCTGTTGTTTGTCTCTGTCTCTCTGTCTGTCTCTATGGTTTGTTTGTCTGTCTGTCTGTCTCTCTGTTGTTTGTCTTTGTCTCTGTCTGTCTCTCTGTTGTTTGTCTGTCTCTATGTTGTTTTTCTCTGTCTCTCTGTTGTTTGTCTCTGTCTCTATGTTGTTTTTCTCTGTCTCTCTGTTGTTTTTCTCTGTCTCTCTGTCTGTCTCTGTCTCTGTTTGTCTCTCTATTGTTTGTCTCTGTTGTTTGTCTCTGTCTCTCTGTCTGTCTCTGTTGTTTGTCTCTGTCTCTCTGTCTCTATGTTGTTTGTCTCTGTCTGTCTCTCTGTTGTTTGTCTCTGTCTCTGTCTGTCTCTCTGTTGTTTGTCTCTGTCTCTGTCTGTCTCTCTGTTGTTTGTCTTTGTCTGTCTCGCTGTTGTTTGTCTCTGTCTCTGTCTGTCTCTCTGTTGTTTGTCTCTGTCTCTATGTCTGTCTCTGTTGTTTGTCTCTGTCTCTCTGTCTCTATGTTGTTTGTCTCTGTCTGTCTCTCTGTTGTTTGTCTCTGTCTCTGTCTGTCTCTCTGTTGTTTGTCTCTGTCTCTGTCTGTCTCTCTGTTGTTTGTCTCTGTCTCTGTCTGTCTCTCTGTTGTTTGTCTCTGTCTCTGTCTGTCTCTATGTTGTTTGTCTCTGTCTGTCTCTCTGTTGTTTGTCTCTGTCTCTGTTTGTCTCTCTGTTGTTTGTCTCTGTCTCTCTGTCTGTCTTTCTGTTGTTTGTCTCTGTCTCTGTCTGTCTCTCTGTTGTTTGTCTTTGTCTGTCTCTCTGTTGTTTGTCTCTGTCTCTGTCTGTCTCTCTGTTGTTTGTCTCTGTCTCTATGTCTGTCTCTCTGTTGTTTGTCTCTGTCTCTCTCTGTTGTTTGTCTCTGTCTCTCTGTCTGTCTCTGTTGTTTGTCTCTGTCTCTCTGTCTCTATGTTGTTTGTCTCTGTCTGTCTCTCTGTTGTTTGTCTCTGTCTGTCTCTCTGTTGTTTGTCTCTGTCTCTGTCTGTCTCTATGTTGTTTGTCTCTGTCTGTCTCTCTGTTGTTTGTCTCTGTCTGTCTCTCTGTTGTTTGTCTCTGTCTCTCTGTCTGTCTTTCTGTTGTTTGTCTCTGTCTCTGTCTGTCTCTCTGTTGTTTGTCTTTGTCTGTCTCTCTTTTGTTTGTCTCTGTCTCTGTCTGTCTCTCTGTTGTTTGTCTCTGTCTCTATGTCTGTCTCTCTGTTGTTTGTCTCTGTCTCTGTCTCTCTCTGTTGTTTGTCTCTGTCTCTCTGTCTGTCTCTGTTGTTCGTCTCTATCTCTTTGTCTGTCTCTATGTGGTTTGTCTGTTTGTTACAATAAAGTTTCATAATTTTATTTGAGCCAAGAACAGACTTCATGTTTTTATTTATTTTCCTCTTGAATACCAGGACCATTGAAGGTGATTTTTAAAACTAAAGCCAGAATTACTTGCAGAATCATTTTACATTTATTCACAAAACCCAACACTCTTTGCTTTAAATGCATGCATGTCCATAATTGCATAATCACAGGGTTATTACTGTGGTGATTTAATGGAAAAGAGTTCCTGTGTTAAAAAGTACTATGTTACCCAAAATACATTATATGTAGTACTTCCGGTATGCAAAGATGCAAGCGATATTGCCACGGCACAGGTTCGAATCCCACAAGATACATGAAATTAAAGTGATGATAAACCTTGCAATAAGTACAGAACTGGGTGTAAACAATGTTGAGAAGATAAGAGAGTAGATAAAAATTGATATATGTGTACATTTTGCTCCTTTTTTCTCCTTTTCTTTTTCTCTCTTTCCCCCTCTTTCCTCTCTCTTTTCTTCTCTCCCCCCCGCCGGGCAGTTCCTTTTGCCCCGTTTTTGGCCGAGTGGTTAAGGCGATGGACTAGAAATCCATTGGGGTCTCCCCGCGCAGGTACAAATCCTGCCGACTACGTTGACAGCATGTGCCTGCTTTTGTTTGTAACCTTCTGGAGGCCTAGCTTAAACTTTATAAAAGGAAAAAAAGTCACTGTTACAGGATTACCCTTGAAAAGAGTTATGTTGGTAAGAAACAGTTTTGTCTGCAAGCTAAAGATGACGAGACCCCTTTGTAGTCAAGGATACATCGGGTAGACCGGTAGCTCGTCGTGGTCGTATAGTGGTTAGTACGCTGCGTTGTGGCCACAGCAACCCCGGTTCGAATCTGGGTCACGGCAAAGTTTTCTGGGTGCCATTGAAATTGAGCTCCATGTCACCACCTCTCCTCACCCCGTCCTTCGGACTACTCTTTTTGTGCACGGCGCGTGCCTTTGATGTGCTCTGGATGTTCGAGTGAATTGAAACTGAGACCTTCTTTGAAAGCATGAGCTCCTAGGTTCGAACCCTTAGAGAAAAGACTGAAAACGAAACGCTCCTATTTATTTCGGAAGAATCTTGCTTCAGAGAGAATATGGTGCGTGTATATTTTCTAATCGCTAGGTGTCAGTAAACTTGCTGGCTGTTACCTAGAGTGCCGCGGGCTTGCTATTTGCTACAAACAACTGCCCCTTTGACACAAGTTTACAATAACGATAAGAGCGCGGCAAGTCAACAGCATTGAAGCGTGTGAAGAGGCTTTCCAGACAAGTAGCAGTGAGTTTTTTGTTCTTTTTCCTAGCATTATTTTCCTTTAATGACTATTATCATCAGTCTAATAGGCTGCATTCCCACTAATTTGCAAATATATTTTGACATAGCAGACGTTTTGACGGCCGTTCTGAATCTTTGAAGAAGGAAACGCAATGCATTGGAGGACACTCTTTTTTCTGCGCCAATACGATTCATTTTGCTGTGGGTTGCGACGCAGCACGCACGGTTCTCGAGCAAGAGCCCGGATAGCTCAGTCGGTAGAGCATCAGACTTTTAATCTGAGGGTCCAGGGTTCAAGTCCCTGTTCGGGTGAACGATCCTCTTTTTGTGGAGCGGTACGTTTTGTTGTTGAGTTCTTGCTGATCTACACTGGCCTCGGGCAGCGACGCTGCAAGGCACCAAGCCAAACGACATGCCCCTTTCAGCCAGCTTGTAGTCGTGGCCGAGTGGTTAAGGCGATGGACTAGAAATCCATTGGGGTCTCCCTGCGCAGGTACAAATCCTGCCGACTATGTTGACAGCATGCGCCTGCTTTAGTTTGTAACCTTCTGGAGGCCTAGCTTAAACTTTATTAAAGGAAAAAAAGTCACTGTTACAGGATTACCCTTGAAAAGAGTTATGTTGGTAAGAAACAGTTTTGTCTGCAAGCTAAAGATGACAAGGCCCCTTTGTAGTCAAGGACACGCCAGGTAGATTGGTAGCTCGCCGTCATCGTATAGTGGTTAGTACTCTGCGTTGTGGCCGCAGCAACCCCGGTTCGAATCCGGGTCACGGCAAGGTTTTCTGGGTGCCATTGCAGGTCTCTGAAATCCCCTCGCAGGTGCTTGAGGAGGAGGATGAGCCAGATGACACCATCAGCATGCTTGACATTGTCTGCCAGTCAGCTGAGATAGGGGCTGGTGGTCCCCCAAGTGCTGTGGCGGGTGACACTGAACCTGGACCCCTCGTCACAGAGGTCAATAACACTTTCTGTAACACCTTACTCAAAAACACAATATTTAACTGCAGTTAATGTGGTTACATTTTAATAACATACATGAATGTAAAATCAGCATTACTCACATATTAGAAACAAGAGTTTACATTTATTTGCTTGTTTTTTTTTCTTCACTTATCACTTTTCAGACCAGCCAATGTGACTCGAGGGGCGTTGTGGGATGGGAGGCAGTTGATGCCCTTGCAGCCTACTTAGTTGGCTTGAATCGTACCATCACCGCCTTGTCAGCCAAGGAGGAGGCGGACATAGTCCACCTGTACACAGCTCTCCATGCCATGGACAAGAAACCTTCAAAGTACAAAATAGTAATTATTTTGTACACCAAAATTAAACATAAATTCCATGGAATGAATGAAGCATATGGATGTCTCTTTCACCGTTCAGGTACACCCAGAAGGCTAAGGAAAAAAGCATGTGTGTCAGGAGGACCGTGGAGAGCACCCAGGAAGCCGAGTGGCTCTGCTCCTGGACAGCAGGCGGCAGAGAGGTGCTTGACCACAATTTGCTATCATTTTGGTTCAATACAAATCATTGATTAAGAGACAGCACGTGTCACTGTGAAAAGTATTTATTAAGTGTAAATTATTTTATTGCAATCCCTATTGACATTGTAACTTGGTGGTTCATCACTTAACATCCTTGTTCACAGTCCAGATCATATAATCCTTCTCTCCCACAGACAATACATGACTCACGGCCAAGCAGCCAGGACCCCGAAGTATACAGGGTCAGTGAGTGTGTTTGCCTCAGACTTGCCAAAGAGTTTGAGCAGTCACGCAACAGGCCAAAGGACACAAAGGGGAAAACCATGCCCATCCCTCAGTCCATTGTCAGCGTCTACAGCCACATCAGACAGCTGCTGGAGGACACCAGGGTTGTCCTGGACCAGACAAACCTGGTTCTGGTGCCGGTTAACAACACCACAGTCTCTTCATGGTATGTGTTATTTCATTTACCTTTCCCATACAGTCAAGACAGTATATAAAGATTTAACCTCAAGAAAAACCTCCACCTCCATGCTTGTTAGAAAGTATGTAATAACCTTAGAGAGGGAGGATAGGCTTACATGCATAAAATAATGAATGTTTGTCTTGTAGGCTGCTTAGGAGGGATAAAAGGAAGGACAGGGACATGCTGCTGCAAGGCACTGTACTTCCCAAACAGCTGCACCTGGCCAAGGAGCCTCTCCCTGCAATGAACACACTTCCAGCTGCCCCTGTGCAATATGCACATGAAGCGATGACATTTGAGGAGCCTGAAAACCACAAGGGGGAAGCTTTCCCCCGCCAGCGCACTCTAGCAGCAAGCCTGTGTTCTCTCCGCCATCTCCACCTCCCCAGTTCCCTCCACAATTTGAGCCAGCTCCTCCATTCCAGCAAGCTCCTCCATTTCTGCATGCTCCTCCATTCCAGCAAGCTCCTCCATTTCTGCATGCTCCTCCATTTCCGTATTCTCCTCCATTTACCGATGCTCCTCCATTTACCCATGCTCCTCCATTTACCCATGCTCCTCCATTTACCCATACTCCTCCATATCCGCATGCGCCTCCATATCTGCATGCTCCTCCATATACCCATGCTCCTCCATTGCAGCAAGCTCCTCCAGAGTGCCTTCCATCCCAGCCAAGGCAACGTGCCTGGAGGCTGAATAAAGCTGCACAGGAGGATGAGGAGCTAGCGTCAAGGGGGGAACCGCCACGGAAGAGGCTGACAAAAGAAAGTTACCACCACACCTGCAAGGGGTGTGGCCAGGACAAAAATAAAAGAACTGGACACACCCAGCTGAAGGGGCGGTGGTACTGTCAAGCCTCAGGACTGACCCTGGATGACTGGAGGAAGAGTGTATAATCTTGTATAACTTGTATCTCTCTCTGTCATTTGTCTGTCTGTCTCTCTGTTGTTTGTCTCTGTCTCTCTGTCTGTCTCTATGGTTTGTTTGTCTGTCTGTCTGTCTCTCTGTTGTTTGTCTTTGTCTTTGTCTGTCTCTCTGTTGTTTGTCTGTCTCTATGTTGTTTTTCTCTGTCTCTCTGTTGTTTGTCTCTGTCTCTATGTTGTTTTTCTCTGTCTCTCTGTTGTTTTTCTCTGTCTCTCTGTCTGTCTCTGTCTCTGTTTGTCTCTCTATTGTTTGTCTCTGTTGTTTGTCTCTGTCTCTCTGTCTGTCTCTGTTGTTTGTCTCTGTCTCTCTGTCTCTATGTTGTTTGTCTCTGTCTGTCTCTCTGTTGTTTGTCTCTGTCTCTGTCTGTCTCTCTGTTGTTTGTCTCTGTCTCTGTCTGTCTCTCTGTTGTTTGTCTTTGTCTGTCTCTCTGTTGTTTGTCTCTGTCTCTGTCTGTCTCTCTGTTGTTTGTCTCTGTCTCTGTTGTTTGTCTCTGTCTCTATGTTGTTTGTCTCTGTCTGTCTCTCTGTTGTTTGTCTCTGTCTCTGTCTGTCTCTCTGTTGTTTGTCTCTGTCTCTGTCTGTCTCTATGTTGTTTGTCTCTGTCTGTCTCTCTGTTGTTTGTCTCTGTCTCTGTCTGTCTCTCTGTTGTTTGTCTCTGTCTCTCTGTCTGTCTTTCTGTTGTTTGTCTCTGTCTCTGTCTGTCTCTCTGTTGTTTGTCTTTGTCTGTCTCTCTGTTGTTTGTCTCTGTCTGTCTCTCTGTTGTTTGTCTCTGTCTCTATGTCTGTCTCTCTGTTGTTTGTCTCTGTCTCTGTCTCTCTCTGTTGTTTGTCTCTGTCTCTCTGTCTGTCTCTGTTGTTTGTCTCTGTCTCTCTGTCTCTATGTTGTTTGTCTCTGTCTGTCTCTCTGTTGTTTGTCTCTGTCTCTGTCTGTCTCTCTGTTGTTTGTCTCTGTCTCTGTCTGTCTCTATGTTGTTTGTCTCTGTCTGTCTCTCTGTTGTTTGTCTCTGTCTGTCTCTCTGTTGTTTGTCTCTGTCTCTCTGTCTGTCTTTCTGTTGTTTGTCTCTGTCTCTGTCTGTCTCTCTCTTGTTTGTCTTTGTCTTTCTCTCTGTTGTTTGTCTCTGTCTCTGCCTGTCTCTCTGTTGTTTGTCTCTGTCTCTATGTCTGTCTCTCTTTTGTTTGTCTCTGTCTCTATCTGTCTCTCTGTTGTTTGTCTCTGTCTCTATGTCTGTCTCTCTGTTGTTTGTCTCTGTCTCTGTCTCTCTCTGTTGTTTGTCTCTGTCTCTCTGTCTGTCTCTGTTGTTCGTCTCTATCTCTCTGTCTGTCTCTATGTGGTTTGTCTGTTTGTTACAATAAAGTTTCATAATTTTATTTGAGCCAAGAACAGACTTCATGTTTTTATTTATTTTCCTCTTGAATACCAGGACCATTGAAGGTGATTTTTAAAACTAAAGCCAGAATTACTTGCAGAATCATTTTACATTTATTCACAAAACCCAACACTCTTTGCTTTAAATGCATGCATGTCCATAATTGCATAATCACAGGGTTATTACTGTGGTGATTTAATGGAAAAGAGGTCCTGTGTTAAAAAGTACAACGTTACCCAAAATACATTATATGTAGTACTTCTGGTATGCAAAGATGCAAGCGATATTGCCACGGCACAGGTTCGAATCCCACAAGATACATGAAATTAAAGTGATGATAAACCTTGCAATAAGTACAGAACTGGGTGTAAACAATGTTGAGAAGATAAGAGAGTAGATAAAAATTGATATATGTGTACATTTTGCTCCTTTTTTCTCCTTTTCTTTTTCTCTCTTTCCCCCCTCTTTCCTCTCTCTTTTCTTCTCTCCCCCCCGCCGGGCAGTTCCTTTTGCCCCGTTTTTGGCCGAGTGGTTAAGGCGATGGACTAGAAATCCATTGGGGTCTCCCCGCGCAGGTACAAATCCTGCCGACTATGTTGACAGCATGCGCCTGCTTTAGTTTGTAACCTTCTGGAGGCCTAGCTTAAACTTTATTAAAGGAAAAAAAGTCACTGTTACAGGATTACCCTTGAAAAGAGTTATGTTGGTAAGAAACAGTTTTGTCTGCAAGCTAAAGATGACAAGGCCCCTTTGTAGTCAAGGACACGCCAGGTAGATTGGTAGCTCGCCGTCATCGTATAGTGGTTAGTACTCTGCGTTGTGGCCGCAGCAACCCCGGTTCGAATCCGGGTCACGGCAAGGTTTTCTGGGTGCCATTGAAATTGAGCTTCATGTAACCACCTCTCCTCACCCCGTCCTTCGGACTACTCTTTTTGTGCACGGCACGTGCCCTTGATGTGCTCTGGATGTTCGAGTGAATTGAAACTGGGACCTTCTTTGAAAGCATGAGCTCCTAGGTTCGAACCCTTAGAGAAAAGACTGAAAACGAAACGCTCCTATTTATTTCGGAAGAATCTTGCTTCAGAGAGAATATGGTGCGTGTATATTTTCTAATCGCTAGGTGTCAGTAAACTTGCTGGCTGTTACCTAGAGTGCCGCGGGCTTGCTATTTGCTACAAACAACTGCCCCTTTGACACAAGTTTACAATAACGATAAGAGCGCGGCAAGTCAACAGCATTGAAGCGTGTGAAGAGGCTTTTCAGACAAGTAGCAGTGATTTTTTTGTTCTTTTTCCTAGCATTATTTTCCTTTAATGACTATTATCATCAGTCTAATAGGCTGCATTCCCACTAATTTGCAAATATATTTTGACATAGCAGACGTTTTGACGGCCGTTCTGAATCTTTGAAGAAGGAAACGCAATGCATTGGAGGACACTCTTTTTTCTGCGCCAATACGATTCATTTTGCTGTGCGTTCCCACGCAGCATGCACGCTTCTCGAGCAAGAGCCCGGATAGCTCAGTCAGTAGAGCATCAGGCTTTTAATCTGAGGGTCCAGGGTTCAAGTCCCTGTTCGGGCGAACGAGCCTCTTTTTGTGGAGCGGTACGTTTTGTTGTTGAGTTCTTGCTGATCTACACTGGCCTCGGGCAACGACGCTGCAAGGCACCAAGCCAAACGACATGCCCCTTTCAGCCAGCTTGTAGTCGTGGCCGAGTGGTTAAGGCGATGGACTAGAAATCCATTGCGGTCTCCCCGCGCAGGTACAAATCATGCCGACTATGTTGACAGCATGCGCCTGCTTTAGTTTGTAACCTTCTGGAGGCCTAGCTTAAACTTTATTAAAGGAAAAAAAGTCACTGTTACAGGATTACCCTTGAAAAGAGTTATGTTGGTAAGAAACAGTTTTGTCTGCAAGCTAAAGATGACGAGGCCCCTTTGTAGTCAAGGACACGCCAGGTAGATTGGTAGCTCGCCGTCATCGTATAGTGGTTAGTACTCTGCGTTGTGGCCGCAGCAACCCTGGTTCGAATCCGGGTCACGGCAAGATTTTCTGGGTGCCATTGAAATTGAGCTCCATGTAACCACCTCTCCTCACCCCGTCCTTCGGACTACTCTTTTTGTGCACGGCACGTGCCCTTGATGTGCTCTGGATGTTCGAGTGAATTGAAACTGGGACCTTCTTTGAAAGCATGAGCTCTCAGGTTCGAACCCTTAGAGAAAAGACTGAAAACGAAACGCTCCTATTTATTTCGGAAGAATCTTGCTTCAGAGAGAATATGGTGCGTGTACATTTTCTAATCGCTAGGTGTCAGTACACTCGCTGGCTGTTACCTAGAGTGCCGCGGGCTTGCTATTTGCTACAAACAACTGCGCCTTTGACACAAGTTTACAATAACTATAAGAGCGCGGCCAGTCAACAGCATTGAAGCGTGTGAAGAGGCTTTCCAGACAAGTAGCAGTGAGTTTTTGTTCTTTTTCCTAGCATTATTTTCCTTTAATTGCTATTATCATCAGTCTACTAGGCTGCATTCCCACTAATTAGCAAATATATTTTGACATAGCAGACGTTTTGACGGCCATTCTGAATCTTCGAAGAAGGAAACGCAACGCATTGGAGGACACTCTTTTTTCTGCGCCAATACGATTCATTTTGCTGTGCGTTCCGACGCAGCGCGCACGCTTCTCGAGCAAGAGCCCGGATAACTCAGTCGGTAGAGCATCAGACTTTTAATCTGAGGGTCCAGGGTTCAAGTCCCTGTTCGGGTGAATGAGCCTCTTTTTGTGGAGCGGTACGTTTTGTTGTTGAGTTCTTGCTGATCTACACTGGCCTCGGGCAGCGACGCTACAAGGCACCAAGCCAAACGACATGCCCCTTTCAGCCAGCTGAAACATGTGTAACATGTAACATGTGGAAATCTGATCATATTTGGAGAAGTTGTGGCCATTTGAAGGTAGGCACTTAAAAAAGCTCAAAGATGAGAAAACGACCTCTAAAGATTGTGCAGTTCTCACCTGTCTCTGCTGCTGGGAGTGACAATAGGGCTCATATACATCTCATTTAGATAAGCCATACCCCCTGTGAAGCTCCCCCCTGTGCTTTACAGCTTTTTTTGCACTTCGAATGAGTGCACTTCTGCCGCACTAGGCGAAAAACAATTGTGCTGCCCCTCTATTTGCAACGTACCAGCAACAACACACAAATACCAATATGCCATATAGCCTACATATAACGCAAAACCAGCAACAAACACACAAAGACCAATATGCCATATACATATAACGCAAAACCAGCAACAACACACAAAGACCAATATGCCATATACATATAATGCAAAACCAGCAACAACACACAAAGACCAATAAGCCATAGGCCTACATATAACGCAAATAGTGCGCAACGCTCGTGTGCCGAAAATGTCAACAATTTTAAAGTTTATGCAGGAGGCAAATGCCTGCTGGCATTTTTCTTTAAGCAGTCATGACAGGAATTTTCCAAATAATCACATTTCACCTCCTCAAATTACTGTTGCAAATCTCTTTACACCACTTTCTTAAGGGCGTATAGACACACACAAATGAAATGTCCGCAAGCACATTATATCATCAGTAGGTTCACCATCTTAAATAACGACTAAAGAGCAAATGAAGCTTAACTTACATTTCAGAAACGCGCACGGCAGGCCTTCATCGCAGCAAAGGTCTTAACTACATCCTCTATTTCGATTCTCTGTGCCAATTCATGTTCTATGGAGATTGTTGCCAGTCCATTAACTCTGTTCCCTGTTCACATAACGTTCCCCATTCAAAGCAATTGGGACGTTCTGAATCTTCGAAGAAGGAAACGCAACGCATTGGAGGACACTCTTTTTTCTGCGCCAATACGATTCATTTTGCTGTGCGTTCCGAAGCAGCACGCACGCTTCTCGAGCAAGAGCCCGGATAGCTCAGTCGGTAGAGCATCAGACTTTTAATCTGAGGGTCCAGGGTTCAAGTCCCTGTTCGGGTGATTGAGCCTCTTTTTGTGGAGTGGTACGTTTTGTTGTTGAGTTCTTGCTGATCTACACTGGCCTCGGGCAGCGACGCTACAAGGCACCAAGCCAAACGACATGCCCCTTTCAGCCAGCGAAACATGTGTAACATGTAACATGTGGAAATCTGATCATATTTGGAGAAGTTGTGACCATTTGAAGGTAGGCACTTAAAAAACCTCAAAGATGAGAAAACGACCTCTAAAGATTGTGCAGTTCTCACCTGTCTCTGCTGCTGGGAGTGACAATAGGGCTCATATACATCTCATTTAGATAAGCCATACCCCCTGTGAAGCTCCCCCCTGTGCTTTACAGCATTTTTTGCACTTCGAATGAGTGCACTTCTGCCGCACTAGGCGAAAAACAATTGTGCTGCCCCTCTATTTGCAACGTACCAGCAACAACACACAAATACCAATATGCCATATAGCCTACATATAACGCAAAATCAGCAACAAACACACAAAGACCAATATGCCATATACATATAACGCAAAACCAGCAACAACACACAAAGACCAATATGCCATATACATATAATGCAAAACCAGCAACAACACACAAAGACCAATAAGCCATAGGCCTACATATAACGCAAATAGTGCGCAACGCTCGTGTGCCGAAAATGTCAACAATTTTAAAGTTTATGCAGGAGGCAAATGCCTGCTGGCATTTTTCTTTAAGCAGTCATGACAGGAATTTTCCAAATAATCACATTTCACCTCCTCAAATTACTGTTGCGAATCTCTTTACACCACTTTCTTAAGGGCGTATAGACACACACAAATGAAATGTCCACAAGCACATTATATCATCAGTAGGTTCACCATCTTAAATAACGACTAAAGAGCAAACGAAGCTTAACTTACATTTCAGAAACGCGCACGGCAGGCCTTCATCGCAGCAAAGGTCTTAACTGCATCCTCTATTTCGATTCTCTGTGCCAATTCATGTTCTATGGAGATTGTTGCCAGTCCATTAACTCTGTTCCCTGTTCACAAAACGTTCCCCATTCAAAGCAATTGGGACGTTCTGAATCTTCGAAGAAGGAAACGCAACGCATTGGAGGACACTCTTTTTTCTGCGCCAATACGATTCATTTTGCTGTGCGTTCCGAAGCAGCACGCACGCTTCTCGAGCAAGAGCCTGGATAGCTCAATCGGTAGAGCATCAGACTTTTAATATGAGGGTCCAGGGTTCAAGTCCCTGTTCGGGTGAATGAGCCTCTTTTTGTGGAGCGGTACGTTTTGTTGTTGAGTTCTTGCTGATCTACAGTGGCCTCGGGCAGCGACGCTACAAGGCACCAAGCCAAACGACATGCCCCTTTCAGCCAGCTGAAACATGTGTAACATGTAACATGTGGAAATCTGATCATATTTGGAGAAGTTGTGGCCATTTGAAGGTAGGCACTTAAAAAACCTCAAAGATGAGAAAATGACCTCTAAAGATTGTGCAGTTCTCACCTGTCTCTGCTGCTGGGAGTGACAAAAGGGCTCATATACATCTCATTTAGATAAGCCATACCCCCTGTGAAGCTCCCACCTGTGCTTTACAGCTTTTTTTGCACTTCGAATGAGTGCACTTCTGCCACACTAGGCGAAAAACAATTGTGCTGCCCCTCTATTTGCAACGTACCAGCAACAACACACAAATACCAATATGCCATATAGCCTACATATAACGCAAAACCAGCAACAACACACAAAGACCAATATGCCATATACATATAACGCAAAACCAGCAACAACACACAAAGACCAATATGCCATATACATATAATGCGAAACCAGCGACAACACACAAAGACCAATAAGCCATAGGCCTACATATAACGCAAATAGTGCGCAACGCTCGTGTGCCCAAAATTTCAACAATTTTAAAGTTTATGCAGGAGGCAAATGCCTGCTGGCATTTTTCTTTAAGCAGTCATGACAGGAATTTTCCAAATAATCACATTTCACCTCCTCAAATTACTGTTGCAAATCTCTTTACACCACTTTCTTATGTGCGTATACACACACAAATGAAATGTCCGCAAGCACATTATATCATCAGTAGGTTCACCATCTTAAATAACGACTAAAGAGCAAATGAAGCTTAACTTACATTTCAGAAACACGCACGGCAGGCCTTCATCGCAGCAAAGGTCTTAACTGCATCCTCTATTTCGATTCTCTGTGCCAATTCATGTTCTATGGAGATTGTTGCCAGTCCATTAACTCTGTTCCCTGTTCACAAAACGTTCCCCATTCAAAGCAATTGGGACGTTCTGAATCATCGAAGAAGGAAACGCAATGCATTGGAGGACACTCTTTTTTCTGCGCCAATACGATTCATTTTGCTGTGCGTTCCGACACAGCACGCACGCTTCTCGAGCAAGAGCCTGGATAGCTCAGTCGGTAGAGCATCAGTCTTTTAATCTGAGGGTCCAGGGTTCAAGTCCCTGTTCGGGTGAATGAGCCTCTTTTTGTGGAGCGGTACGTTTTGTTGTTGAGTTCTTGCTGATCTACACTGGCCTCGGGCAGCGACGCTACAAGGCACCAAGCCAAACGACATGCCCCTTTCAGCCAGCTGAAACATGTGTAACATGTAACATGTGGAAATCTGATCATATTTGGAGAAGTTGTGGCCATTTGCAGGTAGGCACTTAAAAAAGCTCAAAGATGAGAAAACGACCTCTAAAGATTGTGCAGTTCTCACCTGTCTCTGCTGCTGGGAGTGGCAATAGGGCTCATATACATCTCATTTAGATAAGCCATACCCCCTGTGAAGCTCCCCCCTGTGCTTTACAGCTTTTTTTGCACTTCGAATGAGTGCACTTCTGCCGCACTAGGCGAAAAACAATTTTGCTGCCCCTCTATTTGCAACATACCAGCAACAACACACAAATACCAATTTGCCATATAGCCTACATATAACGCAAAACCAGCAACAACACACAAAGACCAATATGCCATATACATATAACGCAAAACCAGCAACAACACACAAAGACCAATATGCCATATACATATAATGCAAAACCAGCAACAACACACAAAGACCAATAAGCCATAGGCCTACATATAACGCAAATAGTGTGCAACGCTCGTGTGCCCAAAATGTCAACAATTTTAAAGTTTATGCAGGAGGCAAATGCATGCTGGCATTTTTCTTTAAGCAGTCATGACAGGAATTTTCCAAATAATCACATTTCACCTCCTCAAATTACTGTTGCAAATCTCTTTACACCACTTTCTTATGTGCGTATACACACACAAATGAAATGTCCGCAAGCACATTATATCATCAGCAGGTTCACCATCTTAAATAACGACTAAAGAGCAAATGAAGCTTAACTTACATTTCAGAAACGCGCACGGCAGGCCTTCATCGCAGCAAAGGTATTAACTGCATCCTCTATTTCGATTCTCTGTGCCAATTCATGTTCTATGGAGATTGTTGCCAGTCCATTAACTCTGTTCCCTGTTCACAAAACGTTCCCCATTCAAAGCAATTGGGACATTCTGAATCTTCGAAGAAGGAAACGCAATGCATTGGAGGACACTCTTTTTTCTGCGCCAATACGATTTATTTTGCTGTGCGTTCCCACGCAGCACGCACACTTCCCCAGCAAGAGCCCGGATAGCTCAGTCGGTAGAGCATCAGACTTTTAATCTGAGGGTCCAGGGTTCAAGTCCCTGTTCGGGCGAACGAGCCTCTTTTTGTGGAGCGGTACGTTTTGTTGTTGAGTTCATGCTGATCTACACTGGCCTCGGGCAGCGACGCTGCAAGGCACCAAGGCAAACGACGTGCCCCTTTCAGCCAGCTTGTAGTCGTGGCCGAGTGCTTAAGGCGATGGACTAGAAATCCATTGGGGTCTCCCCGCGCAGGTTCGAATCGTGCCGACTACGTTGACAGCATGCGCCTGCTTTAGTTTGTAACCTTCTGGAGGCCTAGCTTAAACTTTATAAAAGGAAAAAAAGTCACTGT
Organism: Siphateles boraxobius; assembly: GCF_051911475.1. Taxonomy (NCBI): domain Eukaryota; kingdom Metazoa; phylum Chordata; class Actinopteri; order Cypriniformes; family Leuciscidae; genus Siphateles; species Siphateles boraxobius. Next base: position 2,702,839 of record NW_027509190.1, read on the forward strand.
TACAGGATTACCCTTGAAAAGAGTCATGTTGGTAAGAAACAGTTTTGTCTGCAAGCTAAAGATGACAAGGCCCCTTTGTATTCAGGGGCCTGAAAACGAAACGCTCCTATTTATTTCGGAAGAATCTTGCTTCAGAGAGAATATGGTGCGTGTATATTTTCTAATCGCTAGGTGTCAGTACACTCGCTGGCTGTTACCTAGAGTGCCGCGGGCTTGCTATTTGCTACAAACAACTGCGCCTTTGACACAAGTTTACAATAACGATAGGAGCGCGGCAAGTCAACAGCATTGAAGCGTGTGAAGAGGCTTTCCAGACAAGTAGCAGTGAGTTTTTGTTCTTTTTCCTAGCATTATTTTCCTTTAATTACTATTATCATCAGTCTACTAGGCTGCATTCCCACTAATTAGCAAATATATTTTGACATAGCAGACGTTTTGACGGCCATTCTGAATCTTCGAAGAAGGAAACGCAACGCATTGGAGGACACTCTTTTTTCTGCGCCAATACGATTCATTTTGCTGTGCGTTCCGACGCAGCACGCACGCTTCTCGAGCAAGAGCCCGGATAGCTCAGTTGGTAGAGCATCAGACTTTTAATCTGAGGGTCCAGGGTTCAAGTCCCTGTTCGGGTGAATGAGCCTCTTTTTGTGGAGCGGTACGTTTTGTTGTTGAGTTCTTGCTGATCTACACTGGCCTCGGGCAGCGACGCTACAAGGCACCAAGCCAAACGACATGCCCCTTTCAGCCAGCTGAAACATGTGCAACAACGAACATGTGGAAATCTGATTATATGTGGAGAAGTTGTGGCCATTTGAAGGTAGGCACTTAAAAAAGCTCAAAGATGAGAAAACGACCTCTAAAGATTGTGCAGTTCTCACCTGTCTCTGCTGCTGGGAGTGACAATAGGGCTCATATACATCTCATTTAGATAAGCCATACCCCCTGTGAAGCTCCCCCCTGTGCTTTACAGCTTTTTTTGCACTTCGAATGAGTGCACTTCTGCCGCACTAGGCGAAAAACAATTGTGCTGCCCCTCTATTTGCAACGTACCAGCAACAACACACAAATACCAATATGCCATATAGCCTACATATAACGCAAAACCAGCAACAACACACAAAGACCAATATGCCAAATACATATAAGGCAAAACCAGCAACAACACACAAAGACCAATATGCCATATACATATAATGCAAAACCAGCAACAACACACAAAGACCAATAAGCCATAGGCCTACATATAACGCAAATAGTGCGCAACGCTCGTGTGCCCAAAATGTCAACAATATTAAAGTTTATGCAGGAGGCAAATGCCTGCTGGCATTTTTCTTTAAGCAGTCATGACAGGAATTTTCCAAATAATCACATTTCACCTCCTCAAATTACTGTTGCAAATCTCTTTACACCACTTTCTTATGTGCGTATACACACACAAATGAAATGTCCGCAAGCACATTATATCATCAGCAGGTTCACCATCTTAAATAACGACTAAAGAGCAAATGAAGCTTAACTTACATTTCAGAAACGCGCACTGCAGGCCTTCATCGCAGCAAAGGTCTTAACTGTATCCTCTATTTTGATTCTCTGTGCCAATTCATGTTCTATGGAGATTGTTGCCAGTCCATTAACTCTGTTCCCTGTTCACAAAACATTCCCCATTCAAAGCAATTGGGACGTCACATATGAAACAGCCAGCCACCGCTGTCAGCGAGCCGAGCCGCCGTATTCAAGCACTGAGGGCGCGCGCGCCGCGCCCATACCTCCGGTTCAGTTTCCCGAGCCCACGAAGTGCAGCGAAAACATTTTCGGTGTAACTGCCACGGTTCAGCTCGTCTGCGACAATCTTTGCGGCATCCATCTTCATTGAATTTTGATATCAGATAGAGCCGGCCAGAGCACAGCATAATAAGTAGCCATGCGGTTCACTTGGAGGGCGGGGGCAAAACCGCCGGGTTATTCAGTATGAAAATACACACAGACAATGACACGTCACGCCCCTACTGAATTCTAGAATCTCCGAAAACAAGCCGATTTCAACCTCAAAATGTAAGCTTTTAAATATACCAATACTGCTATCTCAAACATGGAGAGGCTTCTTCGTGATTTCAATTAACAGATTCTGCAAAAAATTGAAATTCACCAATTTTGAAAAAAAC